>NW_011495041.1:8718312-8731217 GCF_000754665.1 Bison bison bison
TGTGTGAGCTTCGGCAGTTTGTTTCAAGGTTTGCCCATGAAATCCCACTGTTACAAGATGCATGCTTTTCTGTCATCTGGTCCATGACCCCCTTTCTCTGTTCATACATTTTCTAACTCTGAGACTTTTTAATATATAATATATTATATATATTTATACATACATTATATATTATATTATGTATATATATTTAATAATATAATATATCATATAGTTATATAACATATACACAATGGGATATATAATATATATATATATTTGTATTTTAGACAGGACAAAAAATAACTTAGGTATAAGAGATAACCCATTGTCACAGTTCACATACTTCTACCATATTCCTTATCACAATTGGTGCAATTTTTAATTTCATGTATTCTCCCACTGTTCCTAACCTCAAGCATTTTGAGAAGAACAGAGATTCAATTTTGGTCTGTTATGGGTTTTCTTGACTTAGGATAGTATTTGGTACACACTAAAGGATTCCACTAGAGAAGTGAGAAAAGAAAGAGCTCGAGTGGGCCTGTAGATGGGTTCTAGTCACTGAACACTCAATAGCTTGTTGCGTGGCCTTTGATAGATTTATTTAACCTCCATGAGCTTTAAGTTTTTCATTTATAAAATAAGTAATATAGCTTCTTCATGGTATAGACTTGAAACCAATAGATGGAAACTAGAGAAAAAGACCTTCACAGGTGACGTAGTGGTAAAGGACCTGCCAGTTAATGCAGGGGACATAAGACATGCAGGTTCAATCCCTGGGTTTGGAAGATCCTCTGGAGGAGGGCATGGCAACACAGTCCAGTATTCTTGCTTGGCGGATCCCATGGACAGAGAATCCTGGCAGGCTACAGTCCATAGAGTTGCATAGAGTCAGACACGACTGAAGCGACTAAGCACACACACACATACATAGAGAAGAATATTTCAGCTCATTGTCATGAAACTTTCTAATAATTAATGCTTTCTAAACTTTCTACTTTTCTGCTTACAGAAGCACAGTTCCTGATCAGCTGAAATGCTCAAACACTTTTAAAAATATGAAGCACTAGAAGAATGGTTAGAGTGAAATCCTTTTCAACCAGAGATTTGGTGATGGCCAGCCTTTCTTCCATGGGATTATTGTGTTACTGCAAAGCTATGTGTATAGCACAGTGAAGCATACTGGGACTTGGCCCAAGTATCAATATTGTCTCCAAGAGGACAGTCACTTCATTTTTGTACAACACTTTACTCAAATTCTAGGAGTTAGTAGAAATAATACCTTTCTTGCCTACTTCCTGGATTTGCTGTAAGGATAATAAAATTTCATCAAATGCTGAAAGTAGTAGCAGCAAAAGAAAACAAGACAATAATACTTAAAGTATATTAGTGGTGTTCTCTCCTATCCCCTACAGGGAAATAAGATTTTTTTTTAAATCAAATATATAGACTATCTGTTTTATGTGAGTTTTTACTAATGATTTGGAAGGCAACAAGTCACCATCTTCCAAGCCTGATATATTCCTGATTATGTTTGGCTGCTACTGAAACTAGTTTGGAAAAGTATTTAATAGTATACAGATGTAATAATTCTATTTAATTGTATGTTTGTAAGTTTCTTATTTCCAAAACAAAAAGTCTCAGAGTTAGAAAGCATATGAACAGAGAAGGTGGGAAAAGCAGGACTCTGACATCCTAACTGTTGCTTCTTGATCTGCATGAAGATTTCTCAGGAGGCAGATAAGTTGGTCTTGTATTCCAATCTCTTGAAGAATTTTCCTGTTTGTTGTGATTCACCCAAAGGCTTTGGCATAGTCAGTAAAGCAGAAGTAGGTGTTTTTCTGGGACTTTCTTGCTTTTTCAATGATCCAATGGATGTTGGAAATTTGATCTCTGGTTTCTCTGCCTTTCCTAAATTCAGCTTAAATGTGTGAAAGTTCACGGTTCATATACTGTTGAAGCCTGGATTGGAGATTTTTGAACATTATTTTGTTAGCCTGTGAGATGAATGCAATTGTATGGTAGTTTGATCATTCTTTGGCATTGCCTTTCTCTGGGATTGGAATGATAACTGACCTTTTCCCTTCCTATGGCCACTTCTGAGTTTTCCAAATTTGCTGGCATATTGAGTGCAGCATTTTCACATAATCATCTTTTAGGATTTGAAATACCTCAGTTGGAATTCCATCACCTCTACTAGCTTTGTTCATAGTGATGCTTCATAAGGCCAACTTGACTATGCATTCCAGGATGTCTGGCTCTAGATGAGTGATCACACCATCATGGATATCTGGGTCATGATGATCTTTTTTGTATGGTTCTTCTGTGTATTCTTGCCACCTCTTCTTAATCTTTTCTGCTTCTGTTAGATCCATACCCTTTCTGTCCTTTATTGTGCCCATCTTTGCATGAAATGTTCCCTTGGCATCACTAATTTTTTTAAAGAGATCTCTAGTCTTTCCTGGGAGAAGGCAATGGCACCCCACTCCAGTACTGTTGCCCGGAAAATCCCGTGGATGGAGGAGCCTGGTAGGCTGCAGTCCATGGGGTCGCTAAGAGTCAGACATGACTGAGTGACTTCACTTTCACTTTCCACTTTCATGAATTGGAGAAGGAAATGGCAACCCACTCCAGTGTTCTTGCCTGGAGAATCCCATGGACGGAGAAGCCTGGTAGGCTGCAGTCCATGGGGTCGCACAGAGTTGGACATGACTGAAGCGACTTAGCAGCAGCAGCAGCAGTAGCAGCTATTTTTTCCCAGTCTATTGTTTTCCTCTATTTCTTTCCTCTTATCTCTCCTTCCTGTTCTTAGAACTCTGCATTCAGAAGTATATACCTTTCTTTTTTCCTTTGCCTTCATGTCTTTTCTTTTCTCAGTTATTTGTAAGACCTACTCAGACAACCATTTTGCCCTTTTTCATTTCTTCTTCTTAGGGATGATTTTGATCACTGCCTCTGGTACAATCTTATGAACCTCTTGGTTCCTCAGGCACTCTATCATCAGGTCTAGTCCCTTGAATCTATTTGTCACTTCCATTATATAATCATAAGGGATTTGATTTTGGTCATTCCTGAATGGCTTTGTGGTTTTCCCTATTTTCTTCAATTTAAGTCTTAATTTTGCAATAAGGAGTTCATGATCTGAACCACAGTCAATTCCTGGTCTTTTATCGCTGCTGTATAGAATGCAGAGAATGTAATCAATCTGTATTTTGGCATTGGCCATCTGGTGATGTCCACGTGTAGAGTCGTCTCTTGGGTTGCTGGAAGAGGGTGTTTGCTATGTCCAGTGTGTTCTCTTGGCAATATTCTGTTAGCCTTGCTCTGCTTCATTTTGTACTCCAAGGCCAAACTTTCCTGCCGCTCCAATTACCTCTTGACTTTCTGCTTTTGCATTCCACTATTATTTAAAGTATATCATTTTTTTGGTGTTATTTTTAGAAGGTCTGGTAAATTTTCATAGATCAACTTGACCTTCTTCAGCGTTAGTAGTTGGGACATAGACATGGATTACTGTGATACTGAATGAACAGAGATCATTCTGTCTTTTCTGAGATTATGCCCAAGTACTGCATTTCAGACTCTTTTGTTGTGTATGAGGGCTACTCCTTTTCTTCTAAGGGATTCTTGCCCACAGTAGTAGATATATCATCTGAATCAAATTCACCCAATCTGGTCCATTTTAATTCATTCCTAAAATGTTGATGTTCATTCTTGCCATTTCCTGTTTGACCACTTCCAATTTACTTTGATTCAAGGATCTAACATTTCAGATTCCTATGTAATATTGTTCTTTACAGTATCAGACTTTACTTCTACCATCAAATACATCCACAACTAGGCATTGTTTCTGCTTTGGTTCAGCCTCTTCATTCCTTCTGGAACTATTTGTTTTGCTCTTCTCAAGTAATATATTGGGTTTATCATTGAATTGGGTTTATCAATATCATATTATCATTGAAATAAGGATGGGCAAGGTGGTTTCAAAATTTGGCATTAAAAATCTATAATTCGTAACTCATACATTTATAAGAATCTTAAATTCTTGCTCCACTTTAAAGATATAAAAACTTCAAAGTATGTCCTATGCATTATGGATGTTTTGTGCAAAAATATAGCTCCATTTGGCAGGCTTATTTTAAAAAATGGGTGTGTTGGCTTACCATCAAAGATTGAAAGATAAATATATATTTGTATGTTTTAAATGAATATAAAAATGTAATTATGGATTTTTAAAAATTATTCCATGTTTTAATTGATGCAAATTAGAACCATGAAGCTAGATTAGATATTTTATGGTCTCTAAATATTCCTGGCCATAGGACAGCCCAGACCCAAATATTCTGTGTTTGTAACATCAGTAAGCATTTTGTCTCTAGATTTTTACTTACCCAAGCTAGGATCTGGCTTCTCTGATTTACAAAGTCTCCATTTGATTTCTTGCCAAACAAACTCATAGCAATCTTGCACTCATACCATCTCTTGCTGCTGCTACTGCTAAGTCACTTCAGTTGTGTCCGACTCTGTGCGACCCCATAGATGGCAGCCCACCAGGCTCCCCCATCCCTGGGATTCTCCAGGCAAGAACACTGGAGTGGGTTGCCATTTCCTTCTCCAATGCAGGAAAGAGAAAAGTGAAAGTGAAGTTGCTCAGTTGTGTCTGACTCTTCGTGACCCCATGGACTGCAGCCCACTAGGCTCCTCCATCCATGGTATTTTCCAGGCAAGAGTACTGGAGTGGGGTGCCATTGCCTTCTCCAATACCATCTCTTAGCTGCTATCTACAATATCAGTATCCTACCACAGTTTCTGACATGTCACGATCACACCTTTCACCTCTGCCTCATACTGGCTAAGTAGTGAGAAACTATACCTCTGAAATTTTTGGTTATTTTTCATCTGTTAGGTACCAAGAAAGTAGTAATCAAGATAGCACCAGGTGTAGACAAAATTTTTATCCTAGAGACTGTTGCCTCCTGTCTGTTAATGGTGCAATTCCTTGGAAAATTTAAGAGGCAATTTGACCACAGATGCATTTCTCTTGTTAATCACCATGTCCTTAGTGTTAATAAGATTAATTTGTAATTAGATTTACCATGTCTCAAACCAATGAAACTGAACAGTGAGGAAATCATATGTCTGTAAGTGTTTTATTTATTTATAACCTTTATTTCTGAATAGTCTGTGTAGGTTACAGATGCCTATCATCATGCCTTGGTGATCAAAATTTAAGCAGATCAAAGAAATGCAAATTAAAATCACAGTGAAACATAACCTTACATTTTTGAGAATGGCTACATCAAAAGGATCACAAATAACAAATCCTGGGGGAGAAAGTTGAGAAAAGGGAACTCTCAAGTACTATTGGTGGGGATATAAATTGGTACAGCCACTATGAAAACAGCATGGAAGTGTCTCAAAAAAGTAAAAATAGAATTACAACTAGACCCAGAAAATCCACTCCTGAGTATCTGAAAAACATGAAAACTGTAATTCAAAAAGATACATGTACCCTAATGTTCAGAAAAATATTTATAATTCCCAATATATAGAAGCAAGGTATGATATGTGTCTGTTAACAGATGAATGAGTGAAGAAGATGTGCATACACAATAGACTACTGCTCAGTTATAAAAATGAATGATATTTTGCCATTTTCAACAACATGTATAAGCTTATAAACTTGAAGGGCCTAAGTGAGAATATTAGTGAAATAATAATTCAGGCAGAGAAAGACCAATACTGTATGCTACCACATATATATGGAATCTAAAAAAAATGAAAAATAAAACTAGTGAAGGTGACAAGAAAAAAAAAAAAAAAACTCACACATAAAGATAAAATAACTAGTCATTGCCAGTAGAGAAAGGGAAAGGGGAAGTGACACATTAGGGATAAGGAACTAAAAAAGATACACACTACCATATATAAAATAAATAAACTGAAGTGATGTACAACTCAGGGAATATAGCCAATATTTTATAACTACAAATGAAATACAACCTTAAAAAATTGTGAATCACTATGTTGTACATCTGAAAATTATATAATGTTTTACATCAACTACTCCTCAATAAGTTTTTTAAAAGATGCTAGAAAATTCAGCAGAATGGTGGCAAAATAGGGACACACAGAGAAATAACAAAAACTTTTTTACTGGTCCATGCTTATTCCTGGGACACTGAAATTCAGGGTTGGCAAGGTTGGGGATCCAGTGTTGGTGGGATTACTGGGGAGATGACCAATTTCTTTAAATCAGTATTGTCCTCCAGCTGGAATGTTGGATGTGGGTAGATCTCTCCCAAATGTCAAGGACTTCATAAAAACATAAACAAATCTTATATAAATTATGTGAATTATCCTAAACAAGCAAACCCATAGAGACAGAAAGTTGACCAGTGGTTGCTAAGATCTAGGGGAAGGAGGAATAAGACATAGCAGCTCACGATTTTGGAATTTCTTTTTGTGGTGATGAAAATGTTCTGGACTTAGTGGCAATGGTGGCATACTTTGTAAATATACTAAAAAGTGAATTGTGCTCTTTAAAATGCTGAGTTTTATGGTATAATAATTAAATCTCAATTAAATAAACAAAAATTTTAAACTGTAGTATGGAAAGAAAATTTGCTATCCCAAGATGTGCCTCTTTGTCATGAAAATTAAGCTTTGTTTTTAAGAAACAAAAACAAAACAGCTGCCTAAAGAATCTAAAGGGCCTATTCCCAGAATAGAGCTAAAACCAGAAATTTCTGCAAGAAATATGATATAGTTTGATGGGAGTAACTAGAAATCAGAGTCCTTTCTGTGTTATACTGTCTCTGTATAACCCAGCAAATTTTTGTCTTTCCATGTGAACTTCTCTCCTACCTTTTGAAATTTCAATTTACTGCACTGTCCTTTGACTTCTGCTAAATATGATATTTGAGGTGAGGTTTTAGCCATTTGGTGGGTTACTCAGTTTTTCTAGGTCTAACCCATGTACACATATTATTAAACTCTTGCTTGATTTTCTCTTGTTGATATGTCTCGTCAATTTAATTTTTAGACCAGCCAGAAGAACCTCAAAAGGTAGAAAAAAAATTTCTTCTTCCCCAACATCATAAGATCAGGTTAAAGCAGACCAGTTACATCAGAACATCTGGGACAGAGACTCAGGCATATAACCAAAGAAAAGAGATCTTGAGCCTCTGCTCTTGTATTGAACAATCTCACATGGGAAACCATGAAATCATTTTTAAAAAATGAGAAGTGGAAGAATTTTGTGACCCTCATGTTCAAGTCTTAACTTGACAATACCCTCTTAAAAATTTAACTGGAAGAAGTTGGAAGCTACCTTCAATAACAAAGAAAGGTTAGTTCATAATTAAGTCACTATTCTTTATGTGCAATCATGATCAATACCATCAGGCCAACTGGCCTCCTGCCTTCACATCAACCTGGTAACTCCCTTCATTTGTTTGCCTCTTAATCTAGCTATCTGAATCACCGGGCACTCTGTCCGCTACCCTTTTGCACACACTTTGAGTTTCAGTAGCAGCCATTTCGGGCTGAATTAGGAAAATACTACTGAAAATATTCTGCATCTTGGATAAGAAAAAACATTCTTCATAAGTAGGACTATGAAAAGTGAAAGTGAAAGTCACTCAGTTGTGTCCAACTCTTTGAGACTCCATGGACTATACAATTCATGGAATTCTCCAGGCCACAATAAGTGGGTATCCTTTCCCTTCTCCAGGGGATCTTCCCAACCCAGGGGTCAAACCCAGGTCTCCCGCATTGTGGGCAGATTCCTTACCAGCTGAGCCTCAAGGGACTCCCAAGAATACTGGAGTGGGTAGCCTACACCTTCTTTTGCAGATCTTCCCAATCCAGGAATTGAACTGCTGTCTCCTGCATTGCAGGTGGATTCTTTACCAACTGAGCTATCAGGGAAGCCCAAGAAGGACCATGTACTAGACTAAATATTATTTATCAATATGGCTTCTTTTGAAAGTCAATACTCTCTGGAAATTTTATTTCCTATATTTTTAAAATGCATACTACTGTTATTACTTTTTTTCTTTAGTCTTTTATAAGACTTCCTTCTTGCGATTTAACAAATTTCAAGAATACAAGCCATATTTTTTTGCGAGGAAATCTTGTTCAGCAAACGTGTGACCCTTTCTTTCCTAGTCTGAAAGTGAAAGTCGCTCAGTCATGTTCGACTCTTTGCGACCGCATGGACTGCACAGTCCATGGAATTCTCCAGGCCAGAATACTGGACCGGGTAGCCTTTCCCTTCTCCAAGGGATCTTCTCCACCCAGGAATCGAACCGGGGTCTCCTGAATTGCAGGCGGATTCTTTACCAACTGAGCTATCTAGGAAGCCGTTTTCTAGTCTAGAGAGACAGAATTCCTTTGGAAGATAAGGAAACCATGATGTCTGTGCTTAGCCTGGAACGGTGTAGTTGGGAGGACTCTAGATATTATCTGGTCTCTATTGTTATTATTTAGCATGTTATTTTTAAAATACCACTCTTTCTGACAGTTCTTTTAAATTTTTACTTATAGAGGTATAGTAAAATATTTTTCTATATGGCATTGGTAATGATAATTAAATTTGGAGTACCTGATGCTTTATGGATAGGAAGATTTTCGTGGGGAATATCCCAAACCTTTAAAGCTATTGTTTATAAAGCCTGTCCATGGAACATATATTGATGACTTCAAAAGAAGCAAATGTCTTAACCAAATCAGACCAAAAGTTCTTTTTAGGGGAAACACACTGACTGAAACTGGCCATCCTGGCCAGGACCCACAGTAACCATTTGCATGAGTTTTGGTTTTGTTTTTGTTTTTTTATGACAGGAGGTCCTGGTAAGGAACATGGAACTAAAAAGGCACCACCAACAGGGAGAGTTCAGGAAAGGTCAAAAAGTGACACGACATGTCCAAACACCTCCAAGAATCCTTCTCACTGGCATTCATCTTGGCTGAGCAAGGCTTGCACCACCAGGAAGGACTAAGTCAGAATAACTGGCTAAAGACAACCCAGAAACAAACCCCATCACGATAAGACTGCAAGCCACATGGCAGAGCAGTTCTCCTAGGTTCCCTTACCCTACTGCTCTCTGCCTGTGCACCCCTTCACAATAAAATCACTTGCTTTGTCAGCACATGTGTCTCCTCAGACAATTCATTCTCAAGTGTTAGATAAGAGCCCACTTTTGGACCCTGAAAAGGGTCCCCCTTCCTGCAATAGTCTGATACCCTTTTAAACATTCTTGTCCTTGACAGGCCAGAATCAGAGGATTATGAGAGTCAAACTAGCTGCCTCCCATACTTTGATAATGTACTTTTATATTTCAAAACCAACCACTGTGTCTGTGTATATCACTCACTTTTAGATAACACATGACTCATCATTCCATAAAATATCTCCTTTTAATCATTGTTCCTTGGACTGTCTTTGTCGTGAGTCAATATCATAATAAAGAAAGAAACTTTTGGTAATTATATTTAAGTAATGTATCATAGCTTAGCAGTGTCCATGCAAGAGACTAAGCCAGACTTGCCTGTGAGTGTCCAGGAGTCTCCAGCAGAGGCGTGGATCCACAGTGGCCTCCTGCAAGGTCAGGGGCACTGAGCACAACAGCCCTTTTGAGCGAGGTCCACATTACCTCTTGGGACCCCATGGAATGTAGCCTACCAGGCTCCTCCATTCATGGGATTCTCCAGGCAAGAGTATTGGAGTGGATTGCCATTTCCTTCTCCAGGGGATCTTCCCGACCCAGGGATTGAACCTGGGTGTCCCACATTCCAGGCAGATGCTTTAACTTCTGAGCCACCAGGGAAGCCCCCATTAACCCTACCCTACACATTAACCCTACCTCCATTAACCCTCCATTAACAGGGAGGGAACACAGCCCTTCCTATCAACAGAAAACTGGATTAAATATTTACTGAACATGGCTCCAGCCATCTGAACAAGTCCCAGATTCCCCCACAGTCAGTCTCTCCCATCAGGAAGCTTCCAACAGGCCTCTTATTCTTATCTATCAGAGGGCAGAGAAAATGAAAATGACAATCACAGAAAACTAATCAAACTGATTACATGAACCACAAACTTGTCTAACTAATAAAACTATGAACCATACCCTGTAGGGCCATCCAAGATGGACAGGTCAAGTTGGAGAGTTCTAACAAAATGTGGTCTACAGGAGAAGGGAATGGGAAACCACTTCAGTATTCATGCCTTGAAAACCCAAAGAACAGTAGGAAAAGTTAAAAAGATATGACAATGAAAGATAAACTCCCCAGGTTGGTGGACGCCCTATATGATACTGGAGAAGAACGGAGAAAAAACTCCAGAAAAAAGGCAGAGATGGAGCCAAAGCAGAAACAATGTTCAGTTGTGGATGTGATTGGTTACAGAAGTAAAGTCTGATGCTGTAAAAGAACAATATTGCATACAAATCTGGAATGTTAGGTCCATGAATCAAGGTAAATTGGAAGTGGTCAAACAGGAGATGGCAAGAATGAACATTGACATTTTAGGAATCAGTGAACTAAAATGGAACAGAATGGGATGATTTAATTCAGATTACCATTATATATACTACTGTGGGAAAGAATCCATTAGAAGAAAAGGAGTATCCCTCACATTCAGCAGAAGTCTATAATGCAATACATGGATACAATCTCAAAAATAACAGAGTGACCTCTGTTTGCTTCGAAGGCCAACCATTCAATATGATAGTAATCTGAGTCTATGTCCCAGCCACTAATGCTGAAGAAGCTGAAGTTGAATGGTTCTATAATGACCTAGAGACCTTCCAAAACTACCATCAAACAACAAAGATGTCTTTTTCATCATAGGGGACTGGAATGCAAAACTAAGAAGTCAAGAGATACTTAGAGTACCAGGCAAATTTGGCCTTGGGGTACAAAATGAATCAGGGCAAAGGCTAACAGGATTTTGCCAAGAGAATCCACTGGTCATAGTAGATATCCTCTTCCAACAACACAAGAGACAACTCTACACATGGACATCACCAGATGGTCAACACCAAAATAAGATTGTTTATATTCCTTGCAGCAAAGATGGAAAAGTTCTATACAGTCAGCAAAAACAATAACAGGAACTGATTGTGATTCAGATCATGAATTCCTTATTGAAATATTAAGCCTTATATTAAAGAAAGTAGGGGAAAACCACCAGACCATTCAGGTATGAATTAAATCAACTTCCTTACAATTATACAGTGGAAGTGACAAATAGATTCAAGGGATTAGATCCAATAGAGTGCCTGAAGAACTATGGATGCAGGTTCATGACACTATACAGGAGGTGGTGATCAAGACCACCCTGAAGAAAAAGAAATGCAAAAAGGTAAACTAATTGTCTGAGGAGGCATTACAAATAGCTGAGAAAAGAAGAGAAGCACAAGACTAAGGAGAAAAGGAGAGTGTTTTGCCTATGTTCTCCTCTAGGAAAGGAAAGATATACCTATCTGAAAGCAGACTTTCAAAGAATAGCAAAAAGAGAGAAGAAAGCCTTCCTCAGTGATCAATGCAAAGAAATAGAGGAAAAAAATAGAATGGGAAAGACTAGAGATCTCTTCAGGAAAATTACAGATACCAAGGGAACATTTCATGCAAAGATGGGCACAATAAAAGACAGAAACAGTATGGACTTAAAGAAGCAGGTGATATTATGAAAAGGTGCATATACACAAAAGATCTTAATGACCCAGATAATCACGATGGTGTGATCACTCACCTTGAGCTAGACATCTTGGACTGTGAAGTCAAGTGGGCCTTAGGAAGCATCACTATGAACAAAGCTAGTGGAGGTGAAGGAATTCCAGTTGAGCTATTTCAGATCTTAAAAGATGATGCTGTGAAAGTGCTGCACTCAATATGCCAGCAAATTTGGAAAACTCAGCAGTGACCACAGGACTGGAAAAGGTCAGTTTTCATTCCAATTCCTAAGAAAGGCAATGTCAAAGAATGTTCAGTCTACCACACAATTGCACTCATCTCACATGCTAGCAAAGTAATGTTCAAAATTCTCCAAGCCAGGCTTCAACAGTACATGAACTGTAAACTTCCAGATGTTCAAGCTTGATTTAGAATAGGCAGAGGAGTCAGAGATCAAATTGCCAATATCCATTGGATTATAGGAAAAAACATGAAAATTCCAGAAAAACATCTACTTCAGCTTTATTGACTACACCAAAGCCTTTGTGTGGATCACAACAAACTGTCTTCTCTGGTGGCTCAGTCAGTAAAGAGTCTTCCTGCAATGTGAGAGATATGAGTTTTATCCCTGGGTCAGGGAAAACCCCTTAGAAGGAAATGGTTACCCGCTCTAGTATTACTGCCTAGAGAATTCCACTGACAGAGGGCCCTGGTGGGCTACAGTTCATGGAATCACAAAGATTCGGACACAACTGAGTGACTAACACTTTCAACATACTGTGGAAAATTCTTAAAGAGATGGATATATCAGACCACGTTACCTACCTCCTGAGAAATCCGTGTGCAGATCAAGAAGCAACAGTTAGAACTGGACATAGAACAATGGACTGGTTCTAAACTGGGAAAGGAGTACATCAAGGCTATATATTGTCACTCTGCTTATTTAACTTCTATGCAGAGTACATCATGAGAAACGCTGGACTGGAAGAAAAACAAGCTGGAATCCAGATGGCCAGGAGAAATATCAATAAGGTCCGATATGCAGATGACACCACCCTTATGGCAGAAAGTGAAGAGGAACTCAAAAGCCTCTTGATGAAAGTGAAAGAGGAGAGTGAAAAAGTTGGCTTAAAGCTCAACATTCAGAAAACAAAGATCATGGCATCTGGTCCCATCACTTCATGGCAAATAGATGGGAAAACAGTGGAAACAGTGTCAAACTTTATTTTTGGGGGCTCCAAAAC
>NW_011495041.1:8731317-8731417 GCF_000754665.1 Bison bison bison
GGGGCTCCAAAATCACTGCAGATGGTGACTGTAGCCATGAAATTAAAAGACGCTTACTCCTTGGAAGGAAAGTTATGACCAACCTAGATGGCATATTCAA
>NW_011495041.1:8731517-8731968 GCF_000754665.1 Bison bison bison
TTTTTTTTGTTTTTGTTTTTTACTTTTTTTTAAGTCTTTTTATTAATTACTCTTTTATTTTTTTCAGTGATCTCTTGGTTATTTAGAAACATATTGTTTAGCCTCCTCGTGTTTTTAATTTTTTTTCCCTGTAATTGATATCTAATATCAACATGATTTCAGTTTCTTTACATTTACCTAGGCTTGGTTTGTGGTCTGATGCCTAATCTTCCCTGGAGAATGTTCCCTGTGCACTTGTGAAGAAAATGTATTTTGATGCATTTGGGTAGAATGTCTTAATAATATCAGTTAAATCTATCTAGTCTATTACGCCAGAGACAGCAATGGCACCCTACTCCAGTACTCTTGCCTGGAAAATCCCATGGATGGAGGAGCCTGGTAGGCTGAAGTCCATGGGGTTGCAAAGAGTCGGACACGACTGGGCGACTTCACTTTCACTTTTCACTTTCAT
>NW_011495041.1:8732068-8733810 GCF_000754665.1 Bison bison bison
TGCTGGGAGGGATTGGGGGCAGGAGGAGAAGGGAAAGACAGAGGATGAGATGGCTGGATGGCATCACTGACTCAATGAACGTGAGTCTGAGTGAACTCTGGGATTTGGTGATGGACAGGGAGGCCTGGCGTGCTGCAGTTCATGGGGCGGCAAAGAGTCAGACACGACTGAGCAACTGAACTGAACTGAACTGAGCTCAGGGTTTAGGAATAATTAAGAATAGGTAGAAGCCTTTTTAGGAAATAATGATCTTAAGATGCCAGGAGCAAACAGGATTTAGAAGATAAGAAATAAACTGAGGAATGTAGCATGAGTTGCAATTTAGTCACAAGTTAGGTATAGAACACATAAGAAGAAGTATATAGTAGATAGTAAAGCCGATTCTGAGAGAATGGCTAAAGCAGGAACTCTGTTTGTAGGGCAACAGTGATTTCTGGAGACAATAAATCTGGGTGGGGGAAACTAAAAATGTCAAACCTCTGACCTAATGCTTTTGTCAAAGTATAAAAGAAAACTTGAAGCTTGAAATAAACATGTAGTCCCGTACCTCGAGTCAGAGGCTACATCATTGTCCGCCGACACCGCTCACCCCTTCAGGCTGATTCCCTGGCTGCTGGATCTGGACTCCGGCAAGAAATAGACATTTTTCTGGAACTCTCTTGCTTTTTCAATGATCCACCAGATGTTGGCAATTTGATCTCTGGTTTCTCTGCCTTTTCTAAAACCAGCATACATATCTGGAAGTTCACAGTTCATGTATTGCTGAAGACTGGCTTGGAGAATTTTAAGTATTAATTTATTAGAATGTGAGATGAGTGCAATTGTGTGATAGTCTGAGGATTTTTTGACATTGCCTTTCTTTGGGATTGGAATGAAAACTGATCTTTTCCAGTCCTGTGGCCACTGCTGAGTTTTCCAAATTTGCTGGGATATTGAGTGCAGCACTTTCACAGCATCATCTTTTAAGATTTGAAATAGTTCAACTAGAATTCCATCACCTCCACTAGCTTTGTTCGTAGTGATGCTTCCTAAGGCCCACGTGACTTCACATTCCAGAATGTCTGGCTCAAGGTGAGTGATCACACCATCGTAATTGTCTGGATCATGGAGATGCTTTTTGTACAGTTCTTCTGTGTATTCTTGACACCTCTTCTCAATATCTTCTGCTTCTTTTGGGTCCATACTGTTTCTGTCCTTTTTTGTGCCCTTCTTTGCATGAAATGTTCCTTTGGTATCTCTAATTTTCTTGAAGAGATCTCTAGTGTTTCCCATTCTATTGTTTTCCTGTATTTCTTTGCACTGATCGCTGAGGAAGGCTTTCTTATCTCTCCTTGCTATTCTTTGGAACTCTGTATTCAAACGGGTATATCTTTCCTTTTCTCCTTTGCTTTTTACTTCTCTTCTTTTCCCAGCTATTTATAATGCCTCCTCAGACAGCCATTTTGCTTTTTTGCTTTTCTTTTTTGGGGATGGTCTTGATCTCTCTCTGCTGTACAGTGCCACAAACCTCCATCCACAGTTCATCAGGCATTCTATTAGATCTAGTCCCTTAAATCTATTTCTCACTTCCACTGTATAATCGTTAAGTGCTTTGATTTAGGTCATACCTGACTGGTCTAGTGGTTTTCTCTACTTTCTTCAATTTAAGTCTGAATTTGGCAATAAGGAGTTCATGATCTGAGCCACAGTCAGCTCCTGGTCTTTATTTTTGCTGACTGTATAGAGCTTTTCCATCTTTGGTT
>NW_011495041.1:8733910-8739293 GCF_000754665.1 Bison bison bison
ATCTGATTTTGGTCTCGGCCATCTGATGAATATCCATCTGTAGTGTCTTTTCTTGTCTTTTTGGAAGAAGGTGTTTTGCTATGTCTGGTACGTTCTCTTGGCAAAACTCTATTAGCCTTTGCCCTGTTTCATTCCATATTCCAAGGCTAAATTTTCCTGTTACTCCAGGTGTTTCTTGACTTCCTACTTTTGCATTCCAGTCCCCATCCTCATTCTAATTCCCAAGAAGGGTAGTACCAAAGAATGTGCTAAACATCAGTCAATTGCATTCACCTCCAATGCTAGTAATGTCATGCTTAAAATCTTTCATGCTAGGCTTCAGAATTGTGCAAACCAGGAACTTCCAGATGTCCAAGCTGGGTTTAGAAAAAAAAAAAAAGAGGATCAAGAGATCAAATTGCCAACGTTCAGTGGATCACTGATAAAACAAGGGAATTCCAGAAAAAGCATCTATCTCTGTTTCTTCAACTATGCTAAAGCCTTTGACTATGTGGATCACAACAAACTGTGGAGAGATCTTAGACAGATGGGAATACCAGACACTCTTACCAGTCTCCTGAGAAACCTGTAGGCGAGTCAAGGAAAAACAGTTAGAACCAGTTGTATGGAACAACTGATTGGTTCAAGATCAAGAAAGGGGTATGACAGGGTTGTCTTCTGTCACCCTGTTTGTTTAACCTATATGCTGAGCACATCATGAGAAATGCTAGGTTGGATGAGTTACAAGCTGGAATCAAGATAGCAGGAGAAACATTAACAACCTCATATATTTAGATGATACCACTCTATTAGCAGAAAGTGAAGAGGAACTAAAGAGCCTCTTGATGATGGTGAAGGAGAGTGAAAGAGCTGACTTAAGACTAAACATTAAAAAAAACTAAGATCATGGCATCTGGCCCCATTACTGCATGGCAAGTAGAAGGGGAAAATGTGGAAGTAGTGACAGATTTCCTCTTCTTGGACTCCAAAATCACTGCAGATGATGACTACTGCCATGAAATCAGAAGACAATCACTTCTTGTCAGGAAAGAGATAATAACCTTAGACAGTATGTTGAAAAGCAGAGACATTACTCTGCTGACAAAGGTCCATATAGTCAAGACTATGATCTTCCCAGTAGTCATGTAGGGATGCGAGAGCTGGACTGTAAACCAAAGAACTGATGAATCTAAACATCAATTCTTAGAACACCAAAGAAATTGATGCCTCCAAACAGTGGTGATGGAAATGAAAGTGCAAGTGAATTCTCATCGGAATTTCTGTGACCTCATGGACTGTAGCCTACCTGGCTCCTCCATCCATGGGATTTTCTTTCTTTTTTTTTTTATTATAATGGATATTTTATTTTATTTTTTTTTACTTTTATTTTATTTTTAAACTTTACATAATTGTATTTGTTTTGCCAAATATCAAAATGAATCCATCACAGATATACATGTGCTCCCCATCCTGAACCCTCCTCCCTCCTCCCTCCCCATACCATCCCTCTGGGTCGTCCCAGTGCACTAGCCCCAAGCATCCAGTATTGTGCATTGAACCTGGACTGGCATCTCATTTCATACATGATATTTTACATGTTTCAATGCCATTCTCCCAAATCTTCCCACCCTCTCGCTCTCCCACAGAGTCCATAAGACTCTCCATGGGATTTTCTAAGCAAGAAAACTGGAATGATTTGCCATTTCCTTCTCCAGGAGATCTTCCTGATCCAGGGATTGAACCCAGGTCTCCCGCATTGTAGGCAGACGCTTTACTGTCTGAGCCACCAGGGAAGTCTGATGGTGATGGGAAATGCTCCTGAAAGTCACTTGAACAGCAAGGAGATCAAATCAGTCAATGATATCTATTCAGTAGATAAACGCTGAATATTCACTGGAAGGACTGAAGCTGAAGCTGAAGCTCCAGTATTTTGGTCATCTGATGCAAACAAACAACTCATTGGAAAAGTCCCTGATTCTGGGAAAGACTGAGGCCAGAAGGAAAAGAGGGCATCAGAGGATGAGATGGATGAACCACACCACCAATACAATGAACATGAGCTTGGACAAACTCTGGGAGATGGTGAGGGACAGGGAGCTTGATGTGCTGCAATCCATGGGGTCACAAAGAGTTGGACACAACTGTTCGACTGAACAACAACAACAATAATGAACTATGTTGAGCATCTTTTCAGGCTTGTTGGTCATGTGTATATCTGTTTGTGAGAAATGGTCTTTAGGTCTTTCATCCATTTTTTAAAAATTGTGTTGCTTGATTTTTCTGATATTAAGCTGCATGAGCTGCTTGTAGAGTTTGGAGATTAATGTTTTGTCAGTTGCTTCATTTGCAATTATTTTCTCCCATTCACTCTTTGTCTTTCATCTTGTTTGTGGTTTCCTTTACTGTACAAAAGCTTTTAAGTTTAATTACTTCTCATATGTTTATTTCCATTGCATTAGGGTCTGAGTATCTTTTTGCAATTTATGTCAAAGAGTGTTCCGCCTAAGTTTTCATCTAAGAGTTTTATAGTTTCTGACCTTATTTATAGTTTTACAATTCATCTTGAATTTATTTTTTATGTTTGTTGTTAGGAAGTGTTTTAATGTTATTCTTTTACATCCCTGTCCAGACTTCCCAGCACCACTTATTAAGGAGCTGTCTTTTTCCATTGTATATTCTTGCCACCATTGTCAAAGATAAGGTGCCCATAGGTGTATGGGTTCATCTCTGGGCTTTCAATCTTGTTCCATTGGTCTATATTTTTTGTTTTTGTGTCTTGATGACTAGAGCTTTGTAATATAATCTGAAGACAGGACGATGTCTATCTCCAGCTCCGTTTTTCTTTCTCAAGATGTCTTTGGCTATTTGGAGCCTCTTTGTTCCCATAAAAACTGCAAATCTTTTCTTCTAGTTCTGTGAAAAATGTCATTGGTAATTTTATAGAGTGCATTAAATCTGTAGATTACTTTGAGTATTATGATCATTTTCACAATATTGGTTCTTCCAGTCCTAGAACATGAAATACCTCCTATCTGTTTGTGTTGTCTGTTTTCTTTCACCAGTATCTTATAGTTTTTTGCATACAAATTTTAGTCTCTTTAAGGAAGTTTGTCCTAGGTATTTTATTCACTTTATTTCAATGATGAATGGATTTTTTCCTTTATTAATCTTTTGATTTTTCATTGTTAGTGTATAGGAATACAAGGAATTTCTCTGCATTAATTTTGTATCCTGCCACTATACTAAATTCACTGATTGGCTTTTAGTAATTTTTTTGTGGTGTCTTTATGGTTATCAATGTATAGTATCATGTCATCTGGAAACAGTGAGTTTTCATTCTTTTCCAGTCCTTATTCATTTCATTTTCTTTTCTTTTTGATTATTGTGGCTACGAGGTTCAAAACTTAATTGGGTAATGACTTCAGTTGGCACCCTTTTCTTCTTGATCATAGAGGAAATGCTTTCAGTTTTTCTCATTGAGCATAATGTTTGCAGTGAATTTGTCATATACGGCCTTTATTATATTGAGTTAGGTTCCATCTGACCATTTTTCTGGAGAGTTTTGTCATAAATATGTGTTGAATTTTGTCAACAGTTTTTTCTGCATCTATTGAGATTATGATATGGTTTTGATAGAATGTGCCTATGAATCCATCTGGCCCTGGGTTTTGTTTGCTGGAAGATTTTTTATCACAGTTTCAATTTCAATGCTTGAGATTGATTGGTCTGTTCATATTTTCTATTTCTTCCTGGTTTGGTTTTGGAAGGTACTTTTCTATTAATTCGTCCATTTCTTTCAGGTTGTCAATTTCACTAACATATTGTTATTCAGTCATTATATCATGTCTGACTCTTCGCAACTCCATGAACTGCAGCAAAGCAGACTTCCTTTTCCTTCAAGATCAACCTGGAGTTTGTTCAAACTCATGTCCATTGATTCAGTGATGCCATCCAACCATCTCATCCTCTCTCAGTCCCTTCTCCTTTTTCAATCTTTCCCAGCATCAGAGTCTTTTTTCAATGAGTTGGCTTTTCGCATTAGGAGGCCAAAATGTTGGAGCTTCAGCATAAATCCTTCCAGTAAGTATTACAGGATTGATTTCCTTTAGGATTTGATTTCCTTGCTTTCAAGGGACTCTCAAGAGTCTTCTAAAGCATCACAATTCAAAAACATCATGTCTTTGTTGCTCAGCATTCTTAGTGGACCAACTCCCATGTCCATACATGACTACTGGGAAAAGTATAGCTTTGACCATAGAGAATTTTGTCAGCAAAGTGATGTCTCTGCTTTTTAATACACTATCTAGATTTGTCATAGCTTTTCTTCCAAGGTTTAAGAGTCTTCTAATTTGTGGTTGCAGTCACTGTATACAGTGATTTTAGAGCCCAAGAAAATTAAATCTGTTTCTACCTCCACTTCCCATTTGCCATGAAGTGATGGGACCAGATGCCATGATCTTAGCTTTTTGAAAGTTGAGTTTGATAAAAAATATCTAATATCATAGCTTTGTGGTCAGAAAATATGCTTAATATGATTTCACTTTCTTTACATTTACCTAGGCTTGGTTTGTGGTCTGATGTCTAATTAGCTTTTTCACTCTCCCTTTCACTCTCATCCAGAATGTCTTTAGTTTCTCTTTGCTTTATGCAATTAGAGTGGTATCATCTCCATATCAGAGGTTGTTGATATTTCTCCTGGCAATATAGTTACTTGAAGTGTCTCTTATAAATCTTTGTATTTCTGCATTATCTGTTGTAACTTCTTTTATATTTCCAAGTTTTATTGATTTGAGTCTTTTCCTTTTTTCTTGATGAGTCTGGCTAATGGTTTGTCAATTCTGTTTATCTTGTCTTAGAATTAGCTTTTAGCTTTATTGCTCTTCTCAGTTGTTTTCTTCATTTCTGTTTAATTTATTTCTGCTCTGACTCTATGATGTCTTGCTTTCTTCTAAGTTTTTTTTTTTTCTTTTTTCCTAATTGTTTTAGGTGTAATGTTATTTTGTTGTTGTTGTTGTTGTTGTAGTTATTATTTTTTTCCTCTCATTTCTTGAAATAGTCTTGTATTACTATATATTTCCCTGTTAGTACTGTTTTGCTGCATCCCACTGGTTTTGGTTTGCTGGGTTTTTTTTGTTTTTGTTTTTTACTTTTTTTTAAGTCTTTTTATTAATTACTCTTTTATTTTTTTCAGTGATCTCTTGGTTATTTAGAAACATATTGTTTAGCCTCCTCGTGTTTTTAATTTTTTTTCCCTGTAATTGATATCTAATATCAACATGATTTCAGTTTCTTTACATTTACCTAGGCTTGGTTTGTGGTCTGATGCCTAATCTTCCCTGGAGAATGTTCCCTGTGCACTTGTGAAGAAAATGTATTTTGATGCATTTGGGTAGAATGTCTTAAT
>NW_011495041.1:8739393-8739644 GCF_000754665.1 Bison bison bison
GCCACCACCCCTGGCCTTGGGCTTAGGGGCGTGGGGTAGCTCCTCCTGCCCGTAGTCCCTGGCCTCGGGCTTGAGGCATGGGGTATCTCCTCCCGGCTGCTGTCCCTGACCTCGGACTAGGGGTAACTCATCTTGTCACCGCCCCTGGCCTCAGGTGTGGGTTGCTCCTCCTGGCCACCGCCCCTGGCCAACAAGAGATGGCAAGAGTGAATGTCAACATTCTAGGAATCAGTGAACTGAAATGGACTGGA
>NW_011495041.1:8739744-8741275 GCF_000754665.1 Bison bison bison
ATTGGAGAAGGAAATGGCAACCCACTCCAGTGTTCTTGCCTGGAGAATCCCAGGGATGGGGGATCCTGGTGGGCTGCTGTCTACGGGGTCACACAGAGTTGGACACGACTAAAGTGACTTAGCAACAGCAGTCTATTATGCCATTTTAAGCTTGTGTTTTATTATTTATTTTCTGTCTGGATAACTTGTCCATTGTGTTAAGAGGAGAACTAAAGTCCTTCTTTTATGGCTGTTAGCATTTATCTTATATATTGAGGTGCTCCTCTGTTGGGTGCATAGATATTTAAAACTGTTATATCCTCTTTTTGGATTGATCCCTTTATCATTATATAATTTCTTTCCTTATCTCTTGTAACAGTCTCTATTTTAAGTCTATTTTATCTAATATGAGTATTGCTACTCCAGCTTCCTTTTTTTTTTTTTTAAATTTCCATTTACTTACAATATATTTACCTAGCCTGACACTTTAAGTCTATATGTGTGCCTAGATTTAAGTGGGTCATTTTTTAGGCAGCATATATATGGGTCTTGTTTTTTTATCCATTCAGTCAGTCTGTGTCATTTGGTTAGAACATTTAATCCATTTACATTTAAGGTAATATTGATATGTATGATTCTATTACTCTTTACTTTGCTTTTTTTTTTTGTTTGCTTCTATAGGTCTTTCCAATTTGCCTTGATTCATGGACCTGACATTCCAGGTTCCTATGCAATATTGCTCTTTACAGCATCAGACCTTGCTTCTATCACCAGTCACATCCACAACTGGGTATTGTTCTTGCTTTGGCTCCATCCCTTCATTCTTTCTGGAGTTATTTCTCCGCTGATCTCCAGTAGCATATTGGGCACCTACTGACCTGGGGAGTTTCTCTTTCAGTATCCTATCATTTTGCCTTTTCATACTGTTCATAGGGTTCTCAAGGCAAGAATACTGAAGTGGTTTGCCATTCCCTTCTCCAGTGGACCACATTCTGTCAAATCTCTCCACCATGGCCCACCTGTCTTGGGTTGACCCACGGGCATGGCTTAGTTTCATTGAGTTAGGCAAGGCTGTGGTCCTAGTGTGATTAGATTGACTAGTTTTCTGTGAGTATGGTTTCAGTGTGTTTGCCCTCTGATGCCCTCTTGCAACACCTACCATCTATCTTACTTGGGTTTCTCTTACCTTGGGTGTGGGGTATCTCTTCACGGCTGCTCCAGCAAAGCGGAGCCATTGCTCCTTACCTTGGATGAGTGGTATCGCCCTTCCTGACCTTCAATGTGGGATAGATCCTCTAGGCCCTCCTGCGCCAGCGCAGCCAAGGTTCCTTGGATGTGGACTTGGTTCTCCCAGCCACCACCCCTGGCCTTGGGCTTAGGGGCGTGGGGTAGCTCCTCCTGCCCGTAGTCCCTGGCCTCGGGCTTGAGGCATGGGGTATCTCCTCCCGGCTGCTGTCCCTGACCTCGGACTAGGGGTAACTCATCTTGTCACCGCCCCTGGCCTCAGGTGTGGGTTGCTCCTCCTGGCCACCGCCCCTGGCCAACAAGAGAT
>NW_011495041.1:8741375-8743262 GCF_000754665.1 Bison bison bison
CCATCATGGTCAACAAAAGATTCCAAAATGCAGTACTTGGATGCAATCTCAAAAACAAAAGAATGATCTCTGTTCGTTTCCAAGGCAAACCATTCAATATCACAGTAATCCAAGTCTATGCCCCAACCAGTAACGCTGAAGAAGCTGAAGTTGAACGGTTCTATGAAGACCTACAAGACCTTTTAGAACTAACACCCAAAAAAGATGTCCTTTTCATTATACGGGACTGGAATGCAAAAGTAGGAAGTCAAGAAACACCTGGAGTAACAGGCAAATTTGGCCTTGGAATGCAGAATGAAGCAGGACAAAGACTAATAGAATTTTGCCAAGAAAATGCACTGATCATAACAAACACCCTCTTCCAACAACACAAGAGAAGACTCTATACATGGACATCACCAGATGGTCAACACCGAAATCAGATTGATTATATTCTTTGCAGCCAAAGATGGAAAAGCTCTATACAGTCAGCAAAAACAAGACCAAGAGCTGACTGTGGCTCAGATTATGAACTCCTTATTGCCAAATTCAGACTTAAATTGAAGAAAGTAGGGAAAACACATGACCATTCAGGTATGACCTAAATCAAATCCCTTATGATTATACAGTGGAAGTGAGAAATAGATTTAAGGGCTTAGATCTGATACATAGAGTGCCTGATGAACTATGGACTGAGGTTCGTGACATTGTACAGGAGACAGGGATCAAGACCATTCCCATGGAAAAGAAATGCAAAAAAGCAAAATGGCTGTTTGGGGAGGCCTTAAAATAGCTGTGAAAAGAAGAGAAGCAAAAAGCAAAGGAGAAAAGGAAAGATATAAACATCTGAATGCAGAGTTCCAAAGAATAGCAAGAAGAGATAAGAAAGCCTTCTTCAGCGATCAATGCAAAGAAATAGAGGAAAACAACAGAATGGGAAAGACTAGGGATCTCTTCAAGAAAATCAGAGATACCAAAGGAACATTTCATGCAAAGATGGGCTCAATAAAGGACAGAAATGGTATGGACACAACAGAAGCAGAAGATATTAAGAAGAGATGGCAAGAATACACAGAAGAACTGTACAAAAAAAGCTCTTCACGACCCAGATAATCACGATGGTGTGATCACTGACCTAGAGCCAGACATCCTGGAATATGAAGTCAAGTGGGCCTTAGAAAGCATCACTATGAACAAAGCTAATGAAGGTGATGGAATTCCAGTTGAGCTATTCCAAATCCTGAAAGATGATGCTGTGAAAGTGCTGCACTCAATATGCCAGCAAATTTGGAAAACTCAGCAGTGGCCACAGGACTGGAAAAGGGCAGTTTTCATTCCAATCCCAAAGAAAGGCAGTGCCACAGAATGCTCAAACTACCGCACAGTTGCACTCATCTCACACGCTAATAAAGTAATGCCCAAAATTCTCCAAGCCAGGCTTCAGCAATTTGTGAACCGTGAACTTCCTGACATTCAAGCTGGTTTTAGAAAAGGCAGAGGAACCAGAGATCAAACTGCCAACATCCACTGGATCATAGAAAAAGCAAGAGAGTTCCAGAAAAACATCTATTTCTGCTTTATTGACTATGCCAAAGCCTTTGACTGTGTGGATCACAATAAACTGTGGAAAATTCTGAAAGAGATGGGAATACCACACCACCTGATCTGCCTCTTGAGAAATCTGTATGCAGATCAGGAAGCAACCGTTAGAACTGGACATGGAACAACAGACTTGTTTCAAATCAGGAGAGGAGTATGTTATGGCTGTATATCGTCACCTTGCTTATTTAAAATATGCAGAGTACATCATGAGAAACGCTGGGCTGGAAGAAGCACAAGCTGGAATCAAGATTGCCGGGAGAAATATCAATAACCTCAGATATGCAGATGATACCACCCTTATGGCTG
>NW_011495041.1:8744398-8744749 GCF_000754665.1 Bison bison bison
GGCTGAGAACCGAAGAATTGATGCTTTTGAACTGTGGTGTTGGAGAAGACTCTTGAGAGTCCCTTGGACTGCAAGGATAACCAACCAGTCCACATAAAGGAGATTAGCTCTGGGTGTTTTTTGGAAGGAATGATGCTAAAGCTGAAACTCCAGTACTTTTGGCCACCACATGTGAAGAGCTGACTCACTGGAAAAGACTCTGATGCTGGGAGGGATTGGGGGCAGGAGGAAAAGGGGATGACCGAGGATGAGATGGCTGGATGGCATCACCGACTCGATGGCCATGAGTTTGAGTGAACTCCGGGAGTTGGTGATGGACAGGGAGGCCTGGTGTGCAGCAATCCATGGGGT
>NW_011495041.1:8745535-8746114 GCF_000754665.1 Bison bison bison
TATACATATTTTTTTTAACCTGGAATATATATATATATATTCCAGGTAAAAAAAAGCTTTACATATATGTGAAGGTATTTTTATCTGAAATCAAGTACAAGCATTTGGAATCAATATGAAATACAACAAAAATTTTAGATTTAAAACAGGCATTTTCTTTTAGTACAATACTGGAATAAGCTTTAGTAAGTCATTTTAAGGAATAATTAAAATTTTCTTCAGCAGAAAACTATCTGTGATTTTAGATGCATAGAAAATTCTGTCAGACTATAGTAGGTGATTAACAGAGCTAAGTCCAATTTGAAAACTCCACTTCCCATTTCTGACCATTTATGGCAAATGTAACTCTTAGATCTTTCTTGGGTTAGGCAGAAGAAATAAATCTAGTAGCATAAGCAATATTATTAAAAGCAAAGATGCATTTATTATTACTGTGTTCCTTGAACTCCTGCTGCTGCTGCTAAGTCACTTCAATTGTGTCCGACTCTGTGTGACCCCGTGGACAGCAGCCCACCAGGCTCCCCCGTCCCTGGGATTCTCCAGGCAAGAACACTGGAGTGGGTTGCCATTTCCTTCTCC
>NW_011495041.1:8746214-8747539 GCF_000754665.1 Bison bison bison
TTGGGGGCAGGAGGAGAAGAGGATGACAGAGGATGAGATGGCTGGATGGCATCACCGACTCGATGGATGTGAGTTTGAGTGAACTCCGGGAGTTGGTGGTGGACAGGGAGGCCTGGCATGCTGCGTTTCATGGGGTCACAAAGAGTCGGACACGACTGAGCGGCTGAACTGAACTGAACTGAATAACCTTTTATCTGAGTAGGTTAATGTTGCTTTTTTCTTTTTGTCTAAATATAAATAGAATATTTTTCACATTATTATCATCCTTCAATTGATAAAGCTTACTTAATTCTAACAATAGAGTAGACCGTTGGCTATTTGTGGAAACAAAATCATCTCCTGAAGTGTGCTTTAAAGTTGAAAATTGATTATCTTGTTTGGTTTTTGCTTGTTTTTCCCAACAACTTTAAAGGTACTAGGAGCAGAGAGAAAGTACTTGCAAACTGTAGAAATACCTATTAAGAGTGTTGGGCTTCCCAGTTTCTGGTAGCGGAAAAAAACTTGCCTGCCAGTGCAAGAGACCCAAGAGATGTGGGTTTGATCCCTGGGTTGGGAAGATCCCCTGGAGGAGGGCATGTCAACTCACTCCAGTAATCTTGCTTGGAGAATCCTGTGGACAGAGGAGTCTGATAGGATATTGTCAGGATACTGTTTATGGGGTTGCAAGAGTTGGACATGACTGAGGTAACTTAGCATGCACACACAAGCATCAAGTATGTTAATCTTTACTGATCCTGAAAGCTAGGTGAGAAAGATGTATTTTAGAGTATCATTTTGATCTTCCCCACCTGGAATGGAAACTTCATGAAATACATTAGTTCACAGTTATTCAGTCTTATTACAAATATCTCTGGGACCGGTATTTCTACCAACAACCCTTCTGTATGCATTCTTAAAAATCCCCTGTTTTATTTTCCTTCATTGTTGTTCTCCCATTATTCTGTCACCTTATCAGTTCAGTTCAGTTCATTCACTCAGTCGTGTCCAACTCTTTGCGACTCCATGAACCCCAGCACGCCAGGCCTCCCTGTCCATCACCAACTCCTGGAACCCACCCAAACTCATGTCCTTTGAGTCGGTGATGTCATCCAACCATCTCATCCTTTGTCGTCCCTTTCTCCTCCTGCCCTCAATCTTTCCCAGCACCAGAGTCTTTTCCAGTGAGTCAGCTCTTTGCCTCAGGTTGCCAAAGAATTGGAGTTTCAGCTTCAACATCAGTCCTTCCAATGAACACCCAGGACTGATGTCCTTTAGGATGGACTGGTTGGATCTCCTTGTAGTCCAAGGGACTCTCAAGAATCTTCTCCAACACCACAGTTCAAAAG
>NW_011495041.1:8747639-8748330 GCF_000754665.1 Bison bison bison
CAGGTCCGACCCTCAGTGACCCCATGGACTGCAGCCTACCAGGCTCCTCCATCCATGGGATTTTCCAGGCAAGAGTACTGGAATGCGACGCCATTGCCTTCTCCCCAGGAACTCCTAGAAATACTTTATAAGGAGAAACCTCCACAAAGTTTCACTTGTATTGATTTATTTGATACTCACAGCTGTGTGAAGTAGGTACTTATTAACCTCACCACACACACACACACACACTGAACACCAGAGACGTATAAAGTGGCAGAGTCAGAATTAAAATCCAAAACTCTGCCTCTGGAGCCCCATACTCAATCCCTTCTCTCTGGCCTTTTGCTATTTGTAGTTCTATGATGATTTTCATAGTTCCATTAGAAATTATGTCCTGAATGACTTTAATACAAAATTTCTGTTAGGTCAATTGTTTTATTTAATCTTTTTCAAGCAAATCAGAAGTAGTCTATCATGTGGGATTTTCCAGGCAAGAGTACTGGAATGGGGTGCCATTGCCTTCTCCATCATGTGTTTATTAACAATCTATTAGTATGTTACTAGAGAAGACTCTTGAGAGTCCCTTCGACTGCAAGGAGATCCAACCAGTCCATTCTAATGGTAATCAGCCCTGGGTGTTCTTTGGAAGGAATGATGCTAAAGCTGAAACTCCAGTACTTTGGCCACCTCATGCGAAGAGTTGACTCAT
>NW_011495041.1:8748430-8749502 GCF_000754665.1 Bison bison bison
ATAATGGCTGAATCATACTCCATTGGGCTTATGTACTACACCTTCTTTCTCCATTCCTTTGTCGATGGACATATAGATTGCTTCCATGTCTTGGTCTTTGTAAACAGTGCTGCAATGAACACTGGCATGCTTGTATGCTTTTGAATCATATTTTTCTCTGGATATATGCCCAAAGTGGGGACTGCAGGGTTATGTTATTTTCTTATTCAATTGTTGTGTCTGACTCTTTGTGAACCCATGGACTGAATTGTGTCAGGCTTCCCTGTCCCTCACTATCTTCTGGAATTTGCTCAAGTTCATGTCCATTGAATTGGTGATGCTATCCAACCATCTCATTGTCATGAACAATCATATGGTAGCTCATTTTTTAAGGAAACTCCATACTGTTCTCCATTGTGGTCATACCAATTTACACTCTCACCAACAGAGCAGGAGTGTTCCCTTCTCTCCACACCCTCTGCAGCATTTGCTGTTTGTGGATTTTCTGATGATAGACATTCTGACCAGTGTGAGGTGATATCTCATTGTAATTTTGATTTGCATATCTCTAATAACTAATGATGTTGAACATCTTTTCATGTGCCTATCAGCCATCTGTATATCTTCTTTGGAGAAAAGTTTATTCATGTCTACTGTCCATTTTTTGAGTGGGTTATTTGTTTTGATGCTATTAAGCTTCATAAGCTGTTTGTAAATTTTGGAAACTAATCCCTTAATGGTCACATAATTTGGAAATATTTTCTCTGAGTCTATGACTTGTCTTTTTGTTTTGCTTATTGTTTCCTTTGCTGTGCAAAGACTTTTGAGTTTAATAGGTTCCATTGGTTTAGTTTTGCTTTTATTTCCAATATTCTAGGAGATGGATCAAAAAAGATGTTGCTGGGGTTTATGCCAGAGAATGTTCTGCCTATGCTTTCCTTTAGGGGTTTTATAGTGTCCAGTCTCGTATTTATGTCTTTAATTCATTTTGAGTTTACTTTTGTGTATGGAGTTAAGGAATGATTTAATTTCAGATTTTTACATGTAGCTGTCCAGTTTTCCCAGCACCATTTGTTGAAGAGACTATCTTTGC
>NW_011495041.1:8749602-8753860 GCF_000754665.1 Bison bison bison
TTTCACTTGCATCAAGAGGCTCTTTAGTTCTCCTTCACTTTCTGCCATAAGGGTGGTGTCATCTGCATATCTGAGGTTATTGATATTTCTCCCAGAATTATTGATTCCAGCTTGTGCTTCCTCCAGCCCAGCCTTTCTC
Source organism: Bison bison bison (assembly GCF_000754665.1). Taxonomy (NCBI): domain Eukaryota; kingdom Metazoa; phylum Chordata; class Mammalia; order Artiodactyla; family Bovidae; genus Bison; species Bison bison. The sequence continues at coordinate 8,749,742 of NW_011495041.1, forward strand.
ATGATGTACTCTGCATATAAGTTAAATAAGCAGGGTGACAATATACAGCCTTGACATACTCCTTTTCCTATTTGGAACCAGTCTGATGTTCCATGTCCAGTTCTGACTGTTGCTTCCTGAACTGCCTACAGGTTTCTCAAGAAGCAGGTCAGGTCGAGTATCCCCATCTTTTTCAGAATTTTCCACCGTTTATTGTGATCCACACAGTCAAAGGCTTTGGCATAGTCAATAAAGCAGAAATAGATGTTTTTTCTGGAATTCTCTTGCTTTTTCCATGATCCAGCAGATGTTGGCAATTTGATCTCTGGTTCCTCTGCCTTTTCTAAAACCAGCTTGAACATCTGGTCACCTTATACTCAGTACATTATCTCCTTTCTCATTTATAGCATTCAAATATTAATATTCAAACATCTATTCTATAAGGTGGAACACAGTTATGTATTCATTTTTCTCTTACATCAGTCTTATGACCTCCTTTCCATTTTTTCTATCTGTGCTTGAGGCTGAGGTTTTCTTAACCAAGTTAATGTTCTTCTACCATTTTGTAGTTCTCTGTTAGAGGTAGAAAACTCTTCAGGCTTGGGCCTCATCCTCTCAATCATTACCAATCCCTTGCTTCTTGAAGTTTTTTTTTTTTTTTAATCCTATTACTTCCTTGAAAGTGTTATTCAGTTGTGTCTGAGTCTTTGCAACCCCGGGGACTGTTGACTGCCAGGCTCATCTGCCCATGGGATTCTCCAGGTAAGAATACTGGAATGGGTAGCCATTCCCCTCTCTAGGGGATCTTCCCAACCCTGAGATTAAACTCAGGTCTCCTGCATTGTAGGCAGTTTCTTTACTATCTGAACCACCAGGGAAGCCCTACTTAAGTAGTCAAAATTACTATTTTCTTTTTTTTTTTATCTGAAAAGATTGCATTAGCGTTTATTTGTGTATCTCCTGGAAGTAGTCCGTTGTTGTCTTTTTAGCTTTCTTTTCTGTTCAGTCTAAATGTGAGCAAATTGAATTCAACTTTGAGATATGTACACCAGGAAGTTTTGTGATTAGTTGATAACTAAATCAAATTTGCAAATGCGTCTGATGCTTTTCAGAGCACATCCACTACTTATCTTCCTTTTCTCTCTGTGTGTGAGTGCTAAGTCACTTCAGTTGTGTCCAACTCTTTGTGACCCCATGGACTGTAGCCCACCAGTCTCCTCTGTCCATGGGATTCTCCAGGCAAGAATATTGGAGTGGGTTGCCATGCCCTTCTCCAGAGGATCTTCCTGACACAGGGATCAAACCTATGTCTCCTGTAGCTCCTGCACTGCAGGCAGACTCTACCACTGAGCCACTGGGGAAGTCCTGGTGGGGCTCTCTGACTTACCTCTAAATCAGTGCATGACAGACTGATTGCCACCACATTGCTAGTAGAGTCAAACTCTTATTATTACTTTTGTCAGCTTCTCTGATATACCACTGAAGTTCAAGTAACATAAAAGAAAAATTCAGAATTACTCTGATACCACTATCTATCTAGGTAGACATATTTTTGAGGACTTTTGCTAACAAAATTCATGACCAAATTATTCAGTAATAAAACACTGAAATTATGGTTCATTATTTTGACTTCTACAAGGATAGAAAAAATGATAGGAGAGACATAGATAGTATTTTTTTAGTGGCAAATCACTTAAGAACTAAATGTAAGACCTTTTTTTACATATTATATCAATTAATCCACATGTTGGTGGTATTAGGCATTGATTTTACATATTCCAGATGAGAAAATCAATTTACAGAGAAGTGAAAAAAGGTACTTAGCAAACTGAAGCACTTAAGTCATGCTCTCTTCATTATATTACTTGTACTCTTCTTTGATGTGGAGTTAGAGTGACAAGACTACCATAGATAATATAAAAATATATACTTGCCCTAAATTGATGTTCTAAACCTTCTAATTCATAAAAGACGGAGATTAAAAAATAGTGAGGAGTCAGGAAAAGTTTCTGGGAAGTTAGAAAAATTAGCAAGGTCTCTGATTTTTCACTTCAGTAGTCTAAAACTTCTGAAAATGATCTATGTTTATGAATTCCTTAAACTAAAAAGAAAAAAATTCACCTGAACTTTTTTGTATTGTTTCAAATTCTTAAAAGGAATCTTCCTAATATTGTTCAGCGTGACTGGAAATGTGCTTTCTATTTTTGTTATGACAAAAGCTGGTTGGGAAATGGAAGCTTATATGCATCATGACAACTTCATTCATTCATTTATTCATTTATTAGTTATTCAGAACATGCCATTGTCTAATGTTATATATCAGAGACCCATGTGTGTAGGTTATCATGATGAACACACTAGACAAGTCTCCTGTCTTGGCTCTCAGTATCCAGGAGTATACTACAGACATTGCCCTAACACTATTTATTATGTGTTAAGATAGGTTGGCCCAAGGCGTTAAGGCATTTAACTAGCCCTGAGGCATTAGTGTATGCTGAAATCTAAAAGATTTTAGGCAGCAGACTTCTGTGAAGAGGCAAGAAAGAAAGACTAGTTTACTCTAGGGATGATGTAAGGGATTCCATTATACACTTCCCACCTGAGCTGGGTTCTCATTTATTCACCCTTGCTCCATTCTACTTTTGTTCAGAACAGCCTCAGCATCTGTTATGCTGTCTCTCTCTTTGAGGGTTTTGAACCCACATCAGGATATCCTCCAGTTAGACCTTATACTTCCCTTGAAAGTATCAGCAGGACTTTGAGAACTGCTAAGGTGGAGGACTTCCCTGGTGGCTCAGCCGGTAGAGCGTCTGTCTACAATGCAGGAGACCTGGGTTTGAGCCCTGGGTTGGGAAGATCCCCTGGAGAAGGAAATGGCAACCCACTCCAGTACTATTGCCTGGAAAATCCCATGGACAGAGGAGCCTGGTAGGCTACAGTCTATGGGGTAGCAAAGAGTCGGACATGACTGAGCAACTTCACTGGCTCACTAAGGTGGAGGAAGGGCTTCCCAGGTGGCGCTAGTGATAAAGAACCCACCAATCAATGCAGGAGACATAAGAGACTCAGGTTCAATCCCTGGGTTGGGAACATCCCCTGGAGGAGGGAATGGCGACTTACTCCAATATTCTTGCCTGGAGAATATCACCGATAGAGGAGCCTACCAGGCTGCAGTCTATAGGGCTGCACAGAGTCAAACACAACTGAAGTGACTTAGCATGCACAGTACACAAGGTAGAGGAAAGGAGTGCCACTTGTCCAAGATATTCTTTTATTTTATGATAAATGCCTCATGGCCCACTGTTTTTCTATGCACTAGTGACTCAGTGTTTAAAAACTACCAAGACTACACTAAGAAGCCTTGTGATAATCTGTTTTTGTTTTGTTTTGCTTCACTTTTAATCTTCTAGAAAATTTAAGGTACCGTTCTCATTGTTTTCTAATGGTATTTATATATTAAAACAATAATATGGAATTAAAATTGTATTTTGGAGAGTGAATGGGAAAAATGTCCACCATTATAAAGAGCCAAAATTTTAAATATTGCTGCAAGAAAGATGGCTTCAGAAAAGGATTGTTTGAAAGTTTTAAATATACTAAGCACGAAAGTTCATTTTTTAAAACAATAAAGCCAATATGTTAGATAAGAAATATGTTAGTACCTATGCTTTTTATTAACTACTGAAACTTATGATTCATATGAACTATTATCTTCTCCATTGAATCCATTTTGAGGCATCTTACCAACAACACTATGACAGTAGAAAACCTTTATAATTTTAAAACTCAGTTGTCCTCATTATCTTACCCTTTCCACTTATCTTCATATTTTTACCACTTTTTAACTTCTTTCTATAAACCTGCTTTTTAAAATATTTAGCATTAAATGTGTAACTTTTATATTACTACGTATTAAATACCTCAATGAAGATTACTCTAAAATCACCAAATTAGTATTAGAAAGTTTTTATATTGTTGAAGAACTCATGGAGCATAAAAGTGAAATGAAGCACAATGAAGCACATGAACTCTCTTGCTTTTTCTATGATCCACCGCATGTTGGCAATTTGATCTCTGGTTCCTCTTCCTTTTCTAAAACCAGCTTGAACATCAGGAAGTTCACCGTTCACATATTGCTGA
>NW_011495041.1:8753960-8755037 GCF_000754665.1 Bison bison bison
GCTGCAATCGTCATCTGCAGTGATTTTGGAGCCCCCAAAAATAAAGTCTGACACTGTTTCCACTGTTTGCCCATCTATTTACCATGAAGTATTGGGACCAGATACCATGATCTTAGTTTTCTGTATGTTGAGCTTTAGGCCAACTTTTTCACTATCCTGTTTCACTTTCATCAAGAGGCTCTTTAGTTCCTCTTTTCTTTCTGCCATAAGGGTGGTGTCATCTACATATCTGAGGTTATTGATATTTCTTCTGGCAATCTTGATTCCAGCTTGAGTTTCATCCAGCCTGGCATTTGACATAATGTACTCTGCATATACATTAAATAAGCAATATTTAACCTTGACATACTCCTTCCCCGATTTGGAAACAGTCTGTTTTTTTGTCCCATTCTAACTGCTGCTTCTTGACCTGGATACAGATTTCTCAGGAGGCAGGTAACACAATCTGATGTTCCCATCTCTTGAAGAATTTTCCACAGTTTATTGTGATCCACACAGTCAAGGGCTTTGGCAGAGTCAATGAAGAATATAGACGTTTTTCTTTAACTCTCTTGCTTTTTTGATGACCCAACAAATGTTGTGAATTTGACCTCTGGTTTCTCTGTCTTTTCTAAATCCACCTGAACAACTGGAAGTTCATGGTTCATGTACTGTTGAAGCCTGGCTGGAGAATTTTGAGCATTACTTTGCTAGCATGTGAGATAAGTGCAATTTTGCAGCAGTTTGAACATTTTTAGGAAATTGCCTTTCTTTAGGAATGGAATGAAAACTGACTTTTTCTGGTCCTGTGGCAACAGTAGCATGTTCCAAATGTGCTGGCATTTTGAGTTCAGCACTTTAATATCATCATCATTTCAGTTCATTTCACTTGCTCAGTCGTGTCTGACTCTTTGCCACCGCATGAATCGCAGCACGCCAGGCCTCCCTGTCCATCACCAACTCCCGGAGTTCACCCAGACTTATGTCCATCGAGTTAGTGATGCCATCCAGCCATCTCATCCTCTGTAGTCCCCTTCTCCTCCTGCCCCCAATCCCTCCCAGCAAAGGAGTCTTTTCCAATGAGTCAACTCTTTGCAT
>NW_011495041.1:8755137-8755668 GCF_000754665.1 Bison bison bison
GCTTGTGCTTCTTCCAGTCCAGCGTTTCTCATGATGTACTCTGCATATAAGTTAAATAAGCATGGTGACGATATACAGCCTTGACATACTCCTTTTCTTTTTTGGAACCAGTCTGTTCCACGGCCAGTTCTAACTGTTGCTTCCTGACCCACATACAAATTTCTCAAGAAGAAGATCAAGTGGTCTGGTATTCCCATCTCTTTGAGAATTTTCCACAGTTTATTGTGATCCACACATTCAAAGGCTTTGGCATAGTCAATAAAGCAGAAATAGATGTTTTTTCTGGAACTCTCTTGCTTTTTCCATGATCCAGCAGATGTTGGCAATTTGATCTCTGGTTCCTCTGCCTTTTCTAAAACCAGCTTGAACATCAGGAAGTTCACCGTTCACATATTGCTGAAGCCTGGCTTGGAGAATTTGGAACATTACTTTATTAGCGTGTGAGATGAGTGCAATTGTGCGGTAGTTTGAGCACTCTTTGGCATTGCCTTTCTTTGGGATTGGAATGAAAACTGACCTTTTCCAGTCCTG
>NW_011495041.1:8755768-8756177 GCF_000754665.1 Bison bison bison
TTTAAAACTCAGTTGTCCTCATTATCTTACGCTTTCCACTTATCTTCATATTTTTACCAACTTTTTAACTTCTTTCTATAAACCTGCTTTTTAAAATACTTAGCATTAAATGTGTAACTTTTATATTACTACATATTAAATACCTCAATGAAGATTACCCTAAAATTACCAAATTAGTATTAGAAAGTTTTTATATTGTTGAAGAACTCACGGAGTGTAAAAGTGAAATGAAACACATTTGTATAATCAAATTATTTGGTAAAGCATTTACTGCAGGAAGTTGAAATAATTGGGGGTACATGATAACTTATGTATTCAAAAATTTAATATGTTGGTATATAAAATTATAAATTATTTTTATTTTTAATCTTTTTTATTTTGTATTGGGGTATAGCCAATTAATGATGTT
>NW_011495041.1:8756277-8756613 GCF_000754665.1 Bison bison bison
GAAGGCTTTCTTATCTCTTCTTGCTATTCTTTGGAACTCTCCATTCAGATGCTTATATCTTTCCTTTTCCCTTTGCTTTTCACTTCTCTTCTTTTCACAACTATGTGTAAGGTCTCCCCAGACAGCCATTTTGCTTTTTTGCATTTCTTTTCCGTGGGGATGGTCTTGATCCCTGTCTCCTGTACAATATCAAGAACCTGAGTCCATAGTTCATCAGGCACTCTATCTATCAAATCTAGGCCCTGAAATCTATTTCTCACTTGCACTGTATAATCATAAAGGATTTGATTTAGGTCATACCTGAATGGTCTAATGGTTTTCCCTACTTTCTTCAAT
>NW_011495041.1:8756713-8757432 GCF_000754665.1 Bison bison bison
AAAGAGAGATCATTCTTTTGTTTTTGAGATTGCATCCAAGTACTGCATTTTGAACTCTTTTGTTGACTATGATGGCTACTCCATTTCTTCTGAGGGATTCCTGCCCACAGTAGTAGATATAATGGTCATCTGAGTTAAATTCACCCATTCCAGTCCATTTTAGTTTGCTGATTCCTAGAATGTCGACATTCACTCTTGCCATCTCTTGTTTGACCACTTCCAGTTTGCCTTGTTTCATGGACCTGACATTCCAGGTTCCTATGCAATATTGCTGTTTACAGCATCGGACCTTGCTTCTATCACCAGTCACATCCACAGCTGGGTATCTTTTTGCTTTGACTCAATCCCTTCATTCTTTCTGGAGTTATTTCTCCACTGATCTCCAGTAGCATATTGGGCACCTACTGACCTGGGGAGTTCCTCTTTCAGTATCCTATCGTTTTGTCTTTTCATACTGTTTATATGGTTCTCAAGGCAAGAATACTGAAGTGGTTTGCCATTCCTTTCTCCAGTGGACCACATTCTGTCAAATCTCTCCACCATGACCCGCCCGTCTTGGGTTGCCCCACGGGCATGGCTTAGTTTCATTGAGTTAGATGAGGCTGTGGTCCTAGTGTGATTAGATTGACTAGATTTCTCTGAGTATGGTTTCAGTGTGTCTGCCCTCTGATGCCCTCTTGCAACACCAACCGTCTTACTTGGGTTTCTCTTACCTTGGG
>NW_011495041.1:8757532-8758801 GCF_000754665.1 Bison bison bison
GGTGTGGGGTATCTCTTCACGGCTGCTCCAGCAAAGCACAGCCGCTGCTCCCTACCTTGGACGAGGGGTTGAAATAGCTTAACTGGTGTTCCATCACCTCCACTAGCTTTTTTTGTAGCAGTGCTTCCTAAGTCCACTTGACTTCACATTCCAGAATGTCAGGATCTCAGTGAATGATCACACCATTGTGATTATCTGGGTCATGAAGATATTTTTGGTATAGCTCTTCTGTGTATTCTTGCCATCTTTTCTTAATATCTTCTGCTTCTATTAGGTTCTTACCATTTCTGTCTTTTATTGTACTCATCTTTGCCTGAAATGTTCCCTAGGTATCTCTAATTTTTTTGAAGAGATTTCTAGTCTTTCCCATTCTTTTATTTTCTTCTGTTTCTTTGCCTTGATCACTGATATAAGCTTTCTTATTTCTCCTTGCTATTCTTTGGAACTCTCAATTCAAGTGGGTATATCTTTCCTTTTCTCCTTTGCCTTTAGCTTCCTTTGCCTTTTACCTTTGTCTTGAGAGAGAGAGAGAGAGAGAGAGAGAGAGATGCGTAGCTTGGTAAAATCTTTGAAAAATACTGGCTTATAAAGTTATATAGTTTTTCTAAATGCTAACACGGTTATACAAAGCATCAAGTTCAGTAGTTTTACTTTTAATTTTATTTAAACATTCTTTTAGAAGTGGCAGATTGTTAAGTTTATGATAAAAACTACAAGCTTTGCAAAGTTATGGTTTTTCCTTGCTAGCTCATATTCTATTATTGGCCACTGATATTGTCAGTAGTTCTTGAAATGTAAAGTTTACTTCCTCAATCCTCAAGATAATGTGTATTTAATTTTTAGTAACCATTGTTTGCCTGATAATCATTCTTTCAAGCAATCATAGTAATACAGAAAACTTGACTGATCAGCTCATAACTCAAACAACCATGCAATACTTTCATTTGACCACTGTACATTTGTAGAAAGACTGTTCTATGCAAACTTCCAATTTCACACACAGAATATTAAAAATATATGAACTCAAGCTATCATTTAATTAAATTAACAATATTTACTGCTTCATCAATTTCATTCTTCAGTTAAACTGCCATTCTTTATACTGTGATCATGCAGCCACAAAGAATACACTAATGTAAGTTTGATTTGGTTCCATTGCCTTGATTCATTCTAAAGCATCCATTGTTTTACTCAACATTGTTTTTGCAGCACTGGTACACATGCAAGCACAGTGAAAATAGTATGAAAATAGTTAATAGTATGAAAGTA
>NW_011495041.1:8758901-8759413 GCF_000754665.1 Bison bison bison
GTGGGTTGCCGTCTATGGGGTCGCACAGAGTCGGACACGACTGAAGCAGCTTAGCAGCAGCAGCAGCAGTCAGCATCTCTAGTGATTTTGGAGCCCCCCAAAACAAGGTCTTTCACTGTTTCCATTGTTTTCCCATCTATTTGCCATGAAGTGATGGGACCAGATATTATGTTTTTCTTTTGTTGAATGTTGAGCTTTAAGCCAGCTTTTTCACTCTCCTCTTTCACTTTCATCAAGAGGCTCTTTAGTTCTTCTTCCCTTTCTGCCATAAGGGTTGTGTAATATGCATATCTGAGGTTATTGATATTTCCCAGCCTGGCATTTCACATGACGTACTCTGCATACAAGTTAAATAAGCAGGGTGACAATATACAGCCTTGAGATACTCCTTTCCCAATATGGAACCAGTCCATTGTTCCAGGTCCAGTTCTAACAGTTGCTTTTTGACATGGATGCATATTGCTCAGGAGGCAGGTAAGGTGGTCTGGTATTTCCACCTCTTTTAGAATTTT
>NW_011495041.1:8759513-8760616 GCF_000754665.1 Bison bison bison
GTTTATGTACTGCTGAACCCTTGTTTGGAGGACTTACAGTATTACTGTGTTAGCATGTGAGATGAGTGCAAATGTGCAGTAGTTCAAACATTTTTTGGCATTGCCTTTCTTTGGGATTGCAAGGAAAACTGACCTTTTCCAGTCCTGTGGCCACTGCTGAATTTTCAAATTTGCTGGTATATTGAGTACATCACTTTGAAGGCATCATCTTTTAGGATTTCAGATAGCTCAACTGGAAGAAATAGCTCAATAGGTAACAAAATATAAAGGCCAATACTTCTCAAGGGTCCCTTTATATTCTTAAAAATATTGAAGACCCTCAGAAAACTTTTTATATTTCAATCAAATATGTTGAAATTCACCATAAAAAATTTAAAAGAGCAATTAAATTTATTATTATTTATATATTTAAATTTCCTATAGTAAACTGATTATACAATAATATTAATAACAGATTTTCCTAAATGGCCTATATTTCCCCCACATTAGTGATAGAGTGACATTATTTTGTAATATTTCCAAATATCTTTAATGTTTGTACTAAAAATGATAGCTGGATTCCCTTTCTACTTCTTTATTTAATCTGTGATGAACATATTTTGGTTAAATCATATGCAAAAAACCCAAGTTTGGAAAAAGGAGGATATTCTCATAGCTTTTCCAGACAATTGCGGATAATCTTCTTTTACAATACAGGAAAATACAAGAAATACTTTCTTAAAAATTAGTTACCATGTGAAATATAAAGCCATGTCAATGAAATCTCAGACTCTCCTACTTCAGAACTCACTGAACTTTATTTTGTGTAGACAATTTACAAAGAAATACATCACTTCAGTTCAGTCACTCAGTCGTGTCGAACTCTTTGGGGCTCCATGGACTGAAGCACCCTAGGCTTCCCTGTTAATCAGCAACTCCCAGAGCTTGCTCAATCTCATGTGCTTCCAGTCAGTGATGCCATCCAGCCATCTCATCCTCTGTTGTCCCTTCTCCTCCTGCCTTCAGTCTTTCCCAGCATCAGGGTCTTTTCAAACAAGTCAGTTCTTCGCATCAGGTGGCCAAAGTATTGGAGCTTCAGCTTCAGCATCAGTCCTTCCAATGAA
>NW_011495041.1:8760716-8760891 GCF_000754665.1 Bison bison bison
GGTTGGTCAAAACTGTTCTTCTAAGGAGCAAGTGTCTTTTATTTTTATTTTTATTTTTTTTGCAAGTGTCTTTTAATTGCATGACTTCAGTCAGCATCTCTTGGAGAAGGCAATGGCAACCCACTCCAGTATTCTTGCCTGGAAAATCCCATGGACCGAGGAGCCTGGTAGGCTG
>NW_011495041.1:8760991-8762792 GCF_000754665.1 Bison bison bison
TATCATTTAATTAAATTAACAATATTTACTGCTTCATCAATTTCATTCTTCAGTTAAACTGCCATTCTTTATACTGTGATCATGCAGCCACAAAGAATACACTAATGTAAGTTTGATTTGGTTCCATTGCCTTGATTCATTCTAAAGCATCCATTGTTTTACTCAACATTGTTTTTGCAGCACTGGTACACATGCAAGCACAGTGAAAATAGTATGAAAATAGTTAATAGTATGAAAGTAATTTTGATCTCAGGAATCAACTGAAAATGTCTGGGAATGCCTAGAGTTCTATGTCTCACACTGTGAGAATTACTGTTAAAGATAAACCCTCATTACTCACTTTCTGACTTCATCCTTTGCTATCTTCTCTGTGATATCATTTAATAGAAGTCTCCATTTCATACCTCTACAAATTTTCCCTTTCCTCTCCAGCTCTTCTGCATTAGCCTAAAAAGTTGAATCTCTATTATCCCCATATATCTTGTTATTGAAATACTGTCAATATTGATTTTAAAAAATAAACAATTATTTAGTGGTATATAAGTTTATCCCTTAAGAAAGCCAACAGTAGAAGTTTGAGCCAAACAGATGATGATATGGTATTTACATATAGCCAATACCATTAAAAGAAATTCTTTTACTAAAAGTTATTCACAGGTGTGCTTTTCAACTTCTTCTCCACGGCAATCTATGGCCATGCCATGTTAACCTGGCACATGCGAAATCTAATAATTTATACCTGAAAAGTAGCTGAAGTTTAATAGTTGCTTGTATGTGCTTCTCTCATGCCATTGTCTACTAACCTGACTTCCCATTTGGTTTTGATTCCAAAGGTAGATTTTGCAAAAAAATCCCAGGGACATCTCAATGTTAAAGCTCATTAAGTGACTATACAATGCCTGTCACATACGATGTATTGTAATGATATCTTCCACCTAAGAGAATCAGAAATTTCCCCAAAATTATGCAGCATTGAATTTTCTAGAATTAAAATCACCTCATTAAAGCTGAATTATCCTGTTTCTTACTCACTTAATTTAGATGAATGCATACTCTGTAAGTACTAATTCACTTAAATATTTCTGGGATTTAATTAATAATTAAAGTTAATAAATTTCTGATAACTTTAATTAACTTCCTGAATTCAAATCCATTAATTGTTTTGAAATTATATTGTTTTATATTATTAGACTAATTTGCTCAATTTTTTTCTTAATTATAATTTTAATTGTATTTTTTATTTTTTTACATTAAAATACTTTTTTATTATTTAAGGTGAGTTTTGAAATATCATTTCTACACTAGTTTTGCAACAATATTGAAAGGCAGTTTTCCAAAATACCCCCATTCCCATACATGAATAGCCTCCCCCATTATCAACTTCATTCACAAGAAAGATACTTTATTTTTCTACCATAATGAACGTACATTGAAGTGAAGTTGCTCAGTCGTGTGCGACTCTTTGTAATCCCATGGACTGTAGCTTACCAGGCTCCTCCGTCTATGGAATTTTCCAGGCAAAAGTACTGGAGTGTGTTGCCCTTTCCTTCTCCAAGGGATCTTCCCGACCTGGAGATTGAACCTGGGTTTCCCACATTGCAGGCAGACGCTTTACCTTCTGAGACACCAGGGAAGCACAGATCATAATCTGTTTTAATGTATTTTATATTATTAGCCTAATTTGCTCAGTTTAATAATATTACTCAGCCATTAAAAAGAATACATTTGAATCAGTTCTAATGAGGTAGATGAAACTGGAGCCGATTATACAGAGTGAAGTAAGCCAGAAAGAAAAACACCA
>NW_011495041.1:8762892-8763033 GCF_000754665.1 Bison bison bison
AGAGGGATGGTATGGGGAGGGAGGTGGAAGGGGAGTTCAGGATTGGGAACACGTGTACACTCATGGGGGATTCATGTTGATGTATGGCAAAACCAATACAATATTGTAAAGTAATTAGCCTCCAATTAAAATAAAATTTAA
>NW_011495041.1:8763133-8764900 GCF_000754665.1 Bison bison bison
ACAAAAAAAAAAAAAAACACTATATGTAGTGCAATGCTGAGGAAGTATTTTTACTGTTTTTTTTTAATGTAAACTGTATTATTAAATAATGCTTCATATTTGAATGACATAAAAAAGTAATCCAAATATGTTATGGAAATATCATATTTCCTGCTTTCTGTCACTTGAATTAAATGTAGTAAGTATTTGGAAAAATATTTCAGGTTGTGTTTAACTATGCAAATGTTCAGGTCTTGTTTTCTTTGCTAATTACAGCCAACTCTTCTGAATGAGTAATAGGAGTAGAAAAATTGCATTGAAATTCTCCCTTTACAAAGGAAAAATGTACTGCAAAGATAGGCTTTTACTTTGACAGCTGAAACATTTAGATTCCAGGGCATATTCAAAGACATTTGTACCTTAAGCAATATTTCCTGAAGGAAATGAATACCCCAAGACTGAGTTCTTAATGCACTCTGGCTTGTATTACCTTGCCCTTTGACCATGAGTAGGAATAAAGGTGATAATTGTAAGGCTCATGAATAAAGTATCAACTTTAATTCAGTTTTGAAGGTTGAGGAATTTTTTAGAAATAGACAGTAAAAGAAAATTGATTTTTGGTATAGAATAAGTGAGCAAATGCTGAGAATAAAGACAATGACATCAGGGATATAGGAGAGACAAGGCAATGAGCTCTTATTCCCTATCCAATGTCAATTCTCATGGTCTTTCCCTCTGAACTGATACTGTCTGTTATCCACTGAATCAAATCAGTCTTGAAGCTTCCTGTTCCTTACAAGCAGATTCATTGTGTATTGGCTGGTATGCCACAATCTGCATGACAAGTACTTTAAGATGATTCTAATGTAGGTAAGGGATCCATGAACCACTATTTGAGAAATACAAACCAACTGGACCTTCCTATGGGACTAATATTATCTCTCTCAATCCTCAGCTTTAAAGTAATACTCACTGTTTTGATACTTGGCAGTTCTGACCTAGAATTCCAGTTCTATCCATGGGCTTCTTGTCTTCTTTATTTTGATCAGCCTGTCAACTTTTAATTCTCCTTGGGTTTCCTGGCCCTTTCTTACTCAACTTCTGCCCATTCTTTGTCATTATCTTGGTATGCTGACAGGGACTTAAATTCCCTTGTTACCAACTGAAACTGTTTTCTAGTTGGTCACATGTCAGAGTAGGTTGAATATTGCCCCTGCCCAAAGATATACCCATGTCCTAACTCTTAGGATGTATAAATGTGGCCTTGAAAACATTTTTTCTTTTTTCTAAGTATAATTATTAAAATTATATTTTTGAAAATAGTTTTTACTAGAAATATTGTTTCAGTTTCACAGGTATAATTGTCAAATTAAATTGTCATGTGTTTAAAATGTACAGCATAATGATTTGATTTATGTATGCTACAAAATCACTGCAGATGGTGACTGCAGCCATGAAATTAAAAGACGCTTACTCCTTGGAAGGAAAATTATGACCAATCTAGATCAGATCAGATCAGATCAGCTGCTCAGTCATGTCTGACTCTTTGAGACCCCATGAATTGCAGCACACCAGGCCTCCCTGTCCATCACTGACTCCCGGAGTTCACTCAAAACTCACGTCCATTGAGTTGGTGATGCCATCCAGCCATCTCATCCTCTGTCGTCCCCTTTTCCTCCTGCCCCCAATCCATCCCAGCATCAGAGTCTTTTCCAATGAGTCAACTCTTCTCATGAGGTGGCCAAAGTATTGGAGTTTCAGCTTTAGCATCATTGCATACAAAGAACA
>NW_011495041.1:8765622-8779349 GCF_000754665.1 Bison bison bison
TCTTGAGAAACCTATATGCAGGTCAGGAAGCAACAGTTAGAACTGGACCTGGAACAACAGACTGGTTCCAAATAGGAAAAGGAGTACGTCAAGGCTGTATATTGTCACCCTGTTTATTTAACTTCTATGCAGAGTATATCACGAGAAACGCTGGGCTGGAAGAAACACAAGCTGGAATGAAGATTGCTGGGAGAAATATCAATAACCTCACACCAACCTAGATAGCATATTCAAAAGCCAAGACATTACTTTGCCAACAAAGGTCCATCTAGTCAAGGCTATGGTTTTTCCAGTGGTCATGTATGGATGTGAGAGTTGGACTGTGAAGAAATCTGAGCTCCGAAGAATTGATGCTTTTGAACTGTGGTGTTGGAGAAGACTTTTGAAATTCCCTTAGACTGCAAAGAGATCCAATCAGTCCATTCTAAAGGAGATGGGCCCTGGGTGTTCTTTGGAAGGAATGATGCTAAAGCTGAAACTCCAGTACTTTGGCCACCTCATGAGAAGAGTTGACTCATTGGAAAAGACTCTGATGCTGGGAGGGATTGGGGGCAGGAGGAGAAGGGGATGACAGAGGATGAGATGGCTGGATGGCATCACCGGCTCAATGGACATGAGTTTGAGTGAATTCTGGGGGTTGGTGATGTACATGGAGGCCTGGCGTGCTGCAATTCTTGTGGTCACAAAGAGTCGGACATGAATGATCTACTAAACTGAACTGAACTGATGATTAGTGATACTGAGTATCTTTTAATGTACCTGTCAATCATTTGCATACCTCTTTGACAAAATGTGATCTCCGGTTCTTTATCCATTTTTTAGCTGAGTTACTTGGCTTTTTTTCTAGAGATTTATATACATTATTTCTATGTTTTGGATATTAACCACTTATTGGATATGTGGTTTGCAAATATTTTCTCCCATTCCATTGGTTGTTTTTTCCTTTTGTTAATGGGTTTTGTTGCTGAAAAGAAGCTTTTCAGTTTGATGTAGTCTTACTTGTTTATTATTTTTTTATTTTATTTTATTGCCTTTGCTTTGGTGTCAAGTCCAAAAGAACTTTGCCAAGAAGTTTAACTCTATGTTTTCTTCTAAGAGTTTTATGATTTTGGGTACTTTATTTAGTTATTTAATCCTTTTTGAATTGACTTTTCTGTATCATGTAAGATAGAATCCAGTTTTATTCTTTCACATTTGATTAATCAGTTTTCACAGTGCCAGTTATCAAAGAGATTACCCTTTCCTTATTATATATTCTTGGCTCCTTTGCTGAAAATTAACTGACCATATATGGCTTCTTAGAAGTGATACATGAAAGCAAACTTGTTTTTTAAAAATTAAAATAATACAAGTCAATCTAAAGACTGGCTTTGATTGCCTTCTGCTGTACCTGCCTCAGCCCACAGAATATCCCAGGCTAAAATTGCTTCTCTATTTCTACAGCAATTATGGTTAGTGCCTGAATTGTTTCATGCAAATTGGTTTCTACTATTTAAAAGTATACCTATGAACATAAAACTCTATCACTTTCCAAAAATTGTAACTGCCTTATCATACCACAGTATTATTTCCTCCATATAACACACTATAATTTTATATAAGTTGATTATAATTGTAAATTGTCTTAATTTTGACCAAACTATGTTGCTTACTTTATTTCCTCCTTAGAGTTGATTTTATAGTCTATTATTAACCAGTATTAGAAATATTCAAGATGTATTTCATTACTATCATAACCCAGACCATATACTGATCTAAGTATTCTTTTTTCAGTATTTGTAAATGAATTCACTTTAAATGGGATCCTGCTAATAAATATATTGTTCCTAACTTACTCATTTGAGAAGCAACAAGATTTCTCCAAGAAAAATATAGTCTGTGACATCTATGCCATTTGAGGGACAATATTTGTGCTAACATCCCTTCTCCATATTTTCAGGAGTCACTAACAACATATTATATATAAAGATGTGATAGGAATGATATACTGCTGCAAGGGTTCAGCTAAGCTTTGCTGTCTCCATTGTATGCCTTCAGCATTCTGACATAGACAAAGAGCTCTTATCAAGCTTGTTGTCCTGAACACAGCTCTCAACCTCTCAAATGATAAATTACTGTTTCTAAAAGTTTATCTTTTAGGTGCAAAGATTTTTGTGAAGAGATTAATCCTTTGGCTCATTAATATTTCAGCATCAATTGTTTTAATCAGATGAGCTAAGAAAATTTTTATGAATATGAGTTCTGGCTGAGAACAAAAAGTGCTAAAAAGAAATAAAAATGAAGGATTCAAAAGTCCACTGTAAAGTCAATGAATCTTTCCATCTTTGATTCTTTTTTTTTTCCTTCTCCTCTATATTTGTTATAGACACTTAGAAATTTTCTACAATCAAGAACATATGAAAACCTATCTCAAAGGTGGTGTTTCATTTCTAATATGTTTCATTTCATTTCTTAATAGAAACAAATTCATGTTTTAAGGCCCTACAACCAGAAAGCTAACTTTTAGAGTCTAGTGTACATCTAGGCAAAAGCCTGAGTCTAGCTTTTTAACATCCCTAATTATGTACATGTAATAACACTTCAATAAAGGCCAAGATACTGTGATAATGATCTTTTTTTTTTTTTTAACCTCAAAGCCTAATGGAAGCTAAGGTAGTAAGCAGAGATGATCAGACTTACTTTCCACTTTAACAAACCTAATTTAGACCACTTTGAGAGTGGACCACCTAGAGATCTGCTAACTCAACATTGTGAATTTACTATACAGTCCTACTCCAGGCAAAATAGAATCAGTTATAATACTCCTTTCCAAGACAACAAGATTATAGGTAGTTTTATTTTAGTCATTTATCTCAAAGAATAGTAAATATTCTTAGTTTCCTAGTAAGCATTAATGCATATTTTATAGACATAATCCTAGTCACTTTATTTCCCAAATGATTTTGGTGTTTGTTTTTCACTTGCATTTTCATATGTCATGTTTTGTTTAGATTCAAAGGAACTCCAGATTCTAAACACTTAAGTTTCAGGCAACATAATGATGGATATGATTTAATATGGGCAAAACCTTTTAGGAATGCAGATCTCAGCTTCTTAAGCAGGATTATTTTTTCTGAAGCACTAAGATATTGTAAGAACAGAGCATTTTTTAAAATAGCTTAAAAATCTGTACAATTCAATGGGCCTTGACTAAGTTAGTATTAAAATACATTAATTATTGAGATTGTACTAATTATACTAAATCCAGTCCTGGGCTAGACTTTGAAAGTGAAAGTCACTCAACCAACCGTGTCTGACTCCTTCCAACCCACAGACTATAGAGTCCATAGAATTCTCCAGGCCAGAATACTAGAGTGGGTAGCTGTTCCCTTCTTCAAGGGATCTTCTCAACCTAGGGATCGAACCCAGGTCTCCCACATTGCAGGAGGATTCTTTACCAGCTGAGTCACCACATGAGGTGGGAAAATAATGCCTATACATATGAAAACATTTTTAACAATGCAAAGGACTCTACTACAAGGTATTTTCTAAGGTCTGAATTAGTGCTCCAAGCGAAATGTGCTACAGAGTTCAGAAATAGAACCTCAGGGTGTACATCAAAGAATGTGAGCATGAACTTTGGCAAGAGGTGACACTAATCTGGGCCCTCAGTCACAGATAGGTTTGTTGTTGTTGCTGTTGTTGTTTTTCATAGATTTAATTTTTTAGAGATGCTTTAGCTTCACAGCAACTTTGTGCATATAGGCCTTACACGGTCTATCCCAATAGCAACATCTTCTACCAAAGTGATGCATTTGTTAAAATGAACTTACATGGAAACATCATGATCACCTAAATTACATAGTTTACATTAGGTTTACTCTTGATGCTGTACAACCTATGGATTCTGAAAAATGAATAATGACATGTGTTTACCATTGTGTATCAACCAGAATAGTTTCACTGACCTAAGAATTATCTGTGCCCCACTCATTCCTCTCTTCCATTTAGCCTCTGCTAAAAACTGATCATGTTATTGTCTTCATAGCTTTGCCTTTTTCAGAATACCGTATTGTTGGAATCATAAAGTATGTAGCTTTTTCATATTGGCTTCTTTCACTTAGTAATAAGAATTTAAGATTCTTTCATGTCATTTCATGGTTTGACGACTTCTTTTTAACCTTGAATATTCTTGGTTACTCCACTCCTTCATCTTGGTTACTTTCACATTCTGGCAGCTATGAATACAATTGCTATAAACACCCATATCTGGAGAAGAGATAGGCTACCCACTCAAGTATTCTTTGTCTTTCCTGGTGGCTCAGATGGTAAAGAATCCACTTACAGTGTGGGAGACCTGAGTGTGATCCCTGAGTTAGGAAGATCTGTTGGAGGAGGGCAGGACATCCACTCCAGCCTTCTTGCCTGGAGACTCCCCAAGGACAGAGGAGCCTGGCAGGCTACAGTTCATGGGATCATAAAAAGTCAGACACAACTGAGCTACTAAGCACAGCACAGCACAAGCATCCATACACAGTGTTTTGTGAAGACTCTGGATAAGGTTTATATGGCCCATCTAAATAAGATGAGAAAATATTTGAATGAATTGAGTAATTTATTTGGAGATTATAATAATCCTTCTTTGTATGTTTTTTTTTTTTAAATAAAGATAGAGGACTATATTACAATTCTGTAAGCATGTGAGTATCTTGGGAAGTTTGATGAATATTCATATGACTGTTTTTAATATATAAGTAAAGTATTCAGTTTAGGGTTGAGGCTGAATGCAGTATTAAAGAAAGGCAAGGAAAAAGGACAGCCAGTTCTGGGTCTCTGCTTTTTATTCTTCCCTGCTTACAGACTTGGAGTGAAAGTCACTCAGTTGTGTCCAACTCTTCATGACCCTGTGGACTGTAGCCTGCCAGGCTCCTCTGTCCGTGGAATTCTCCATGCTAAAATACTTGAGTGGGTAGCTGTTCCCTTCTCCAGGGGATCTTCTCAACCCAGGGATCTAACCCAGGTCTCCTGCATTGCAGGCAGATTCTTTACCATCTGAACCACCAGAGAAGCCCACAGACTTTGGATTTTACCAAATACAAACTCTGCAGTTATTCACATTTTTCTCTCTTGAAGCCATTGAATGATGATCTATTTTGAATTGAATATGTCTGTTGAAGGGCTCAAATTTTCCACTATCCCAAAAGGCTTGTCAAAACTTTTTTCCAGGTACAAACTGAACATAATTTCTGGTTAACATGAATATCTTCATTTTGTCTATTTCTGGTGATTTTTAATATAATTCTATAATTACACCTCTGCAGCTGTTGTATTTCTGGTGATTTTTAATATAATTCTATAATTACACCTCTGCAGCTGTTGTATTACTTAATACTTCAATAAATCTGTGTTTATGTAAGCTTAATAGGGAAGAGGTACAGTGATTTATCTTTATTATTTTTAATTTGATGTTTATCTATATTTTAATTAGATGTATATATATATATATTTATAAATCCAATTTGGTAATGTAACTAAGAGAATATTGGACCATATCAAGTGAGTTTAAAATACCAAACTAGATTAGTGACCTTGGCCATTATATAGCAAATATCCCAGGAAATAAATATTCTGGACTTTTCTGTTGGCTCTTAAGAAGTTTTCCTTCCCTCCCTCCCTTTCTTCCATCATGTTTGAAGAGTTGTAAAAGTAAAGTTTCTTTTCAAATACTGTTCAAGCTGTCTAGGAAAGAGTACTGAACAGAACTTACTTAGAACAAGATAAAAATAAAATTCAACTCATTCTTGTTGATTATATTTTTATTCATTTTTGCTTTGATGAAAATTTCTGTTTGGATGTTATTTCTAACAGAATGGCATTATAGAATAGCCCAAATAAACAGTAGCTATGTTTACTTAACTTTTTTTTTTGCTGTTGTTGCACACAAGATGGCAGAGTAGAAGGATCTGAACCTCATCTTCTCCAGCAAGAATTCCAAAATTACAACTCAGTGCTGGACAACCATCACCAGGAGAATGTTGGGTCCTACCAAAAAGAAACCTTACTTACAAGAGCAAAGGGGAAGCCCCAGAAAGATGGTAGGAGGGGAGACAGATGCTTAGAATCAAACCCCATACCCACCAGAGATGTTTGGGGGACTCAAACAAAACCTTGTTTGCACCAGAACCAAGAGACCCCACAGAGACTGAGACAGACCCTCCTTTGAGTGTCTTCTGCAGAGGTATGGGTCAGCAGTGGCCTGCGGCAGGGGCAGGGACTCTGGGTGCAGCAGACATGTTTTACACAGCCTGTGGCATAAGCCCTCTTGGAGGAGGTTGCCATTAACCCCACCATAGAGTCACCAAACAGATGGCCAACAAAGTGCAGAACAATTATACCCAATAAATTCTCACACTGCTAAGAACTCTAGGACCCACATAGATTTCCCAACCTGGGGATCTGGCAAAGAGACTGAAAACCCCAAGGGAATTTGGAAGTCAGTGGGATTTGATTACAGAACTTACACAGGACTAGGGAAACAAATTTTTGGAGGGCACAAACAAAATTTTGTGCACACCAGGACCCAGAAGGAAGTAGAAGTGACTCTATGAGAGATGGACCCAGACTTGCCTGTGAGTGTCCAGGAGTCTATGGCACAGACATGGGTACACAGCAGCCTCCTGCAGGGTCAGGGGCACTGAGTACAGAAGTACATGCACAGGATGTTTTGAAGGACGTCACCATTATCTTCATTACCTCCACCATAGTTTGGTCTCAGGTTATACAGCAGGGAGGGCCACAACCCTGCTCATCAGCATAAAATTGGATTAAAGATTTACACAGCATGTCCCTGCCCATCAGAGAAAGACCCAGTTTTCCCCATAGTCAGTTCCTCACATCTGGAAGCTTCAATAGGTATCTTATCCTTATCCTTCAGAGGGCTGATGGAATGAAAACACAATCACAGAAAACTAATCAAACTGATCACATGGATCACAGCCTTGTCTAACTCAATGAAATTATGAGCTAACCATGTAGGGGCACCCAAGACAAACAGGTCATGGAGGAGAGTTTTGACAAAACGTGGTCCACTGGAGGGGGGAATGGCAAAACCATTTCAGTATTCTTGCCTTGAAAATCCATGAACAATATGAAAAGGCAAAAAGATAAGACACTGAAAGGTGAACACCCCAGGTAGGTAGGTGCCCAATATGCTACTGGAAATCTGTGGACAACTAACTCCAGAAAGAATGAAAAGACAGAGCCAAAGGAAAAACAACGCCCAGTTGTGGATGTGGCTGGTGATAAAAGTAAAGTCTAAAAGTGTAAAGATCAGTATTGCATAGGAACCTGGAATGTTGGGTCCATGAATCAAGGTAAATTAGAAGTTGTCAAACAGGAGATGGCAAGAGGGAATATCAACATTTTGGGAATCCGTGAACTAAAATGGTCTGGAATGGGAAAATTTATTTCAGATGACCAATATATCTACTATTGCGGGCAAGAATCCCTTAGAAGAAATGGAGTAGCCCTTATAGTCAGCAGAAGAGTCTGAAATGCAGTATTGGACACAATCTTAAAAACAACAGAAGGATCTCTGTTTGTTTTCAAGGCAAATCATTCAATATCACAGCAATCCGAGTCTATCCCCAACCAGTAATGCTGAAGAAGCTGAATTAGAATGGTTCTATGAAGTCCTACAAGACCTTCTAGAACTAACACCCCCAAATATGTCCTTTCATCATATAGGACTAAAATGCAAAAGTAGGAAGTAAAGAGATAAGTGGAGTAACAGGAAAATTTGGCCTTGGAGTACAAAATGAAGCAGGACAAATACTAACAGAGTTTTCAAAAGAGAAGGCACTGGTCATAGCAAACACCCTCTTCCAGCAACACAAGATAAGATGCTAACATGGACACCACCAGATTTTCAATACTGAAATCAGATTGATTATATTCTTTGAAGCCAAAGATGGGGAAGCTCTATACCGTCAGCAAACACAAGACTGGGACCTGACTGTTGCTCAGATTATCAACTCTTCATTGCAAAATTCAGACTTAAATTGAAGAAATTAGGGAAAACCACTAGACCATTCAGTTATGACCTAAATAAAATTCAAATAGATTCAAGTGATTAGATTTGATGGAGTTCATGAAGAATGATGCATGAAGGTTTGTAACATTGTACAGGAGGCAGTAATCAAGACCGTCACCAAGAAAAAAAAAATGAAAAAGGAAAAATGGTTGTCTGAGGAGGCCTCTCAAATAGCTGAGAAAAGAAGAGAAGCTAAAGGCAAAGGAGAAAAGGAAAGATATACCCATCTGAATTCGGAGATCCAAAGAATAGCAAGGAGAGATAAGAGAGCTTTCCTCAGTGAACAATGCAAAGAAATACAGGGGGGAAAAAAAAGAATAGGAAAGACTAGACATATCTTCAAGAAAATTAGAGATACCAAGGGAAATTTCATGCAATGAAGGGCAGAATAAAGGTTAGAAATGATATGGACCGAACAGAAGCAGAAACTGTTAAGAAGAGGTAGTAGCAATACACAGAAGAACTATGCAAAGAGATCTTCATGACCCATATAACCACGATGGGTGGTGACTTACCTAAAGCCAGACATCCTGAAATGTGAAGTCAAGTGGGCCTTAGGAAGCCTTACGATTAACAAAGTTGGTAGATGTGATGGAATTCCACTTTAACTATTTCATATCTTAGAAGATGATGCTGTGAAAGTGCTGCAGTCAATATGCCAACAAATTTGGAAAACTCAGCAGTGGCCACAGGACTGGAAAAGGTCAGTTTTCATTCCAATCCCAAAGAAAGGCAATGCCAAAGCATGTTCAAGCTACCAAACAATTGCACTCATCTCACACACTAGCCAAGTAAAGCTCAAAATTCTACGAGACAGGCTTCAACAGTACATGAGCCATGAACTTCTAGATGTTCAAATTGGGTTTAGAAAAGGCATAGGAACCACAGATCAAATTACCAACATCTGTTGGATCATTGAAAAAGCAAGAGAGTTCAGGAAAAAAATCTTTTTCATTACTGACTATGTCAAAGATTTTGACTCTGTGGATCATGACAAACTGTGGAAAATTCTTGAAAAGATGGGAATACCAGACCATCTGACCTGCATCCTGAGAAATCTGTATGCAGTTCAAGAAGAAACAGTCAGAACAGGACATGGAGCAACAGACTTTTTCCAAATTGAGGAAGGATTACATCAAGGCTATATATTGTCACCCTGCTTATCTAAATTATATGCAGAGTACATCAATGAAATGTCAGGCTGGATTAAGCACAAGCTGGAATCAAAACTGTTGGGAGAAATCTCAATAACCTCAGATACGCAGAAATGAAGAACTAAAGAGCCTCTTGATGAAAGTGAAAGAGGAGAGTGAAAAAGTTGGCTTAAAACTCAACATTCAGAAAGCTAACATCATGGCATTCAAACCCATTGCTTCATGGAAAATAGATGGGGAAACAATAGAAATTTTATTTCTATGAGATAATAAATAAAGTGAGAGACTATTTTTGGGGACTCCAAAATCACTGCAGATGGTGAGCACAGTCGTGGAATTAAGACACTTGCTCCTTGGAAGAAAAGTTAGAACCAACCTAGACAGCATATTAAAAAGCAGAGACATTACTTTGGAGACAAATATCCATCTAGTCAAGGCTATGGTTTTTCCAGTAGACATGTATGGATGTGAGAGCTGAACTATAAAGAAAGCTGAGTGTCAAAGAATTGATGCTTTTGAACTGTGGTGTTGGAGAAGACTCTTGAGAGTCCCTTGGATTGCAAGATCAAACCAGTCAATCCTAATGAAAGTCAGCCCTGAATATTCATTGGAAGGACTGATACTGAAACTGAAACTCCAATACTCTGGCCTTAATCAAATCCATTACGGGTGTACAGTGGAAATGACAAAATGATTCAAGGGATTAGATCTGATAAAGTATTTGAAGAACTATGGACAGATGTTCATGACACTGTACAGGAGGCAGTTACCAAGATCATCCCCAAAACAATAAATGCAAAAAGGTAAAATGATTGTCTGAGGAGTCCTTACAAATAACTGAGGAAATAACTGACTGTTGTGAAGAACTGACTCACTGGAAAAGACCCTGATTCTGGGAGGGACTGAGGACAGGAGGAGAAGGGGACAACAGAGGATGAGATGGTGGATGGCATCATGGACTCAACGCACATGAGTTTGAGCAAGCTCTCATAGTTGATGATAGACAGGGAAGCCTGGTGTGCTGCAGTCCTTCGGGTCACAAAGAGTCAGACACAACTGAGCAACTGAACTGATTTTTACTTCCCCATAAAGAGCATAGCCACTTAGAGTTGAAAGACAGGTTTAGAATAAAACCTCCTACAGCTCTCATGTTTAAGCTGAAACCACACAAGTCAAATAATTTTCCTGAGATCATCTTAATGGTATACAGAAATGGTGCAAAAATCACACAGTTTCTTGCATTATTGTATAATGCATACCTCATAATGTCTAACCCTTTTGTATATGTAATGGCAATTAAAATAAATCACTCAAAAGAATATCGTAATTTGGATAAGGTGGTGGAAGTTTCATCCCTTTTTGTGCATTTCCTTCATAGAAAATAAAGCAAAAATAAATTTATAGCTCAAGGGTACATTTGGTTAAATGATTCTTATCCCTACTTGAGGGTATTCAAAGTAATGGAGTATAAATAGCAACACAACCCAATGTTTTTTCTGCATGCCTCTGTCCCGTTGCTGTCAACACACATGCCTTATGTTACATAAAATGGGATGTGTGTTTATCTTTTGTGATTATATGTATAAATGTTTGATAGCAGTATACATTTTTAAAAAGAAGCTTGTCAATAATATGTTCATCACAAAATAGCTTTCTCCTTAGCTTTAAGGCACATTTGTCATTTACCAGCCAATTAAATAAGAAACAGATCACAGATTTTTCAGTTGAGATATTGTAAGACCATCACCTTTGTTTTGGTCACAACCCCTCTTGATTAACATATTCAAGATCAAAGCTCTCCCATTATAACAAAAATATTAAGAAATCAAATATCCATGACTTTGTATAGTTAATAGTGTGTCTACTTTATTTCCTTGCAAAATGTAATTTATTTAATTTTTAAAACTTTTCATTTTATACTGGCGTATAAGATAAAATTATATTTTACATAATTATCAGAACAATTAATAATGTTCTGATAGTTTCAGGTGGAGAGCAAAAGAACTCAGCCATACATATATGTGAATCCATTCTCCCCCAAACTCCTTTCCCACCCAGGCTGCCCCACAGCATTGAGGAGAGTGCCCTATAGGACCTTGTGGGTTGTCCATTTTAAATATAGTAGTGTATACATGTCAATCCCCAATTCCCTAACTATCCCTTTCCCTAGTCCTTCCTCTGGGCAACCATAATAACCTCATCCTCTATGTCTGTGAGTGAAAGAAAATAATTTAAGTAAACCACATGATACAATAGTTCTTATGCTATAAACAATATAATACATCTATGGTGGAGTGAAGTCAAAATTTTAGCATGTGATAATGACAAATTGGAAGAACTGATGCTAAAGCTGCAGTTCCAGTACTTTGTCTACCTGATGCAAAGAACTGACTTGTTGGTAAAGACCCTGATGCTGGGAAAGATTAAAAGCAAAAGGAGAAAAGGGCAACAGAGGAAGAGATGGTTAGATAACATCACAATTCAGTGGACAGGAGCTTGAGCAAACTCTGGGACATAGTGGAGGACAGGGAAGCCTGGCATGCTGCAGTCCATGGTGGTGCAGAGTTGGACATGACTTAGCTACTGAACAACAATGACAAAGAATCCTAGTTCTAAGGAGATTATTTAAATTTTCATGCTATACCTGCACATAGGTGAATACATTGAGTAAATATTAGATCAGTAGAATTTCTTCATGTATCAAGATACCTGAAGGAATCTGGCTACCCTGAGTGTTTCTTCAAAAATATCACTTATTTTTTGAAACAGTGTATATTAACTTTGTATATAAAAAGTACAATTAGTAGAAGTGTTATCCATTATATTAAATGCATTTTAATTTTTAAAATAATTTTAAATTAACACTTTAATTTTAGAGCAGGTTTGTTTTATACTGAGTGTAAAGTACAAAGAATTCCTCTAACCTCCCTGTTTCCACACATATACAACCTTCTCCACTCCCACTATCAACATTTCAAAGCAGAGTGGGACATTTGTTACAACTGATGAACCTGCCTTAAGACATCTTTATCACCCAAAGTTCATAGTTTACATCAGGACTCATTCTTGTTGTTATATACTCAGTGGGTTTTGACAAATGTATAATATGTATCCACCATTGTAGTAACATAAAGAATAATTTCACTGCCCTAAAAATTCTGTTTCATCCTTCCCCCACCCCAAACTCTCACAGCTACTGATCTTTTCACTGTCTTCATACTTCTGTCTTTTCATGTCATGTAGCTGGAGTCATACAGTACGTAGCCTTTTCAGATTGTCTTTTTTACTTAGTAGCCTGAGTTTAAGGTTTCTCCATATATTTTTATGGCTTGATAGCTCATTTCTTCTTAACACTGAATAATATTTCACTATATGGATGTGTCACATTTACTTTTTCATTCACCTATTAAAGGACATTTTGGTTGCTTCCAAATATGGGTAAGTATGAATAAAAGTGCTATAAACATTTGTGTGAAGGTTTTTGTGTGTGGACATTAGTTTCAAATTTCCTTGAGTACATACTAAAAGCTACAATGAATGTATTTACCGGATGATCTTAAATCTTACAAAGCCTACCAGCAATCAATAAGAGTTCTTGTTACACATCCTCTCCAGGAATTGGTGTTACTAGGTTTCTGGATTTTGCCCATTGTACTATGTATGTAGTGATATCTCCTTGTTTTAATTTGCTTTTTTTATTTTAAATTGGAGTACAGTTGACTAACAATGCCGTGTTAGTTTTAGGTGTACAACAAAGTGATTCAATCATACATATACATTTATCTATTCTTCTTCAAATTATTTTCCCAATTAGTTTGTTACAAAATATTAACTAGAGTTCCCATGTTGGTTATCCATTTTAACTATAGCTGTGTGGTCATGTTTAAGGGTCCAAACTCTCTTCACTATCCTTCCTCTTCACCCTTCTCCCCTGGTAACCATAAGTTTGTTCTCTGAGTCTGTTTCTTTCTTTCTTTTTTTTTTTTTTCTTGGTAAATATTTTCTAGATTACACATATGTGATATAATATAATATTTTTATTTCTCTGTATGACTTACTTCACTTAATATGATAATCTGCAAGTCCAACCATGCGGCTGCAAATGATATTATTTCATTATTTTTAATGACTGAATAATATTCCATTGTAATATGCAGCACTTCTTTATCTGTTCCTCTGCCAACGGAGATTTATGTTGCTTCCAGGTCTTAGCTATTTTAAACAGTGATGCAAAGAGCACTGGGGTGCATGTATCCACATTTTACACTATGTATATGCCCAGAAGTGGGGTTTCTGGATCGTATGGAAGCTCTATTTTTAATTTTTAAAGGAACTTCCATAGTGTTCTCTAAAAGTGGCTGTACCAATGTACATTGTCATCAAAAGTCAAGGGCAGGTTCCCTTCTTTCCAAACTCTCTCCAGCATTTATTATTTATGTAATTTTGATGATAATCATCTTGACTGGTATGAGATGATGTCTCATTCTAGTTTTTTTTTTTTT
>NW_011495041.1:8779449-8789875 GCF_000754665.1 Bison bison bison
TTTTTTACTTAGTAGCCTGAGTTTAAGGTTTCTCCATATATTTTTATGGCTTGATAGCTCATTTCTTTTTAACACTGAATAATATTTCACTATATGGATGTGTCACATGTACTTTTTCATTCACCTATTAAAGGACATTTTGGTTGCTTCCAAATATGGGTAAGTACTAGCTGCATGACAAGACATTGCAGGGTAAATTGTTTATACTGTTAATTATATAAAGAGAGTATTTCATTATATTAGCATACCCATTCTGGAATATTTGCTTTGATGGTAATGTATGCATTATAAAGTTGAATCAATTTAAAATCAACACTGCTGCTGTGTGTATTGTTTAAATCATTTTACTTTAATAGAGTACTTGCTGATAAAAAATGAAAAATGAAGGGTCAACAGTGGTTTTCTCTTCAAGTTTTATACTCTGAATAGTAGTGAAATTCCTCATGGCCGAGAGATGAAAAGACTGATGTCCTGAAACCATGTGCATTTCCACTATGGTTATGCTGCAATTGAAAAGCATATTTCCTACAACTTGTGAAATTTACCATTAAGGTAAAGCCACTCCTTCAGATAATGTTCTACAGATATTTGAGGTGATTCTCTGAATAATATCTTGAAGTTATTTTCTGAAGTTTTCTATTAACTCTGATATATATCTGCAGTATTCTCATTCTATTATGAATAAAATGCTACTGGTATAACATTTAAAATGGCAGAAGATCATGTAATCTTTCTTCAATTTATGTGACATAATCATTAAGAGAAGGTTACCATTTCCTTCTCTTGGGATCTTCCCAATCCAGGGATTGAACCCAGGTCTCCTGCATTGCAGGCAGACGCTTTACCATCTGAGCTACCAGGGAAGCTCTGTAATCATATATAGTAGGTTATTATTTTTGATCTGAAATAGTGGTGAGAACTTTCAAACATCTAAGTTTCTTTTTTGTTTTCTGGCTTTTGGTAGATAAAGAATCATAGAAACAACCTTATTGTCTGGGTTCAATGACTTGGATTGAGTGAGAGTAGTATACCATGCTGGATTTAATGTAGACAGTTCCTCTAAAATGAGAAGGAAAATGTGATGCCATATGGAGAGATATGGGATCTGGAGATATGGACTAGAGCATGCATATAACCTACATATTCTGACTTTTGCTAGTGCTATTCAGATTTAACTACCTAACAGCTTTCTGGTCATTTGGGTGCACTTGACAGAAATGAAGCACAGTGTATAAAAGTAAATATGTTTTTATGTACCTTACCATGCTGATATATAGTATTGACAACCATTTCTTTTATTTGTAGTGAATTTAAAGAGAAACTTTAAGGAACAGAAAATATTCAGATATTTTAAAGAAATTTTCTGAGCAATTTGGTATAATAGTAATAATGTTCAGTAAGCAGTTAAAGGTATTTCATAAGCATGACTCTGTGATATCTCTGCCAGATTTACACTGACAATTTAGTTTTCCAACATTGTTACAAGATTGTACCATTGCTATAGGTGCAAGAAGTTAGAGCTGTATCAAACTTGATATAAAGTTATATTATGAGGAAACCAAAAAATGATGTATCTATAGTACATGTTTTCATCAATTCTTTTTTTTTTTTTAACTTTTATTTTATTTTTAAACTTTACATAATTGTATTAGTTTTGCCAAATATCAAAATGAATCCGCCACAGGTATACATGTGTTCCCCGGGAGGGAGGAGGGAGGAGGGCTCATTGTAGTTTTGATTTGCATTTCTCTAATCATAGATGGCAGCCCACCAGGCTGCCCTGTCCCTGGGATTCTCCAGGCAAGAACACTGGAGTGGGTTGCCATTTCCTCCTCCAATGCATGAAAGTGAAAAGTGAAAGTGAAGTCACTCAGCCGTGTCCGACTCTAGGGACCCCATGGACTGCAGCCTACAGGCTCCTCCATCCATGGGATTTTCTAGGCAAAAGTACTGGAGTGAGGTGCCATTGCCTTATCCGAATAATTAGTGATGTTGAACATCTCACCTGCTTCTTTATGATTTGTATGTCTTCTCTGGAGACATGCTTATTTATGTCTTCTGCCTATTTTCTGATAGGGTTGTTTCTTTTGATAATATAAGCTGCATGAGCAGTTTGTAATGCTGGAGACTAATCACTTATCAGGGCTTCCCAGGTGGGGCAGTGGTAAAGAATCTGTGTGCCAATGCAGGAGACACAAGAGACTTGGGTTGGATCCTGAGTTAGGAAGGTACCCTGGAATATGAAATGGCAACCTGCTCCACTATTCTTACCTAGAAAATACCATGGGCAGAGGAGCCTGGTGGGCTACAGTCCATACAGTCACAAAGAGTTGGACATACACAATCACTTATCAATCATATCATTTGCAAATATTTTCTCCCATTCTATAGCTTGTCTTTTCATTTTGTTTATGGTTTCCTTTACTGTGCAAATGCTTTTAATTAGTTCCCATTTGTTTATTTATTTTTTAAAATTTCCATTACTCTAGGGTTCTGAGACAGATCAAAAAAACATATTGCTGCAATTTATTGATTTATGTCAAAGAGTCTTCTATCTGTATTTTCCTCTAAGAGTTTCAGAGTGTCCAATCTCATACTTAGGCTTTTAATTCATTTTGTGGTATCTTTGTGTATGGTGTTAAATAATGCTTTAATTTCATTTTTACATGTAGCTATCTACTTTTCCAGCACCATTTACTGAAGATAGTGTCAGTTCTCCATTGTATAGTTTTGCTTCCTTTATCATAGATCATTTGAACATAGATATTTACCTATGGGCTTTATCTCTGTGAGTTTGTCTATGGGCTTTTCCTCCTATTCCAAAATCTAGATGTCTATTATTTTACTAGTACAGTGCTCTTTCAATGACTATAGTTTTGTAGCGTAGTCTGAAGTCAGGGAGCTTGATTCCTCCAGTTCCATTTTTCTTCCTCAAGATTGGTTTGGCTATTCAGGGTCTTTGTGCCTCCATACAAATATAGAGATTTTTTGTTCTACTTATGTGAAAAATATCATTGGTAATTTGATAATGATTGCTTTGAATCAGAAGACTTCCCTAGGTAGTATAATCATTTTGACAGTATTGAGTCTTCTAATCCAAGAAGATGGTATTTCATTCCATCTGTTTGTGTCATCTTTGATTTCTTTCATAAGCATCTTGTATTTTTCATAGTACAAATCTTTTGTCTCCTACAGTAGGTTTATTCCTAAGTGTTTTATTCTTTTTGATGCAATGATAAATGTTTCTTGAATTTCTCTTTCAGAACTTTTGTTGTTAGTATATAGAAATCCAATTGATTTCTGTGTATTAATTGTGTAAACTGAAACTTCCACTAATTAGATGTAGTAGTTTTTTGGCAGTGTCTTTAGGCTTTTCTATATATAATATCATGTTATCTGCAAACAATGAGAGTTTAACTTCTTTTCCCATTTGGATTTCTTTTGCATCTATTTCTTCTCCAATTGCCATAGCCAGAACTTCCAAAACTATGTTGAATAAGAGTACTGAGAGTAGACATTCTTGTCTTTTTCCTTATCTTAGGAGGAAATGACTTGTTCAGAATTTTGCCTTCCTCTGCAAAATTTCTGAAACAGTTTCAGGATAGTTTTTAGCTCTTCTCTAAATGTTTGACAGAGTTAGCCTGTGAAGACATCAGGTCCTGGACTTTTGTTGTTGGGAGTTTTCTAATCACAGTTTCAATTTCACTGCTTGTGATTGTGATTGTTCTCATTGTATTTTATATTTCTTCCTGGTTCAGTCTCGGTAGACTGTACTTTTCTAAGAATTTGTCCGTTTCTTCCAGGTTGTCTATTTTATTGGCATATAATTGTTTGTAGTAGTCTCTATGAGCCTTGGAATTTCTGTGGTGGCAGTTACAACTTTTTCTTTTTCATTTCTAACTTTATAGAGTTGAATCCTCTTTCTTTTGTTTCCTGAAGAATCTAGCTAAAAACATATCAATTTTGTTTATCTTTCAAAGAAACAGCTTTTAGTTTCATTCATCTTTGCCAGTGTTTTCTTCATGTCTGTTCCACTTGCTGCTTTTGTCTTTATGATTTATTTCCTCCATTAACTTTAGATCTAGCTTGTTCTTTCTCTGGTCACTTTAGGTGCAAGGTTAGGCTGTTCATCTCAGATTTTTTTGTTTCCTGAGGTTTGATTTTATTGGTATAAACTTCCCTCTTAGAACTACTTTTACTACATTCCATAGATTTTGGATTGTTATACTTAGCTTTCATTTGTATCTTGGTATTTTTGGATTTTGCTCTGATTTCTTCAGTGGTCTACTGGTTGTTTAGTAGCATATTGTTTATTCTTTATGCATTTTTTGCTGTTTTGCAGCTCTTTCTTGTAGTTTATTACTTATCTTATAGCACTGTGATCAGAAAAATGTTGATATATCATTATTTAAAAATTTATCAAGGCTCCTTTTGTGGCCCAGTTTCTAGTCAAGCCTGGAAAATAGTCCATGGGCACGCACGAAGAAAGAGTATTCTGAAGCTTTTGAATGAAATTACCTATAAATATCAATCAAGTTCATCTGGTTTAATATATTATTTAAGGTCTGTGTTTCTTCATTGATTTTCTACCTGAATGATGTGTCTATTAATAAAAGTGGAGTTGCTGAAGTCCACTATTTTTGTGTTACTGTCAATTTCTCTATTTATGGCTGTTAGTTTTTTCCTTATATATTGAGGTACTCCAATGTTTGGTGCATATAGATTTACAAATTTTATTTCCTCTTTTTGGATTGACCCCTTGATCATTATGTAATTTTATTTTTTTTAAAAACAGTCTTTATTTTAAAGTCTGTTTTGTCTAATATGAGTATTACTACTCCAGTTTTCTTTTGATCTCCATTTGCATGGAATAACTTTTCCCATCATCTCCTCACTTTCATTCTATATGTTTCCCTAGGTCTGAATTTGGTGTTTTGTAGACAGCGTATATACAGGTTGCATTTTTTTTTTATTAATTCAGCTAGTTCATATCTTTTAATTGTAAATTTTAATCCTTTTATATACAAGGTAATATTATCAATGTGTAAGTTCCTATTGCCATTTTCATCATTGTTTTGTGTTTTAGTAAGTCTTTTTTCTTCTCTTTTCTTATAGTTTGCTGATCATCTTAGTGTTATGTTTGGGTTGCTTCTTCTTTTTCCCTTTTTTTCTTTGTGTGTGTGTATCTATTGTAGCTTTCGGGCTTGCTGTTCCCATTAGGTTTAGGTGTAGCAGTCTGTATAGTACAAGGTTGTTTTAAGTTGCTGGTCTCTTTCCTGCCTAAAGAAGTCCTTTAGCATTTGTGGCAAATATGGTCTGGTGATGCTGAACTCTCTTAGATTTTTCTTGTCTGTGAAGCTTTTGGTTTCTCTGTCAAATCTGAATGGTATCTTAGCTGCATAGAATATTCTTGATTGTAGGTTCTTTCCTTTCTTTACATTAAATATAGCATGACATTCCCTTCTAGCTTGCAGAGTTTCTTCTCAAAAATCAGTTGATGATCTCATGGGATTTTCCACCTATGTTATTTGTCATTTTTCCTGTGTTGTTTTAGTACTTTTTCTTTGTCCTTAATTTTTGTCAATTTGTTTTTTATGTGTGTTGACATGTTCCTTCTCAGGTTTATCGTGCCTGAGATTCTCTCCACTTCTTGGGCTTGGGTGAATATTTTTGTTCTCATATTAGTGAAGTTTTCAACAATTATCTCTTCAAATATCTTCTCAGGTCCTTTCCCTCTGTCTTCTTCTAAAAACCCTATTGTGAGAACATTAGTCCATTTAATGCTGTCCCAGAGGTCTCTTAGGCTGACTTCACTTCTTTTCTTTTTTTTCTTTATTCTCTTCTGTGACAGTGATTTCCACAGTTCTGTCTTCCAGGTCATTTACCCATCCTTCTGCCTCAGTTATTCTGCTATTGATTTCTGTTAGTGTGTTTTTCATTTCAGTTATTTTATTGTTCATCTGCTTGTTTGTACTTCATTTCTTCTAGGTCTTTATTAAACATATCTCGTATCTTCTGGATCCTTGCCTCCATACTTTTTCTGAGATCCTGGATCATCTTTGCTATCATTATTGTGAATTCTTTTTCAGGTAGGTTGCCTATCTCCACTTCACTTAGTTGTTTTTCTGAGGTTTTATCTTATTCCCTCATCTGGGATATATACCTTTGCCAATTTATTTTGTCTTACTTTCTGTGATTGTGGATTCTGTTCTATAAGCTGCAGGAGTGTAGCTCTTCTTGCTTCTGCTGTCTGCCCTCTGGTGGATGAGGCTATCTAAGAGCCTTGTGCAATCTTCCTGATGGTTGAGACTGGTGGCGGGTGGAGGTGGGTCATGTTCCTTTGGTAAGACACTCATGCTCACTAAAACTTTAACCACTACTCTACTGATGGCTGGGACTGTGTTCCCACACACTATTGGTTGTTTTGCCTGAGGCAGTCCAGCATTGGGACCTACAATGTGCTTGATGTGGCTAATGGTGGCCTCCAGGAGGGCTCAGGTCAATGAATATTTCTCAGAACTGCTGCCATCTGTGTCCTTGTCCCTGCAGTGAGTGCTAGCCACCCCCCATCTCTTTAGTAGACCTTTCAATGTTTTTCAAGTAGGTCTGACCCAGCCTCTTATGGGGTCACTACTTTTATCCCCTGCATCCTGCTGAACATGAGACTTTGAATGCCTTCTCCAAAAGTGGAGTCTCTGTTATCCTGGTCCTATGGGAGTCCTGAGATCAAACCTCATTAGCCTTCAAAGTTGGATTCTCTGGGGACTCTTCTTCCTGTTGCCAGAGCCCCAGGCTGGGAAGTCTAATGTGGGGCTCATATCTTTCACTCCTATGCAATAACTCTTATGGTATAGTTGTTTTCCAGTTTGTAGATCACTCACTCAGCAAGTATGAGATTTGAATTTATTGTGATTTTTCCCTGGTACTATCTTATCATGTCTGCCTCTTCATCCTTGGACACAGAGTAACATTTTTAGAAGGTTTATTTTTTGCTTATTTTGTTTTTCCTGATGGCTGTTGAGCAGTTATTGATGATTTTGGTGTTTTCATAAAAAAGGGATGGACTTGTGTCCTTCTATTCTGCTATCTTGAGGTAAAATTTTAAGTTACATTTTTCTGATGACATATGATGTTTGGCATTTGTTCATTTGTTTGTATGCCATATTCATACTTACTTGGTCAAGGATCTGTTAAGGTCATTGGCCCATTTTAAAAATGTCATCATATCTGTATTATTGAGTTTAAATTTTTTCAGTATATTTTGTACAACAGTCTTTTCATAAAATATGCCTTTTACAAATATTTTCTCCTAGTCTGTAACTTGTCTTCTCATTGTTTGACACTGTCTTTCAAAGAGTAGGCATTTTCAATTTTGATAAAGTCTGTGTACTAAGTCATTTTAGTCATGTCTGACTCTTTGTGGCCCTATGAACTGTACTGTGCCAGGCTCCTCCATCCAGGGGATTCTCCAGGTGAGAATACTGAAGTGGATTGCATTGCCCCTCTCAAGGAGATTTTTCCTCACCCAGGAATCGAACCCTTATCAATGGATTATGACTTTGATGATTTACATAAAACGTCATCATTAGAGCTCATCATCATAAAAAAAAAAAACAAAACCTTGATTAAAAAAAAAGGAAAATATTTAGATCTCTTCCAAAGAAGACATATAGTTGGCCAACAGGCAATTGAAAAGATGCGTAGCACCACTAATCATCAGAGAAATACAAATTAAAATCAAAATGATATATCATATGCCTGTCAGAATGGTCATTATCAAATAGACAACAAATTACATGTGTTTGCAAGGATGTGGAGAAAAGGGAACACTCCCACACTGTTGGTAAGAATATAAATTGGAACACTTGATGGAATGTTACCCAAAAAATAAAAATAGACTCACCATATGATCCAGCAATCCTACACTGGATATTTACCCAAAGAAAACAAAAACACCAATTAGCAAAAATGCACCGCTATGTTCATTGGAACATTATTACAATGACCAAGATCTGAAAGCAACCTCAATGCTCATCAATAAACGAATGGATAGAGAAGATGCATATATGCAATGGAATATTACTCAGTCTTAAAAAGAATAAAATTTTGCTATTTGTAAGAACAGGATTTTATACAAAGTGAAATATCAGACAGGAAAAAACAAATACTGTATAATTTCACTTACATGTGGCATCTAAAAGACAGAATAAAAGAGCCAGTATCACAAGACAGAAACAGAGTTAAAAATCCAGAAGAAGCATATGGTTGTCAGAGGACAGTGGGGTCAGGGAGGAAAAAAAAGAGATAAGGGAAATTAAGAGGTACAACTACCAGTTTCAAAAGCAAACAAACAGAGAAAGAGTTGTGGGTGTGAAATGTGAGAGTGTGTAGAGGATAGGGGTATAGAAAATAGTTATATATTTTAGTATGGGGACAGATCCTAACTAGATTTAATATGGTAATAATTTTGAAGTGAATACCAATATTTAATCACTATTCTGTATAATAGAAACTGATACAATGTTATTGTATTTCATAACTAACAAATAAATTCATACCAAAAGAGACCAAATTTTTGATTACCAGAGGCTGGGGTTGGGTGAGGAGGAATTGTATGAAAATAGTAAAAAAATTTAAATATCCAGTAATAAGATAAATCAGTTCAGTTCAGTTCCAATCAGTCACTTAGTCGTGTCTGAGTCTTTGCCATCTCATGGACTGCAGCACGCCAGACTTCCTCTTCATCACCAACTCCCAGAGCCTACTCAAACTCATGTCAATCCAGTGGATGATGCCATCAAACCATCTGAACCTTTGTCATCCCCTTGTCCCCCACCTTCAATCTTTTCTAGCATCAGAGTCATGTCAAATGAGTCGGTTCTTCACATCAGGTGGCCAAAGAATTGGAGTTTCAGTTTCAGCATTAGTCCTTCCAATCAATATTCAGAACTGATTTCCTTTAGGATTGACAGGTTGGATCTCCTTGCAGTCCAAGGGACTCTCAAGAGTCTTCTCCAACACCAAAATTCAAAAGAATCAATTCTTTGGTGCTAAGCTTTCTTTATAGTCCAAGTCTCACATTCATACATGACTACTGAAAAAAAAACAAAAAAACAAAACATAGATTTGACTAGACAGACCTTTGTTGGTAAAGCAATGTCTCTGCTTTTTAATATGCTGTCTAGGTTGGTCATAGCTTTTCTTCCAAGGAGTAAGCGTCTTTTAATTTCGTGACTGCACTCACTGTCTGCAGTGATTTTGGAGCTCAAAAAAAAAAAAGTCTCTCACTGTTTCCATTGTTTCCCCATCTGTTTGCCATGAAGTGATGGGACCAGATGCTATGATCTTAGTTTTCTGAATGCTGAGTTTTAAGACAACTTTTTCATTCTCCTCTTTCCCTTTAATCAAGAGACTCTTTAGTTCTTCTTTGCTTTCTGCCATAAGGCTGGTGTGCTCTGCATATCTGAAGTTATTGATATTTCTCCTGGCAATCTTGATTCCAGCTTGTGCTTCATCCAGCCCAGCATTTCTGATGATGTACTCTGCTTATAAGTTCAATAAGCAGGGTGACAATATTGATGCTTTTGAATCGTGGTGTTGAAGGACTCTTGAGAGTCCCTTGGACTGTAAGAAGATCAAGTCAGTCAATCCTAAAAGAAATCAGTCCTGAATATTCATTGGAAGGACCTTTTCTGAAGCTGAAACTCCAATAGTTTGGCTACGGAGAACTGATTCATTGGAAAAGACCCTGATCCTGGGAAAGATCGAAGGTGGGAGGAGAAGTGGATGACAGAGGATGAGATGGTTTAATGGTATCACCGACTAGATGGACATGAATTTGAGTAGGCTCCAGGAGCTGGTGATGGACAGGGAAGTCTGGCATGCTGCAGTCTATGGGGTCGCAAAGAGTTGCACACGATTGAGCGACTGAACTGAACTGAAATTGGCTTTGCAACAAATGCTCAATTCTTCTAGCATTTAGAACTTCTCTACGCAAGAAAAACAAGAGAAGATAACAAAAGAGGAAGGGAAGAAAAAAAAAAACCTACAAAAACAAAAGCAAAGTTATTAAGAAAATGCCAATAAGAATACACATATCAATAATTACCTTAAATGTAAATGGATTAAATGCTTCAACCAAAAGACATACACTGGTTAAAATCATACAAAAACAAAACCCATATATATATATACTGTCTACTTGAGACATATACAGACTGAATGTGAGGGGATAGAAAAAAATATCTCGTGGAAATAGAAATCAAAAGAAAACTGCAACAGAATTACTCATATTAGGAAAAAACAAACAAAAAAACAGACTTTAAAAACTGCTGATGTCCAAAGATAAAGGAGGAATAGGATGGGGAGCCACTTTCACCCCCAGAAATATATCAAAAGATCATCTGCATGTGAAACAACTCCCAAA
>NW_011495041.1:8789975-8791506 GCF_000754665.1 Bison bison bison
CAAAAAAACAGACTTTAAAAACTGCTGATGTCCAAAGATAAAGGAGGAATAGGATGGGGAGCCACTTTCACCCCCAGAAATATATCAAAAGATCATCTGCATGTGAAACAACTCCCAAAGAGCAACTTCTGAACACTGGAGGGGAGCCAGAGACTTCCAGAAAGGCAAATTAATCTCCTCAGAATAAAGTAAGGTGAAGGATAAATATGAAAAGGGAGGCAAATTATTTTGGGATGGGTATCTGTCCTAGGGAGGGAATCATGAAGGAGGTGATGTTTCCACAAAATAGGAAACCCTCTCACAGGCTGCATCAGTGAGGAGCTTAGGAACATCAGAGGAAATCACAATGAGGCAAAACTGAGAAAATTCACCACAGAGATTGCACCGAACAACAATTACCAACTGAAAAGTAATTCATATACTTGCTTCTGCCAGCAGCAAGTAGAGGCTGGGTGCATAGGCATGATCTATGTGGGTTGGTGCTCAGGGAAAGGACTGGGGTTGAATGCCATGGAGACATTCTGAGGGGCTAATGTGACATAGAGCAGACACTACAGGGGGCCACCAGAGAAACAAAGGACCATTACTTTAGGAAGACTTTTAACACCACTACTAATGCTAATCCGAGATGGTGGAGAGGAAGGATGTGTGCTCATCTTCTCCTGAGAGACCTCCAAAATTACAACTCACTGCTGGACAACCATCGGACAGGAGAATGTTGGATCCCACCAAAAAAGAAAAACATACTCCACATCCAAGGGCAAAGAAGAAGACCCAACAAGACAGCAGGAGGGGAAAAACTGCATTTAGACTCAAACCCCATGCCCACCAGAGACTCCCAGATGGCTCCCGTGGAGGCACAGGTCAGCAGTGGCCTGCTGCAGGGGTAGGGGATCTGGGTGCAGCAGACCTGGGTAAGGCATAAGCCCTCTTGGAGGAGGTTGCCATTAACCCAACCATAGAGATGCCAGAACTTACACAGAACTGGGGAAAGACTCTCAGAGGGCACAAACAAAACCTTGTGTGCACCAGGATGCAGGAGAAAGGAACAGTGACCCCACAAGAGACTGACCCAGACTTGCCCATGAGTGTCCAGGAGTCTATGGTGGAGGCAAGGGTAAGCAGTGGCCTGCTGCTGGGTCTGGGGCACTGAGTGCAGCAATGTGTGTACAAGACCTTTTGAAGGAAGTCACCATTATCTTCATTACTTCCACCACAGTTTGGCCTCAGGTCAAACAACAGGGAGGGAACACAACCCCACCCATCAACAGAAAATTGGATTAAATATTTGCAAAGAACAAGACCATCAGAACAAGACCCAGTTTCCCCCTCAGTCAGTCTCTCCCATCAGGAATCTTCCATAAGTCTCTTATCCTAATCTATCAGAGGGCAGACAGAATGAAAACCACAGTCACAAAAAACTAACCAAACTGGTCACATGGACCAGAGCCTTGTCTAACTCAATGAAACTATGAGCCGTGCCACGTAAAGGCTACCCAAGACGAACAGGTCATAGTGGAGATTTCTGACA
>NW_011495041.1:8791606-8792639 GCF_000754665.1 Bison bison bison
AAATTATTTTGGGATGGGTATCTGTCCTAGGGAGGGAATCATGAAGGAGGTGATGTTTCCACAAAATAGAAAACCCTCTCACAGGCTGCATCAGTGAGGAGCTTAGGAACATCAGAGGAAATCACAATGAGGCAAAACTGAGAAAATTCACCACAGAGATTGCACCGAACAATTACCAACTGAAAAGTAATTCACATACTTGCTTCTGCCAGCAGCAAGTAGAGGCTGGGTGCATAGGCACGATCTATGTGGGTTGGTCCTCAGGGAAGGGACTGGGGTTGAATGCCATGGAGACATTCTGAGGGGCTAATGTGACATAGAACAGACACTACAGGGAAAACCATGGGACCACCAGAGAAACAAAGGACCATTACTTTAGGAAGACTTTTAACACCACTACTAATGCTAATCCAAGATGGTGGAGAGGAAGGACGTGTGCTCATCTTCTCCTGAGAGAACTCCAAAATTACAACTCACTGCTGGACAAGGATCGGACAGGAGAATGTTGAATCCTATCAAAAAAGAAAAACATACTCCACATCCAAGGGCAAAGAAGAAGACCCAACAAGACAGCAGGAGGGGCAAAATTGCATTTAGACTCAAACTCCATGCCCACCAGAGACTCCCAGAGGCCTCAAACAAAATCTTATGTGCCCCAGGAGAATTCACAGAGACTGAGTCAGACCTGCCTTTGAGTGTTTGAGTGTCTCCTGTGGAGGCACAGGTCAGCAGTGGCCTGCTGCAGGGGTAGGGGATCTGGATGCAGCAGACCTGGGTAAGGCATAAGCCCTCTTGGAGGAGGTTGCCATTAACCCAACCATAGAGATGCCAGAACTTACACAGAACTGGGGAAAGACTCTCAGAGGGCACAAACAAAACCTTGTGTGCACCAGGATGCAGGAGAAAGGAACAGTGACCCCACAAGAGACTGACCCAGACTTGCCCATGAGTGTCCAGGAGTCTATGGTGGAGGCAAGGGTGAGCAGTGGCCTGCTGCTGGGTCTGAGGCACTGAGTGCAGCAATGTGTGTACA
>NW_011495041.1:8792739-8795735 GCF_000754665.1 Bison bison bison
AAAAAACTAACCAAACTGATCACATGGACCAGAGCCTTGTCTAACTCAACGAAACTGTGAGCCATGCCACGTAAGGCTACCCAAGACGAACGGGTCATAGTGGAGATTTCTAACAAAATGCGGTCCACTGGAGAAGGAAATGGCAAGCCATTTCAGTATTCTTGCCTTGAGAACCCTATGAACAGTATAAAAAGGCAAAAAGATAGGAAACTTACAGGTGAACTCCCCAGGTTGGTAGGCATCCAATATGTTACAGGAGAACAGTGGAGAAATAACTCCAGAGAGAATGAAGAGATGGAGCCAAAGAACAAACAACATCCAGTTGTGTGATGGAAGTGAAGTCCAATGCTGTAAGGAACAATATTGCTTAGGAACATGGAATGCTGCATCCATGAATCAAGATAAATTGAAAGTGGTCAAAGAGATGGCGAGATTGAACATCTGACATTTTAGGTATCAGTAAACTAAAATGGACAGGAATGGATAACTTTAATTCAGATGACCATTATATCTACTACTGTGGGCCAGAATCTCTTATAAGAAATGGAGTAGCCCTCATAGTCAACAAAAGAGTCTGAAATGCAGTACTTGGGTGCAATCTCAAGAACAAAAGCAAAACATATTGATGTAAAACATTCAATACCACAGTAATCCAAGTTTATGCACAAATCAGTAATGCTGAAGAACCTGAAGTTGAATGGTTCTATGAAGACCTACAAGACTTTCTAGAACTAAAACTCAAAAGAGATGTTCTCTTCATTATAGGGAACTGGAAAGCAAAAGTAGGGAGTTAAGAGATACAGGGAGTAACAGGTAAATTTGGCCTTTGAATATAAAACAAAACAGGATTTCAGGATGGGGAGCACGTGTACACCCGTGGCGGATTCGTGTTGATGTATGGCAAAACAAATACAATATTGTAAAGTAATTAGCCTCCAATTAAAATAAATAAATTTAAATTAAAAAAAACAACAGACAACACAAAACAAACAACAAAAAATAAATAAATAAAGTGTAGTCTTCTCTTATCCTATGCAACAACAATGAACCATTTCTTGATCAGATTATAATGTGTGATGAAAAGTGGATTTTATATGACAACCAGCTCAGTGGTTGGACCAAGAAGAAACTCCAAAACACTTCCCAAAGCTAAACTTGCACCAAAAAAAGGTCATAGTCATTGTTTGGTGGTCTGCTGCCTATCTGATCAACTACAGCTTTCTGAATCCCAGCAAAGCCATTACATCTGAGAAGTATGCTCAGCAAATCAATGAGATGCACTGAAAACTGCAACGCCTGCAGCTGGCATTGGTCAACAGAATGGGCCCAATTCTCCACATCACCTGACCACACGTCACACAACCAAAGCTTCACAATTTGAATGAATTGAGCTATGAAGTTTTGCCTCAAATGCCATATTCACCTGACCTCTTGCCAACTGACTACCACTTCTTCAAGCATCTCAACAACTTTTTCCAGGGAAAATGCTTCCACAACTAGCAGGAGGCAGAAAATGCTTTCCAAGAGTTCATTGAATCCCAAAGCACAGATTTTTACACCACAGGAATAAAAAAACTTATTTCTTGTTGACAAAAATGTGTTGATTGTAATCATTCCTATTTTGATTAATAAAGATGTGTTTGAGCCTAAAAAAATAAATAAATAAAAAATAAATAAAAAAACAGGGCAAAGGCTAATAGAGTTTTGCCAAGAGAACACACTGGTCATAGCAAACAGCCTCTTCCAGCAAGACAAGAGAAGACTCTACACATGGATATCACCAGATAGTCAACACTGAAATCAGATTGCTTATATTCTTTGCAGCAAAAGATGGAGAAGCTCTATGCAGTCAGCAAAGACAAGACTGGGAGCAGACTGTGGCTTAGATCATGAACTCCTTATTGGCAAATTCAAACTTCGGTTGAAGAAAGTAGGGAAAACCACCAGACCATTCAGGTAAGACCTAAATAAATCCCTTACAATTGTACCGTGGAAGTGATAAATAGATTCAAAGGATTAGATCTGTTAGACAGAGTGCCTAAAGAACTATGGACAGAAGTTTGTGACATAGTACAGGAGGCAGTGATCAAAACATCCCCAAGAAAAATAAATGCAAAAAGGCAAAATAGTTGTCTGAGGCCTTACAAATAGCAGAGAAAAGAAAAGACATGAAAGGCAAAAAAGAAAGAAGAGAAGTGAAAAGCAAAGGAGAAAAGGACAGATATAAGCATCTGAATGCAGAGTTCAAAAGAATAGCAAGCAGAGATTAGAAAGCCTTCCTCAGTGATCAATGCAAAGAAATAGAGGAGGACAATAGAATGTGAAAGGTTAGAGATCTCTTCAAGAAAACTAGAGATACCAAGGGAATATTTTATGCATAGATGAGCACAATAAAGGACAGGTATGGTATGGACTTAATAAAAGCAGAAGATATGAAGAAGAGGTAGCAACAATACACAGAAGAACTATACAAAAAGATTTTCATGACCCAGAAAACCATGATCGTGTGGTCACTCACCTAGAGCCAGATATCCTGCAATGCAAAGTGAGCCTTAGGAAGCATCACTATGAACAAAGCTAGTGGAGGTGATGGGATTCCAGTTAAACTATTTCTCATCCTCAAAGATGATGCTGTTAAAATGCTACACTCAAAATGCCAGCAAATTTGGAAAATTCAGCAGTATTCACTGGACTGGAAAAGGCCAGTTTTCATTCAAATCCCAAAGAAAGGCAATGCCAAAGCATGCTCAAACTACCACACAATTGCATTCATCTCACACGCTAGCAAAGTAACGCTCAAAATTTTCCAAGCCAGGCTTCAAAAGTATGTGAGCTGTGAACTTCCAGATGTTCAAGCTGGATTTAGAAAAGGAGAGGAACCAGATCTCAAATTTCCAACAGCTGTTGGATCATTGAAAAAGCAAAGGAGTTCCAGAAAAAACATCTACTTCTGGTTTATTGACTATGCCAAAGCCTTTGACTGTATGGATCACAGT
>NW_011495041.1:8795835-8796266 GCF_000754665.1 Bison bison bison
AAAGACTCTTGAGAATCTCTTGGACAGCAGGAAAATCCAACCAGTCCATCCTAAAGAAAATCGGTCCTGAATATTCATTGGAAGGACTGATGCTGAAGCTGAACCTCCAATACTTTGGTCACCTAATGCAAAGAACTGACTTTTTGGAAAAGACCCTGATGCTGGGAAAGGTTGAAGGTGGGAGGAGAAGGGGACGACAGAGGTGAGATGGTTGGATGCCATCACTGACTCGATGGGCATGAGTTTGAGTAAGCTCCAGGAGTTGGTGATGTACAGGAAAGCCTGGTGTGCTATAGTCCAGGGGATCACAAAGAGTCAGACATGACGGAGCAACTGAACTGAACTGAACACCACTACACTTTAATCCCTGGTGAGCTCACAGAACAATGGACCATGCCCTAATGAATATCGAAGTGGGGTAAGCCAACTGC
>NW_011495041.1:8796366-8799608 GCF_000754665.1 Bison bison bison
AGGAAAAGAGTAAGGCTGTATATTGTCACAATGTTTATTTAACTTGTATGCAGAGTAAATCATGAAAAATGCTGGAGAGGCTGATGCACACGCTGGAATGAAGATTGCCAAGAAAAATATCAATAATCTCAGATATGCAGATGAAACCACCCTTATGGCAAAAAGTGAAGAAGAACTAAACAGCCTCCTGCTGATATTGAAAGGGGAAAGTGAAAAAGCCTGACTTAAAAGTAAACATTCAGAAAACTAAGATCATGGCATCCGGCCATCACTTCATGGCAAATAGTTGAGTAATGAAGAGAAACAGTGACAAACTTTATTTTTGGAGACTCCAGCGTCACTGCTGATGGTGAGTGCAGCCATGAAATTAAAGACGCTTCCTCCTTGGAAGAAAATCTATGACCAGCCTAGACAGCATTTCAAAAAGCAGAGACATTACTTTGCCACCAAAGTCCGTCTAGTCAAAGCTATGGTTTTTTCAGTAGTCATGTATGGATGTGACAGTTGGACTATGAAGAAAGCAGAGCACTGAAGAATCGATGCTTTTGAACTGTGGTGTTGGAAAAGACTCTTGAGAATCTCTTGGACAGCAGGAAAATCCAACCAGTCCATCCTAAAGAAAATCGGTCCTGAATATTCATTGGAAGGACTGATGCTGAAGCTGAATCTCCAATACTTTGGTCACCTAATGCAAAGAACTGACTTTTTGGAAAAGACCCTGATGCTGGGAAAGGTTGAAGGTGGGAGGAGAAGGGGACGACAGAGGTGAGATGGTTGGATGCCATCACTGACTCGATGGGCATGA
The DNA here is from genome assembly GCF_000754665.1 of Bison bison bison. Classification (NCBI taxonomy): domain Eukaryota; kingdom Metazoa; phylum Chordata; class Mammalia; order Artiodactyla; family Bovidae; genus Bison; species Bison bison. The sequence goes on from NW_011495041.1 coordinate 8,797,172, forward strand.
GTTTGAGTAAGCTCCAGGAGTTGGTGATGTACAGGAAAGCCTGGTGTGCTATAGTCCATGGGATCACAAAGAGTCAGACACGACAGAGCGACTGAACTGAACTGAACACCACTACACTCTAATCCCTGGTGAGGTCACAGAACAATGGACCATGCCCTAATGAATATCGAAGTGGGGTAAGCCAACTGTAGTCTACAGGCCCGGAGGCAGAGAGGCAGGCACACAATAGCCACAGGAGGAAGGCAAGTGGCTGCTTAATCTCATCCACAGAGAACACATCTGCCACGCTGTGAACCAGGCACCAGTCACTACCTATATCTTCCTGGTATCCTGCATGACTTGGATCAAGCAGGATTGTGACTGCCTAAGACCAGCTCCTCTCTGGAGACACTTGACCAACCTAGGACTGTTCTTGCAGCACAACTAAGAGCCTGAGTGGCTTGACCCTAGAAGGTGCATGCTCTCCTGGAGCTGTGGTGACCTTGAAGTGGTCCAGCCACATCAAGTGCACCATGCAAATGCAAGCAGCATTTGCAGTGTCCCCCCTTCTTCACAGCACAACTGAGCAAGTGAACCTGACTAAGTGGCCACTTTTATCCCCTGTATCAGGGCAGAGACCACTGAAGAGAGACTTACAAGCAGAGATGGGCTAACGTGAGCAAAACAAAGAAGAGGGAATTACCCTGGAAGTTCCAAGTGAAACAGATTGAAATCCTGCAGTTAAACTGGGATTGTGCACTTAAGAGGGAATGGTAGATCTTGAGAGCAAGTAAAGACATAACAGAACAAGGAAAGATTTGAGATTGAACTGACCACATTTTGTTGACAGGTCTGGAGACCTTCCTAGATATATTGGAAGATCTTCTGAATAAGCAACCAGACTGGAGCAGGAAAACAGAGGAATCACATAAGAATTCCTCTCACTACCACCATATATATATACTTACTGCCTCCATAAAATGTTGTTATTTTTATTTTTAAAATTTTTATTTTATTGTTATTTTTTATTTTTTCTCTATTTTCTCCCCCCTTTTTTCTTTTTCCCTCATACTGCCCTAATACAGTTCTTTATTATTTCCTTAATTTTAATTTTTTATAGCCTACTTTTACCTTTATTTAAAAAAAAAACACTATTTTTAAAGTAATTTTTTTTATGTTCCTTTTTTGTTTTTTATATTGTACTATTGAGAGGCTAATATGCATTTCAGATGCTATATTGATATTTTGTTATTAATTTTTTTATCTTTGAGACTTTAAGTTTTAATATCTATTTTCATTTGGGGATTTGATTATTCACTTGATTGCTCTCTTATCTTTTGGCTCTTTTCTTCTCCTTGTCACCTCTTTCTCCTTTCTCCCTCCTCTCTTCTCTGTATAACTCTCTGGATCTTTTTGGATATACCTGGATGTGGAGAGTTGTTTCAACACTGACCAAGGGGTTTTGCCTTCTGTGCTATGTGGCTTGACAAGTCTTGATGCTACTATAGGAGGGCAGGACTGAAACCCAGAGGGAGGAGACTCAATTTCAGGATTCTGGACCATGAGAGAACTCCCACCCCAGGGAACATTAATAGATGAGAGCCCACTTAAAAGCCTCCATACCTACACTGAAACCAAGCTCCACACAAGAGTCAGCAAGCGCCAAGGCTTGACACCCATAACGATCCTACCGCAGAGCAAGAACACAAACCTGCACTTAACAAACAGTTTGACCAAAGCTATACCAAACCCATAGACACCCCAAAACACTCTACCAGACACTGCACTACTCTTAAGAAAAATTAGATCCAGCTCTACGCACCGTAACACAGGCACAAGTTCTCCCAACCAGGAAACCTTCACAAGGCACTGGTTCAACCTCAGCCATAGGAAGAAGACTCCAAAATTAAGAGGATCTATGATCCTCTAGCCTGCACACAGGGGACCCAAAGCACAGCAAACTAAACAAAGTGAAGAAACAGAAAAATAATCATCAGGTGAACGGACATGGTAAAAACCCACCATACCAAGCAAAAGAGGAGGAGATAGGGAGCCTTCCTGAAAAATAATTCAAGATAATGGTAGTAAACATGACCCAGCATCTTAATAACAAAGTGGAAACATGGATAAACAGAGTGGAGACACGGATTGAGAAGATACAAGAAATGTTTAACAAGGACCAAGAAGAAATAAAGAATAGTCATCAGCAAAAAACAATGAAATAACTGAATTAAAAACACTCTGGAGGGAACCAACAGTAGAGTAACTGAGGCAGAAGAATAGATAAGTAAGCTGGAAGATAGAAATGGAATAAAGAAAATAGAAGAAAAAGAAATGAGGACAGTCTTGGAGACCTCTGGGACAATGCAAATGCCCCAACATTCAAATCATAGGTATCCCAGAAGTAGAAGACAAAGGGAAAGGGCATGAAAAAATATTTTAGGGGATAAAAGCAAAA
>NW_011495041.1:8799708-8811105 GCF_000754665.1 Bison bison bison
AAAAACAACAACCCTAAAATGTGAAAGGAAATAGCCACTCAAGTCCAAGAATCGCAGAGAGTCACATATAGGATAAATCCAAAGATATACACACCAAGACACATAATAATCAAACTAACAAAAACTAAACACAAAGAATAAATATAAAAAGAAGAAAATGAAAAGCAACAAGTAACATACAAGGGCATATCCACAAGGGCAAGACTAACAGCTGATCTTTCAACAGAGACTCTACAGACCAGAAGGAAATGGCAAGATATACTTAAAATGATGAAAGGAAAAAAACCTACAACCAAGACTACCCAACAAGGATCATACTAAAGGAGCTTCTCTAGACAGGAAACACTGGAAAGGCCTATAAGCAATGAAGTAGATGGTAATGTGTCATCAGTTCAGTTCAGTTCAGTCTCTCAGTCATGTCCGACTCTTTGCGACCCCATGGACTGCAGCATGCCAGGCCTCCCTGTCCATCATCAACACCTGGGGTTTACTGAAACTCACGTCCATTGAGTTGGTGATGCCATGAAACCATCTCATCCTCTGTCATCCCCTTCTCCTCCTGCCTTCAATCTTTCCTAGCGTAAGGGTCTTTTCAAATGAGTCAGCTCTTCACATCAGGTGGCCAAAGTATTGGAATTTCAGCTTCAACATCCGTCCTTCCAATGAACATTCAGGACTGATTTCCTTTAGGATGGACTGCTTAGACCTCCTTGCAGTCCAAGGGACTCTCAAGAATCTCCTCCAACACCACAGTTCAAAAGCATCAATTCTTCGGCACTCAGCTTTCTTTATAGTCCAACTCTCACATCCATACATGACTACTGGAAAAACCACAGCCTTGACTAGATGGATCTTTGTTGGCAAAGTAATGTCTCTTCTTTTTAATATGCTGTCTAGGTTGGTCATAACTTTTCTTCCAATAAATAAGCATCTTTTAATTTCATGGCTGCAGTCACCATCTGCAGTGATTTTGGAGTCCCTCAAAATGAAGTCTGCCACTGTTTTCACAGTTTCTCCATCTACTTGCAATGAAGTGATATGACCGGATGCCATGATCTTTGTTTTCTCAATGTTGAGCTTTAAGCCAACTTTTTCACTCTCCTCTTAAAACAACAGCCAAATTACAGTTCAGTATAGCTCAAGCAGACAGATCTTATATTTGATAGACACTTTCAAGACATGGGAGCAGGTGGACCCCAAAGGAGTCATCCTCACATTCTCTTTTGGCTTCCCCCCTTTTATACTTCTTGGCTCTTCCTTTTGCTTGTCTCCTATGAAAAATAGGGCTTGTACCTATCATAAATCAATAAAAGGGAATGAAAATGGGCATACACTCAAGGCTGAATGAAAATTGCAAGTTATATTACAGCAGGTTCTGTTGTATATGTCTTCAGTCTGTTATGATCAGATGTATATATGTGTAAAATATGTATGAACCCTTAATGGACTGCCTAAGAGTACTTGGAGAAGCCTGTGTGGTTAGTTTGTATCCACTGTGTGCCTAGAGTGCATATGCAGGGGTTGGGAAATTTTCTGGTTATTTTGTAGCAAATTTGTGAGTTCACCTGGGTGTGTCCTGGGTGGGGTTTAGATATCAGCTTGCATCATTTTCATTCAAGCCACCCTTCAATGCTCATGCCTTACTTCCTACCTAACATTATCTATTAAGATTCTACAGCCACAGATTCCTTTCCATCAAAGTGATAGCAGGTGTGGAACTCAGGTGCCATGCTATGCTGTGCTGAATAGTTCCAGTTGTGTCCAACTCTTTGTGATCCCATAGACTGTACTCAGCCATGCTCCTCTGTCCATGGGATTTTTCAGGCATGAATACTGGAGTGGGTTGCTATACCCTTCTCCAGGGGATCTTTATGACCGAGGGATTGAACCCACATCTCCTGCATTGCAGGCAGATTCTTTACCACTGAGCCACCAGCGAAGTCCCTGGAACTCAGAGAAGCCATTAAAATAACATGTCAAACAGCAAAATATCCTTTAAAGGAGACTCAGGAATCTATAGAATTAATTGCTCATTATTATTGGGAAGATGTGTTTTTGACAGTTGTTTCTTGGGAAGAGTAGTTCTATGACACACATTTGCGTATCAAGGATCACTTTCATAGTACACAGTAATTTGGGGATCCTTAATTTTGAATATATTTGAATCCTTGTTGTTGCTTCTGAACAATTTTTCATATTAGAGGTAAATCTTCGGATTACACACATCAGTTGATATGAGCAATGACATAGAATCTATCTCATCTTAACTTCAATAGCAGAAATACCTGGCAATCCGTCAGTACAGTCACAAATATTCAGTCATGTCTGAATATTTGCAACCCCATGGACTGCAGCATGCCAGGCTTCTCTGTCCATCACCAACTCCCAGAGCTTGCTCAAACTCATATCCATTGAGTTGATGATGCCATCCAACCATCTCATCCTCTGTCGTCCCCTTCTCATCTGGCCTTCAATCTTTCCCAGCATCAGGATCTTTTACAATGAGTCGATTCTTTGCATGAGGTGGCCAAAGCATTGGAGCTTCAACTTCAGCCTCAATACTTACAATGAATATTCAGGACTGATTTCCTTTAGGATAAACTGGTTGGATCTCCTTGCAGTCTAAGGGACTCTCAAGAGTCTTCTTCAACACCACAGTTCAAAAGCATCATTCTTTTGTGCTCAGCTTTCTTTATAATCCAACTCTCACATTCACACATGACTACTGGAAAAAACAGTTTTGACTAGATGGACCTTTGTAGGCAAGGTAATGTCTCTGTTTTTTAATATGCTGTCTAGGTTGGTCATAACTTTTCTTTCAACGAGCAAACGCCTTTTAATTTCATGGATGCAGTCACCATCTGCAGTGATTTGGGAACCCAAGAAAATAAAGTCTGTCACTGTTTCCATTGTTTCCCCATCTATTTGCCATGAAGTGATAGGACCAGATGGCATGATCTCGGTTTTTTGAATGTTGAGTTTTAAGCCAGCTTTTACCCTTTCCTCTTTCCCTTTCAACAAGAAGCTCTTTACTTCCTCTTAGCTTTCTGCCATAAAGTTGGTGTCATCTGCATATCTGAAGTTATTGACATTTCTCCCTGCAATCCAGCTTGTGCTTCATCTAGCCCAGCATTTTACACGATGCATTCTTCATTTAAGTTAAAGAAGCAAAGTGACAATATATAGGCTTGATGTACTAACTTTCCCATTTTGGAGCCAGTCTGTTGGTCCATGTCCAATTCTAACTATTGCTTCTTGACCTGTATACATATTTCTTAGGAGGTAGGTAAGGTGGTCAGGTATTTCCATCCCTTGAAGAATTTTCCACAGTTTGCTGTGATCCACTCAGTCAAAGGCTTTAGTGTGGTCAATGAAGCAGAAGTAGATGTTCTTCTGGAATTTCTTGCTTTTATTTATTATCCTAACAAATGTTAGCAATTCAATCTCTGGTTCCTCTGTCTTTTCTAAATTCAGATTGAACATCTGGAAGTTCTCAGTTCACATACTGTTGAAGCCTAGCTTGGAGAAGTTTGAGCATTCTTTGCTAGTGTAGAAGCATAGAATGCCAATCATTTCTATTGGTAAATATGAATGTATAAATATTGTATAAACACTCACAGTTAATACTTATAACCAAACTTGTCAATATTATTAATTTTTCAAGTGAGGAAACTAAATCTTAGATATTTCTTTCCCAAGTGTACAGATATTGGCCCACTTCATTCTAATAAAGGTCAGTCTGACTTCAAATTCTATGCTTTTTTCTACTTTGATATTTTTTACACCTAGCCTCTAGAAAGTTCTCTCATTATCAAGTTTGATTTCTAAAACTATAAACTCTTCCCTATGCTTGGCTCATTTATGCCTTTTCACCTCCCACTCACCTCTCTACCCTTTTATTTTATCCTTCTGAATACCATGTATCTCTTGTCTATGAAATATTAAAAAATGGCTCTCCAAGGGCACAAGAGAAAAGAATAGCATCTGAATAATGTAAAATGTGCCTACCCAAGAAAACATGTAGAGGTAGATTTCTCTTGAGGTAATATGAAGTCAAGACAGAGTAGTCAGTAAATTTCCCCAAGAAGTGGGTACCTTTCATATTGAAATAGATTTGGAGAAAGAAGGACTTTCAACTTAGAGCAAATAAATGGCAAATGAGGTTTAGATGTGTTTAGATGTATTGGATATTTTAATCTAGTCACTGTATCTTTTTACAAGATGAAACCTGGCATTTTCTAACTAGGACAGAGTATTAAATTTCTCTACTTTGAGTCATGTACTTAATGATTGAGCCTTGTAGAGTTTTGTCAGTCCCCTTAATGTTCCATAACACTATATGCTAGCCACCTCTGAATCTTCTCAAATCCTTTGGCTTTTCAAAATTGAACATAACCTGAGTCTTATATCATCAACTAAACCTGAACTCTGGAACTTCTTGATTCATGATACTCATCAAACTCAAGGAGACATTAACCTGAAGTCACATTTGAACATCACTGGGTATGAAAATCTAGCTAAAATTATTTTTTTACAAGCAGAATGTACATATTTTTCTTTCTCAAAGGAATCATTCTTTTCTCTGTTGATATTTAACCATAGAATATCTGTCCCTTAAACACATATATATATATATATATATATATATAAACACACATACACACACATATATATATATATAGTCTCCTTATTAATCCCCTTAATGAATCCTTAAAATTCTGGGTGCTTTTATTTTGTCTAGTATCTGATTAGGTATGTTTGGTCTCAACTGCAATTGCATCTCTCTTTTTCCAAAACCACACTTTACAGTAAACAGTAAATGAAACAAAACATTATTCTTAAATTGATATATAAAATAATTCTGTGATTAAAATTATTTTGTCTATATCACAATTTTATAATATATCTGCCCTATTAGTTTCTATCCTTTCTTTCTAGAAATAATCCTAAATTATTTAGAATTTGAACTCTGTAATCCTATAGAAATGAGCGTGGCACTGGGGTCTTGCAAAGACAATGTATTAGATCTCTTATCTCCTTTTTGTAGATAAATTATTTCAAATCCAAAGAAATTTGATGGGTAGCCAGGCATCCTTATATTATCTCATAGCTATAAAATAGCCAATTTTACTACCATAATTTTTAGTTTAATTAACACATTTGCCTATCTATTATTCTCTATGTTATTTTATTTCATTTGTCATATTAATGTTCTGAAACAAAAGTCAGGTTCGCATTTACTATGTGCTACAAAGCAATCTGCCAATCCACTCTTACTGCATAGATTTTATTAAATCAAGAGAAGGAGATAAGTGCCCAGGTATCTTCTCTCTTCTAAGATTTACAACAACTTGCATAATTTCCCAATGTTCCTGCAGACCTGAAAGTGAAAATGAAAGTTGCTCAGTCTTGTCCGACTCTTTGTGACCCCATGGACTATACAGTCCATGATAAAATCCAGACATCTCAATTTATTAATGGTCTCTCTTTTTCAATTTCAATACATAGCATATCATCACTTTTGGTTATGAGTCTATTTAAAACCTGTGTGTGTTGTTTTGTGCTTAGTTGCTCACCAGTTGTTATTAAACTTATTATATTATTCTGCTCACAAAATTACTAAAATATGTTTAAAATAATCACCCTTATATTGTCTGCTGGAGTTTTTATGATTTTTTGATGGAAAGCAAATATTACAATGATTAAAAATAGAAATTTGTTTAAACATTATACTTTTTAAATGTGTTCTTTAACCAACATTCTATCATGAAACATAAGCGTCAGGAGTAAACCAAAGATTACCACTTTGTCTTTATTTCCCAGTTCCATTTAAAGTCAATATTGAAGAATTCATTTTAGAGAGAAGAATACATTGAATTAATATAATCACACACCCTGGTTATTATGTGATTAATAAAACACTTCTTAAGGAAGAGGCAGTAAGGTTTCAGACCTAGATTCTTCAATGCTAATGATATAGAGCTAATACAGTAAGTTTGATTCCATGTATGTCCCCATGAAGATCTAAGAAGCTTGTAAAATATAGAACCATTGGTACAATAAAGCTGTGGGATTGATTATTAAGCCAGCATCCCCAAACTTATATATGAAAATAACTTTTGACTCTTTCAAACAAGTCATACCATAAGTGACTTTTATTGTTGGTCTTTACAGCTATAAAGAAAGTCTTGCAACTAATGGGATATTATTGCTACCCCACCAACCCTCTCTTGTTATAGTAAATGTTCACGAAAATATATTCATAATATTTCACATATCTCTTCTCATTGTGGACTCCAATTTACTGTTCTCTAATTAATGACAAAGTTTCTTCACATTCTGTTTCTATTAGTCACTGGTGTTTTATTAGGGATGTAATCAAGTCCAACTTGTCACCTCTGAGTTGAATACTACTTATAAAAGTAGCGCCTAAAGTTTTTGAGTTGTCTGTGATTTCTACTTCCGTTTTAATGCCCTCACTTTATCTTGCTTCCAGCCATACTTCTTTTAGCCAACTTTTAACCTGATTTAAGAAAGTAGCAAGGAAAGCAATGTAATATCAAGACTGACTTTGTAGTCAATCCAAAGTGTGAAAGAGAAAGTCGCTCAGTCTTGTATGACTCTTTGCAACCCCATGTACGGTAGCCAGCCAGGCTCCTCTGTCCATGGAATTCTTCTGGCAAGAATAATGGAGTGGGTAGACCTTCCTTTCTCCAGGGTATGTTTCCATCTCAAGGATGGAACTTGGCTCTCCCATATTGTAGGCAAATTCTTTACCATCTTAGCCACCAAGGAAGCCCTGTGGTATGGTCTAATGTTTATCAAGCCATTCACTTTGGTAACCTTGTTGAAAGTAGTTTCAGTGAGGTTCTGTAGTAGAAGCTTCCCGTAATTGGGTCAAGTGTGAACTAGCGAAGAGTTGACTCATTGGAAAAGACTCTGATGCTGGGAGGGATTGGGGGCAGGAGGAAAAGGGGACGACAGGGGATGAGATGGCTGGATAGCATCACCGACTCGATGGATGTGAGTTTGAGTGAACTCCAGGAGTTGGTGATGGACAGGGAGGCTTGGCGTCCTGCGATTCATGGGGTCGCAAAGAGTCGGACACGACTCAGCGACTGAACTGAACTGAACTGAGAGCTGAGGAAGTGGCAAATGCTAGATATAGATAGCTTTTAAATAAGCTTGCCTGTGAAGTAGAGATTGAGGTGTTACAGTCCAAAGACTTCCTCAGGTGATAACCACTAATTGCACTATAATAAACATTCCTATCCTTTTCAAGTTTAAAATTTTTGTAGTTTCTCTTAATCAAGGTCTTACTTACTCTTTGTCTATATCCTTGAGCCTCTCAGGTGTCATTTGCACATCTGACTAATTTGTGATCTATAGATAATTAGAGGGCTCCCATATTACTAAACCAGGGAACATAATAATACACTAATAAAACTCTCTAAGAGGATCAAATAAATATCTTTAATAATGGGAGTGAGATTGGAGAATGAATGTTAAGAACAAACAAGGCAACTGGAACCTCTGAAATGACACAACCTAAGGGAGCTATTTAACATTAACATTCATCATAAAGAAAAAATGTGATAGAAATCTTCCACCTATGATGAAAGTTAGACCTTAAGATCCTTTTGTTTATTTCATGGTTATACAGGGAGATTTTCAAAGAGAACTTTTCTCAGGTGACTATTATTTCCTTGTGTTCTTATAGTTATGACCTTAGCTGAGATGTTAGAGAAAAGGGAGAGGGTGATTTCCTGAGAGTCTATAACCTCTGTGTTGAAAGGATTCAACCAACAATTTATAAGAACAGGCAGCCCCAGAAGATATGTGAAGTTCCATAGTTGTCAGTTCTCAAGACTGCTTGAGGGTCCTACGTTATCTAGGTTATCATATTTTTTTAAAGGCTTTGATTCACTACTGCACTCTATCTGAAAACTGACCACATTTTAGGAGTATTTTTCTAAGTTAAGTCTTAAGTTATGGCAACTGTCAATGTTGTAATATCGATTATTTGAATTCAAATGAGTGATTACATGTAATTTTATTGTCTTGCAAACTTCTAAAGATTTTTTTAAGGCTGAATTACCTTTAAGATTCTATAATATATAGGATGGTGGAAAAAGTGATCTGCTACTAATGAGCCACATCATTTTGGGGAAAGCACTTAACCTCTCTGAAGTTTTGATCAGAAAATGATAGTAGTTGGACACATGATCTTTAAGAACTCTTTTTTAAAAGTAACAATTGTATTGCCTAGAACCAGAAAATGCTATTTTGAGGGATTATTTACATGGTCACAATTCAACTATTTCTGAAAATAGCTTGGGGCCTCCCACTGAGGAAAAAACAAAATTTTTCTTCTCTTAAGTTGGACAAAGCAAAAGGAAATCTGAGAAACCTCATGTGCTCACATATAGTATACAATTTGCAAAAGTGCTGTTTGGAATCTGTCTCCTGCTGAGGCGCTAATGGCCAGTTTCTTCAACAGAGAATTTACACATGAAATATAATGTTTGGCAATGAAATTAGCATAATCATAGATGGAGCAAATACAGAGTACCTCAAATTAACTAAAGAACAATCACAATGATATTTTGCATGGTGAAATAGCTTGTTAGGCAGTATTAAAGCACTGATTCTTTTTGTTCCTGGCTTTATTGTTAGTAACTAAACTAACTCAGCTTTAGTAGCATTTTGAAGAATAATCAGACTTTTGTATGTGCTAACATATCAGGTCTATCTGGGGTTTTGAAATACATTTTATATATTTATTTATTTATTGAGATATACTTATTTGATTTATTCACAGAAAAAGGAATTTACAGAGATTTCCTCAAAAAAAAAAAAAAAGAAAAAAAATAGTAAAACATGCTGTTAGAAAACAGGGCCCTTACCCCACTGCAGGACAGAACCATCCTCATAAATAGATAAGTTTTTAATTCCCTTAGAAACACACACACACACACACACACACACACACACACACCCCACTTCAAACTCCAATGTATTTCCTTAGCAACAATTCAAGTGTTCCCTTATTTTGTAACTTAAGACCTATTAGTATTTAGGCATGTAGTGAAATGTTTTTATTTAATTTTTATATAATACTTTTATTAATATAAATATGTAATCTATAGTAACATAACTTTGACATTTGATAATTTATTTTTCTGTTGTGTATAAATTTTAAAATAAATTACAAAAGGATCTTATTAAAGAAGAATATATCACACCATCACTTTCTCTTCTATCACACTACTTCCATGTAGAAATTCATCCAAATCCTCCTGGATACTGTTTTTAGTTTGAAAATGCTCTAAAAAATACTTGCAACTTTCCTCTATGTGAAATTTCAGAGTAAATTTTTCTTTACCTGAAAGAAAATTTCTACACCTAGTAATTAAACACAAACTTAAGTTTAGCTTTTTTTTCACTATTTTCTTCTGTGTGGAGAAAATCAGTGATCATATACATATATACCCTGTATATAATTACTGTAAATTCATCACTGTACCATTAGCACCTAAAATGGTTTCTGGCATATAAAAGATACTGCATAAGCATATGATTCATATTGAGGTAAGATGTCTATTTGAAAAAGGAGAAGATAGACAGGTGCTATCAGTGAAGTTCTTATTTATAAAACACATGCTGGTCATAAAATGATCCTCTTGTTTATCAGCCTCCCTGCTGCTACTGCTGCTAAGTCGCTTCAGTCATGTCCGACTCTGTGCAACCCCATAGATGGAAGCCCACCAGGCTCCCCCGTCCCTGGGATTCTCCAGGCAAGAACACTGGAGTGGGTTGCCATTTCCTTCTCCAATGCATGAAAGTGAAAAGTGAAAGGGAAGTCGCTCAGTCGTGTCCGACGCTCAGTGATCCCATGGACTGCAGCCTTCCAAGCTCCTCCATCCATGGGATTTTCCAGGCAAGAGTACTGGAGTAGGGTGCCATTGCCTTCTCCGTCAGTCTCCCTACTCACTGTTAAAAATCATTTAAGTGTTAGAAAAGGCATATTAAAATTCCAAAAGTGTTCTCAGTTCTTCAAATTTATTAGAACTACAAGCAGCATACCCATAGACTATAAGTGTTCCAGGACCAGAATTAATTATCTAAAGAGTTCTATGCCCAGCACTACACAGTGGTTTTTTCCCCTGGTGACTCAGTCAGTAAAGAGTCTGCTTGCAATGCAGGAGACCCGAGTTCAATCCCTGGGTCAATTCCTTGGAGAAGGAAATGATAACCTACTCCAGTATTATTGCCTGGAGAACCCCATGGACAGAGGAGCCTGGTGGGCTACAGACTGTGGGGTCATGAAGAGTCAGATACAACTGAGTGACTAACACACAATCACCTTACTTGCCAGGAGCAGAAATCAAAGCTTAGAGTTTCATTGATTGACCCACGCCAAATCAGCTAACAATGCTAGTGACTAGATTTAATGCTTGATACCTACTTTCAGCATTTTTTTTTTAATGCTGACAAGAAAAACTTCATCCCTCTTGATTGAATTACTTAGATTCACCAGGCAACTCCAGTAGATGTAATTTAATTAGTATGAATTAACTGAGCTAAAGTTTTCTTCCAGACCAAAGCTCGTAAAGTCCTACAGTAATTCATCCACAGTCCAAAGTGTAATTCATCGTCACTGAACTTAACACTGTTACAAGAATAGCGTTTTTAAATAGAAAATGTGCAGTAGTGAAAGTTTTCAGCCTTATAATAAGTAGCTCAACACAGTCTGAGATTCAGACCTGTCACATTCTGGCCTACAAGCATTTGGAGACAGATATTAAGAGTAGAGAGAATGAACCAGAACTACCCCCAATTTGATATCTCTAATGGCTTAGTAGCTGGATAGCTTAGTATTCAACCATTTTTGAATACTAGTCCATTAAGTTTGTCTTTTCAGTTCAGTTCAGTTCAGTCGCTCAGTCATGTTCGACTCCTTGCTACCCCATGAATTGCAGCACACCAGGCCTCCCTGTCCATCACTAACACCCGGAGTTCACTCAGACTCACGTCCATCGAGTCAGTGATGCCATCCAGCCATCTCATCCTCTGTTGTCCCCTTCTCCTCCTGCCCCCAATTCCTCCCAGCATCAGAGTCTTTTCCAATGAGTCAACTCTTCGCATGAGGTGGCCAAAGTACTGGAGTTTCAGCTTTAGCATCATTCCTTCCAAAGAAATCCCAGGGCTGATCTCCTTTAGAATGGACTGGTTGGATCTCCTTGCAGTCCAAGGGACTCTCAAGAGTCTTCTCCAACACCACAGTTCAAAAGCATCAATTCTTCGGTGCTCAGCCTTCTTCACAGTCCAACTCTCACATCCATACATGACCACAGGAAAAACCACAGCCTTGACTAGACGGACCTTTGTTGGCAA
>NW_011495041.1:8811205-8811621 GCF_000754665.1 Bison bison bison
ACCTACACCTCTGACTTTATGGGGGGCTGTCCCCCACTACCTCTCTCTAAAAAAGAGAGTTAACTTACAGCTCCAGTTAATAAAGTTCCTGGGTGTGACAGTGTTTCAACCTACAAACTCTTTTGGAAGTCCTCTAGCCTGCCTAAATAGGTTTTTCCAGCTACATGTGATTGCTCAGAGCCTCCCAACTGTGAGAGGCATGAGATGTTCTAAACTGTCTAAAAACAGATTCCTTCGAGCAGTTAAAAGATTGATTAGAAATTGTATTGGTGAAGGGTTTTTTACTTGTTGGGCCAATGTTTGCTGCTAAGTTTCCATATCCCTTACCTTCTGTGTCCCTGGCAGTGTATTAATATAATTAGTGTAAGTAGTAGCTTTAATGTTTGTAACCTTGGACCCTTGAGTTAATTTTTTTT
>NW_011495041.1:8811721-8818086 GCF_000754665.1 Bison bison bison
GTGCTCAGCTTTCTGCACAGTCCAACTCTCAGCATCCATACATGACCACAGGAAAAACCACAGCATTGACTAGACGGACCTTTGTTGGCAAAGTAATGTCTCTGCTTTTCAATATTCTATCTAGGTTGGTCATACTGCTCAGCAATAAACGTGAATAGCAGGAAATAAGTAGCTGAGAACTAACCAAATGGAAGGCAAGGGCCAAAGTGACCTCATTCTTTTGAAATAGCAATTTATAAATGGAAAAAAAGAGGATAATTCAGAAAAAACATGGAATACTTATTTTCTATAGCTAAGAAAAAATAACAATTTAAAAATCATGTGAAAAAAATTTAAATGAACTATGAATTCTGGAATAATTTATCCCTATGCTTGGGATACAATTAAGATTTTAAGATACATGATTTCATTAGAAAACATTAAGATTGTGTGTTTCAGAGCTTAAATGCAGAACAGAAAGCAGAATGAAAACTCAGTGTGAACTTGGACAATAGAGGATTTGGCTAAATGGTTATTTCAAATTTGCCTTGCTCCAACATAGATTCAATCAACAACCATACTGATGATTTTAAAGCATGATTGAATATGGTAAATCAACCATTCTCTCTAGCTCAATAGTGGTCAGGCCATAATGATTTGATTTGGAAAAATTCTCACTGTTTTGTTCTACACAGACTGACAGATACAGCTGGGATAGATCTGAAAAATATTATGAATAGTTAAAGTTTTGTCTTTGACCCCTCCCAACTCCTCTCTTTCTCCAGATACACCTCTTTGTATGTTCAAATTGCCCTACCTATTGCAGGACAAGCACGGAAGACAGTGCTCATATGAGCCAGCTTTGCTCACTCACTATCACTTGCATTCCATAACTGAATAAACATTTCTTACCCACTATCTAAATATCAGCTACTCGACACTAATAAGGTATAATTCTTACTCTTGATCTAAAATATCAAACTCTTGCTCTGTTGGGAGCCAGCGTGAGGAACTCCGCCCATGGCAAAGGTCGTGAGGAAGGAGGCTCGGCATACGCAAAGGTGGGATTGAGCCTCAGGAGTCCCCTGGAAATTCTCGAACATCTACCCCCAAAACCAGAGTCTGCCTACTTTTTGCTTTGTGCTCTTACCTACACCTCTGACTTTATGGGGGGCTGTCCCCCACTACCTCTCTCTAAAAAAGAGTTAGCTTACAGCTCCAGTTAATAATTCCTGGGTGTGACAGTGTTTAACCTACAAACTCCTTTGGAAATCCTCTAGCCTGCCTGAATAGGTTTTTCCGGCCACATGTGATTGTTCAGAGCCTCCCAACTGTGAGAGGCAGGAGATGTTCTAAACTGTCTAAACACAGATTCTTTTGAGTAGTTAAAAGATTGATTAGAAATTGTATTGGTGAAGGGTTTTTCACTTGTTGGGCCAATGTTTGCTGCTAAGTTTCCATATCCCTTACCTTCTGTGTCCCTGGCAGTGTATTAATATAATTAGTGTAAGTAGTAGCTTTAATGTTTGTAACCTTGGACCCTTGAGTTAATTTTTTTTTTTTTGTTATAGCCCACCACACCTTTGCCCTGTAGAAATGCAACTTTATCTAATGCTTTTGGAGGGTGGCGCTTGACTTATCACCTTTAGAGAAAAATAAGTTTTCTGAAGAAAGGGTCTTAAAATGTTAACAGGCCTCCAGGCCAGAAGATGATACAAATCACCTAAACTTTTGCATATGATAAGTTTGCAGAAAAAAAAGCCTGGCTTACTGCATGACTCTACCCCTTCCCCCATTATCCTCTATACATAACTTAAGGTATAAAACTACTTTGGAAAATAAAGTGCGGGCCTTGTTCACCAAAGCTTGGTCTCCCCATGTCATTCTTTCTCTCACCTTCTGGCTAAATTAGTCAGCCTCTTTTCTCCACTAAATTTTCTCACTAAACTATCCTTATTTAACCACTCTTTATATCTTTAATTAACATTTAAATAAACTGTTGTTTCCTGATCACCGATGCCGTTTCCCCTTCGAATTCCCTACATCCACCCGGGCTAGATCCCGGCATTGCTCTAATGAGCTATAAAGTAAAAAATGTTGAAAATGCTGAGAGAAAGTCATAAATAGGGAATACAGAAGAGAGGCAGCTAATCAGCCTGACCATGTTGAAAATGCTTCCAAGAGGGTATGATATCTGATTTAAAATTTTAAGAAAGATATGAGGTTAGTTAGATAAAGAACACCTAAAAGAACAGAATAAGCAGAGAGGAGCAAAAGTATAGACAAGCAGAAGCACTTCTACATCATTTGTTGGAATTCTGCATGCACATAGAGGAAAAGAAGGAAGGATAGCAAGGAAGTCAAAGAGTTACTTAGGAGGAAGATGATGGAGAGCCTTGGACTTCTACACAAGAATTTAGACAAAGAGGCATTACTGGATCCATTAAACAAGAGAGTGACTTAGTTTTATTTATGTTAGACATTATTCTGGAGAAAGAATAATCAATCAAAGGGGCAAACCCTGAGCCTATTATAATGAGAAAAAATATAAAAACTATTAGTAGCTGAACAAGATAATGGCAAAGTAGAGAGGAAGGGGGGAAAAAAGATATTACTAAAAGAGCAAAGTCAGTGATATTTATTGGCCAATTAAATTAGATGTGGGAAACATGAAAAGAAGGTATTTAAGTAACTCCCAGTTTTTGTTTTTTATTTTGTTTTATTAGTGTGTAAGTTATGGTACCATTTGCAATCAGATTATAAATGTCAGAAGCAGATAGTCTGCAGGGGATGGAAAGAGATAAAGAGAGGAAGAAATCTGTATTGGACACATGCACTTGGTAGTGCACTTGCATTGTTCTGAAACAGAGGGAAAACAGAATCATTATTTTTATTTCAAAGTCATCATAAATAGTAAAGAATTTAGAGTATAATGAACTTGCAGAGGAAGAAAACCATGGAGACAGAAGACTCTGAGAAATATATTTGTTTTATAAACTAGAAAAGGGAAAAATACCTAAGAAAAAAAATATGCAAAAAAATGACTATTAAACAAAAGAATAAGGAGAGAACAATGATGCAGATCTCAGAGACAAAAACAAAGCAGTTTCAAGAATGGCAGAGTGGTTTTTGGTACAGATGGTACAGTGAACATATATACAAACTTTTAACCTTCTTTGACTTTGACTAAACCAATAGTTAGAATATTTTTGAAGGTATAAGCCTCCAAGGATTAAGAAAATAGAAATAAGACATGAACAATGAAAGTTTGGAAGCTGAAAAGCAGATGCTAAGCTAGCAGGAGAGAAAATTGAGAAAGAAACTGATCAATTATACAGAACTCACAAAAGGCTCTAGGTACCTATGGAGTTTGACTGAAGATAGGCCATTAGGAAAGGAATTGCTAGGAAGTCTGTATAAGATCTTGTGATACTAAATAATCTACATGTTGACATATAGCTATAATATTAAGCCTTCCGCATATACAAAAAAAGTTGCATTTGAGAAGGATGATTAAGTGACAGTAGCAAGGGTATCAGGATCAGAGGAAGGAGCTTGAATCATGTTCAAAAGAGAGGAATTAAGGCCATATTTTAACACTATATGTTGCAATCATTAACATTCTTTTTCCACTCAGCTCCCAGAAATTCTGTAGCTATATTGGGAAGAATGAAGTCAATCTATTCAGGGGGAAACAAACAATCTATGAAAATTTAACATGTATAAATATATTGAGATCAAAATTAATTCATTCAATCTCAAATAATCCCCATAATATGAAGCTCACAATAAAAAGTCTTTCCCATGCATTCAGTTTCTTATCAACTTTTTCTTATCAGCTTTTAAATGCTCTACTTTTAAACATGACGGAACTTAATATAATCAGGTGTCATTTGAGAAAAACTTCAATGTGAATTCTATAGATGAAAAAAAAATGTATCTACCACTTTGGAAATGGAGAAGAATACTTAAAACTACAGCAACTATCATTGTTATCCTCAAAAACAGACAAAAAATGTGAACCTATGAAACAAACAAAAATGACAGAAAGGAAATTTAAATAACAAAAATAATCATTTTAAAGATTATTTGGCCCGGGATGCCTCAGGCCAAAAACCCAACAGTGCAGAAAAGTCACATTCATCAGCACGCAGGGTCCTGAAAATCTGACTGAGCCCTGACCACCAGAGAGATAAGAATCAACTGCACCCACTAGGGGAGAGGAGTCTGGAAAGCTACACAAGTCTCTTAGACAGCCTTATACACCAGCAGGTGGAGAGCAGAAGCAAGAAGAACTACAATCGTGCAGCCTGCAGAATGGAGACAGCAATTACAGAAAGTCAGACAAAACGAAATGGCAGAGGAATATGTCCCAGCTGAAGAAACCAGCTAAAATCTTGAAACAACTAAATGAAGTAGAGATAGGCAATCTTCCTGAAAAAGATAATTTAGAATATTGGTCGTGAAGATATCCGAGATCTTGGAAAAAGAATAGACACATAGATTGAGAAGATAATACTTGTTGAAGAATCTGTCATTTCCCTATTGTATATTTTTGCCTCCTTTGTCAAAGATAAGGTATCCATATGTGCGAGGATTTATCCCTGAACTTTCTATTTTGTTCCATTGATCTACATTTCTATTTTTGTGCCAGTGCCATACTCTTTTGATGACTGTAGTTTTATAGTATAGTCTGAAGTCAGGAAGGTTGATTCCTTCAGTTCCATTCTTCTTTCTCAAGATTGCTTTGGCTATTTAAGGTCTTTTGTGCTTCCGTACAAATTACTTGTAATTTGTTCTAGTTCTGCGAAAAATACCATTGGTAGTTTGATTGGGATTATGTTGAATGTATAGTTTGCTTTGGATAGTATACCAATTTTCACTATATCGATTCTTTCAATCTAAGAACACTATATATTTTTCCATCTATTTTTGTCATCTTTGATTTCTTTCATCAATGTTTTATATTTTTCTGTATACAAGTATTTTGTTTCCTTAGGTAAATTTACTCCTAAGTATTTTATTCTTTTCATTGCAATGCTGAAAAGGATTGTTTCCTTAATTTCTTTTTCTGACTTTTCATTTTTAGTGCATAGGAATGCAAGTGATTTATATGTATTAATTTTTATATCCTGCAACTTTACATTATTCACCAAGAACTCTAGAAATTTTCTGCTTGTATCTTTAGTGTTTTCTATGTAAAGCATCATGTCATCTGAAAACAGTGAATGTTTTACTTCTTCTTTGCCAATTCCTTTTATTTCTTTTTCTTCTCTGTTGTGGCTAGGACTTCCAAAACAAACAAACAAACAAAAACAAAACAAAACAAAAAAAACAGTAGTTTATCCTGCCTAGGACTCTGAATTTCCTGAACTTGGGTGTCCCTTTCCCTTATAAGGGAAGTTCTCAGTTATTATCTCTTCAAATATTTTCTTAGGTACTTTTTTCTCTCTTCTCTCTTAGGACCTAAATAATGCTGTTGTTGGTGCATTAAATTTGTCTCAGATGTCTCTTAGACTATCTTCTTTATTTTTATTTTTTAAAAATTTATTCTGTTCCACAGCAGTGATTTCCATTATTCTGTCTTCCAGGTCTCTTAACCATTCTTCTGCCTCAGCCACTCTGCACTGATTTTTTTAGTTTAGTTTTCATCTCAACTATTGCATTCTTCTTCTCTGTTCTTTAGTTCTTCTAGGTCTTTGCTCATAGTAGTCTTTTATGATCAATTGTATTTCCGTGTTGCTTTTCTCCAAACAAAGAAGACAGATGGCTAATAAACACATGAAAAAATGCTCAATGTCACTAATTATTAGAGACATGCAAATCAAAACTACAATGAGGTATCACATCACACCAGTCAGAAAGGCTATCATGAAAAATCCCACAAACACTATGTGATGGAGAGGGCGTGAAGAAAAAGGAACGCTCTTACACTGTTGGTGGGAAAGCAAAGTTACAGCCATTATGCAGAACAATGTACAGATTCATTTAAAAACTGGGAAAAGAACTGTCAAATCTCACTGTATACCCAGAAATCTCACAGCTGGGCATACACCTTGAGAAAACCAGAACTGAAAGAAACACACGTACCCCAATGTTCATTACAGCCCTATCTACAATAGCTAGGACATGGAAGCAATTTAGATGTCCATCAACAGATGAATGGACAAGGAATTTGTTAAGGAAAGTTATGACCAATCTAGATAGCATATTCAAAAGCAGAGACATTACTTTGCCAACAAAGGTTCGTCTAGTCAAGGCTATGGTTTTTCCTGTGGTCATGTATGGATGTGAGAGTTGGACTGTGAAGAAGGCTGAGCGCCAAAGAATTGATGCTTTTGAACTGTGGTATTGGAGAAGACTCTTGATAGTCCCTTGGACTGCAA
>NW_011495041.1:8818432-8823922 GCF_000754665.1 Bison bison bison
GGGGCAGGAGGAGAAGGGGACAACAGAGGATGAGATGGCTGAATGGCATCACTGACTCGATGGACGTGAGTCTGAGTGAACTCCAGGAGTTGGTGATGGACAGGGAGGCCTGGCGTGCTGTGATTCATGGGGTCACAAAGAGTTGGACATGACTGAGCGACTGATCTGATCTGATTAAAAAAAGAATATATTTGAGTCAGTTCTAATGACATGGATGAACCTGGAGCCTATTATACAGTGTGAAGTAAGTCAGAAAGAGAAAAACAAATATTGTATATTAACACATATACATGGAATTTAGAAAGATGGTACTGATGATCCTCCATACAGGACAGCAAAGAAGACACAGATGTAAAGAACAGACTTTTGAATTCAGTGGGAGAAAGCAAGGTTAGGATGATTTGAGAGAACAGCATTGAAACATATATATTACCATATGCAAAATAGAAGACCAGTGTAAGTTTGATGGATGAAGCTGAGCAGCCAAAACGTGCTCTGGAGCAACCCAGAGCAATAGGGTGGGGAATGAGGTGGGAGTGGGTTTCAAGATGTAGGCAATACATTATATCTGTGGCCAATTCATGTTGATGTATGGCAAAAACTATCTCAATATTGCAAAGTAATTAACCTCCAATCAAAATAAATTAAATAACTTAAAAAGTTTAAAAAGAACATTTTGAATGGGACAACTTACTGGTAAAGGCAAACATACAGTAAAGGTGGGAAATCATCATAATACACATTTGATATCAAGCCCAGCAATTTTTAGTAGAGGAGAACAAATGTAATATATTGGAAATGTACTTAAAATTAAATGACCTGGAATTTAAAAAGCCTTATTCCTATATATATTACTATGTCAAAACCTAATAATGGCAAACTAAAAATCTACAATAGATTCACACAATAAAGGAAAAATAATCCAAACACAACACTAAATTTAGTCATTATACTCACAAGAGAAGAGACTAAAAGATGAAGGGGAAAAAAAATCTATAAAACAAATGCATTGCAATTAACAAAATCTCAATAGGAACATATATATCAATAATTATTTTAAGTCTAAGTGCATTGAAAGTTCCACCAGAAGACAGACTGGCTGAATGGGTACAAAAACAAGAGCAGTATATATGCTGTCTACAACACCTAAAATTCAGATCTAAGAACATGTACGTACTGACAGTGAAGGGATAGAAACAATTATTCCAAGAAAATGAAATAAAAAGTCGCTGGAGTAGCAATATTCATGCCAGACAAAACAGACCTTAAAATAAAGACTGTTATGACAGACAAAGAAGAAACTGCATAATGATCAAAGGGTCAATCCAAGTAAAAGATGTAACAATTTTAAATACATATGCACAAATATAGGATCCCAAAATATAAGGCAAATACTAACAGCCATGAAGGAGAAATAAACACTAGCACAATAATATTGGTAGAAATTAACACCCCACTTCCATCAGTGGACAGAACATCCAGACAGAAGATCAACAAGGAAACACAGGCCATAAATGTTTAAATAATACATTATACCAGATGGACTTAATTGATATTTACATGACAATTCTTCCTTAAGAAGCAGAATACACATTATTCTCAAGTACATATGGAACATTCTCCAGAATTGACCACAATCTGGACTACAAAAAGAGCCTTAGTAAGCTTAAGAAGATTGAAGTCATATCAAGCATTTATCCAACTACACCATTATGAGATTAGAAATAAACTACAAGGAAAGTGTGTAAAAAAACACACAAACACATGGAGGCTAAACAACCTGCTACTGAATAACTGGTGGATCACTGAAGGAATCAGAGAGGAAATCAAAAAGATGCATAGGTACAAATGAAAATGAAGGCACATGACTCAAAACCTGTGGGAATGTATAGTAATAAAATAGTACCTTAGGAAATAAGAAAAATTACAAATAAACAACCTAACTTTACACCTAAAGGAACTAGAAGATATAATACCCAAAGTTAGTAGAAGGAAAAATATCATAAAGATCAGAGCAGAAATAAATGAAATAGAGATGAAGAAAAGAATAGAAATGATTGATGAAACTAAAAGCTGATTCTTTGAAAAAATAAGCAAAATGATAAAATTTTGACCAGACACATCAAAAAAACGGAGAGGGCCAAAAACTATAAGATCAGAAATGAAAAAGAAGCATTTACAACTGGCATCAAAGACATACAGAAGATCATAAGAGACTATTATGAATAATTTCATGCCAATGTAATTGACAATCTAGAAGAAACTGACAGATTCTCAGAAATGCACAATTTCTCAAGACTGAACCAGAGAGAAATAGAAACTGTGAGGAGGCCAGTCACAAGTATTGAAATAAAAACTGTAATATAAAAACTCCAACAAAGAAAAATCCAGTACCAGATGGCTTCATAGGTAAATTCCATCAAGTATTTAGAGAAGAGTTAATATCTACCCTTTTGAAAATTAATATTACAGAAATAAAATACTGAGGAAGGAAGACTCCCAAACTATTTCCAAAACCAAATATACCACAGAAAAGAAAACTGTAGGGCAATAGCCCTGATCAGCATAGACATGAAAATCCTGAACAAAATACTAGTAATCCAAATCCAAAGTTTAACAACACATTAAAAGGAACATATTCCATGATCAAGTGGAATTTATTCCAGGGAAGCAAGGATTTTTCATTATATCATTCAGTGTAATACAATGCATTAACAAATTGAAGAATATAAAATATGATAATCTCAGTATGTACAGAATGAACTTTTGACAAAATTCAGCACCAATTTTTGACAAAAACGCTCCAGAAAGTGCAAATAGTGGAAACACACTTCAATATAATAACAATCATATATGAAAAATTGACAGACAATGTCATACTCAATGGTAAAAATTTGAAAGTATTTCCTGCAAGATCAGGAACAACTCAATGATGTCCACTCTTGTCACTTTTATTCAACATAATTTTGGAAGTTCTATCTTGGCAATCAGAAGAAAAAGAAATTAAAGGAAACTAATTGGAAAAGAAGAAATAAAACTGTCATTGTTTGCAGATGACATGATACAGTACATAAAAAATCCTGAAGATGCTACCAGAAAACTACTAGAGCTCATCAATGAAGTTAATAAAGTTGTTAGATGCAAAATTAATGCATGAAATCTGTTGAAGGTCCATACAATAACAACAAAAGATCAAAGAAGAAAATTAAAAAAAAATACCAGTTATCATTGCATCAAAATAATAAAATACCTTGGAATAAACCTACCTAAGGAAACAAAAGACTGTATCAGAAAAGTATAATGAAATAACTCAAAGATTACACTGATGGAAAGACGTATCATTTTCTTGGATTGGAAAAATCAGTATTGACAAAGTGACTATACTGAGAAAGAAGAATGGAGCTGGAAGAATCAAACTCCCTGACTTCAGACTATACTACAATGCCACAGTCATTGAAACTGTATGGTACTGACACAAAAAACAGTCACAGAGACCAATGATAGAGGATAGGAAGCTGAGAAATGAACCCATGCACCTATGATAAATTAATCTATGATAATAGAGATAAGAGTGTACAGTGGAGGAACGACAGTTTCTTCAATAAATTATGCTGCTAAAACTGGACAGTTACATGTGAAAAATGGAATTAGAACACTCTTTAACATCAAATACAAAAGTGAACTCAAAATGATTAAAGACCTAAATGTATAGCCAGATACTACAAAATTCCTAGAGGAAATTCATAGGCAGAACAGTTTTTGACATAAATTGTAGTAATACATTCTCCATCTGGTTCCTAGAGTAATGAAAATTTAAAAGAAAAAAATAAGACCTTATTAAAATCAAAATGTTTTCCACAGAAAAGGAAACTATAAACAAAATTTAAAAAACCCCACAAAATGGGAGAAAATATTTGCAAGCAATGAGATCAACAAGGGATTAATCTCCAAAACATACAAACAGCTCATGTGACTCTATATTAAAAAAAAAAACAAAAAACCCCTCAATTTAGGAAAGGGTGAAAGATCTAGACATTTCTCCAAAGAAATATACAGATGGCCAAGTGGAACACGAAAATATGCTCAATATCTCTAAATATTAGAAAAATGTAAATGAAAATTACAATGAGATAACACCTCACAGAAGCCAGAATGGCCATCATCAAAAAAAAAAAAAAAAATCTACAAAAATAAATACTGGAGAGGATGTGGAGAAAGGGGAACACTTATACTATTGGTGAGACTATAAACTGAAGCAGCCACTATGGAGAACAATACACAGATTCCTTTAAAAACTAAAAATAGAGCTATCATATGATCCAGTAAGCCCACTCTTGGGTATATATCTTGTCCAGAGAAAAATATGGTTTGAAAGGATACACGTACCACAGTGTTTTTGCAGTTCTATTCACAAAAGCCAAGACATGCAAGCAACCTAAATGACAGATGAATAGATATTTTAAAATATACTACTAAAGGAGATCAGTCCTGGGTTTTCACTGGAAGGACTGATGCTAAAGCTGAAACTCCAATACTTTGGCCACCTCATGCAAAGAGTTGACTCATTGGAAAAGACCCTGATGCTAGGAGGGATTGGGGGCAGGAGGAGAAGGGGACGACAGAGGATGAGATGGCTGGACGGCATCACCGACTCAATGGACAGGAGTTTGAGTGAACTCCAGGAGTTGGTGACGGACAGGGAGGCTTGGCCTGCTGCGATTCATTGGGTTGCAAAGAGTCAGACATGACTGAGCAACTGAACTGAACTGATACATATATAATGAAATATTACTCAGCCATTAAGAATAATGAAATAATGCAACTTGCAATAACATAGAGGACTTGGAAATTATTATACTAAGTGAAGTAAGATGTCTTCAGTTCAGATCAGTTCAGTGGCTCAGTCGTGTCCGACTCTTCGCAACCCCATGAATCCCAGCACGCCAGGCCTCCCTGTCCATCACCAACTCCCAGAGTTCACACAGACTCATGTCCATTCAGTCAGTGATGCCATCCAGCCATCTCATCCTCTATTGTCCCCTTCTCCTCCTGCCCCCAATCCCTCCCAGCATCAGAGTCTTTTCCAATGAGTGAACTCTTCGCATGAGATGACCAAAGTACTGGAGTTCCAGCTTTAGCATCATTCCTTCCAAAGAAATCCCAGGGCTGATCTCCTTCAGAATGGACTGGTTGGATCTCCTTTCAGTCCAAGGGACTCTCAGGAGTCTTCTCCAACACCACAGTTCAAAAGCATCAATTCTTTGGTGCTCAGTCTTCTTCACAGTCCAACTCTCACATCCATACATGACCACAGGAAAAACCAGAGCCTTGACTAGATGAACATTTGTTGGCAAAGTAATGTCTTTGCTTTTGAATATGCTATCTAGGTTGGGCATAACTTTCCTTCCAAGGAGTAAGCGTCTTTTAATTTCATGGCTGTAGTCACCATCTGCAGTGATTTTGGAGCCCAGACAAATAAAGTCTGACACT
>NW_011495041.1:8824022-8824639 GCF_000754665.1 Bison bison bison
ATATTTCTCCTGGCAATCTTGATTCCAGCTTGTGCTTCTTCCAGTCCAGCATTTCTCATGATGTACTCTGCATATAAGTTAAATAAGCAGGGTGATAAAAAACAGCCTTGACGTACTCCTTTTCCTATTTGGAACCAATCTGTTGTTCCATGTCCACTTCTAACTGTTGCTTCCTGACCTGCATACAAATTTCTTAAGAGGCAGGTCATGTGGTCTGGTATTCCCATCTCTTTCAGAATTTTCCACAGTTTATTGTGATCCACATAGTCAAAGGCATTGGCATAGTCAATAAAGCAGAAATAGATGTTTTTCTGGAACTCTCTTGCTTTTATGATGATCCAGTGGATGTTGGTGATTTGATCTCTGGTTCCTCTGCCTTTTCCTCAACCAGCTTGAACGTCTGGAAGTTCACGGTTCATGTATTGCTGAAGCCTGGCTTGGAGAATTTTGAGCATTACTTTACTAGCGTGTGAGATGAGTGCAATTGTGTGGTAGTTTGAGCATTCTTTGGCATTGCCTTTCTTTGGGACTGAAATGAAAACTGATCTTTCCCAGTCCTGTGGCCACTGCTGAGTTTTCTAAATTTACTGGCATATTGAGTGCAGCACTTTCACAGC
>NW_011495041.1:8824739-8825090 GCF_000754665.1 Bison bison bison
TTACTGATATTTCTCCTGGCAATCTTGATTCCAGCTTGTGCTTCTTCCAGTCCAGCATTTCTCATGATGTACTCTGCATATAAGTTAAATAAGCGGGGTGATAAAAAACAGCCTTGATGTACTCCTTTTCCTATTTGGAACCAATTTGTTGTTCCATGTCCACTTCTAACTGTTGCTTCCTGACCTGCATACAAATTTCTTAAGAGGCAGGTCATGTGGTCTGGTATTCCCATCTCTTTCAGAATTTTCCACAGTTTATTGTGATCCACATAGTCAAAGGCATTGGCATAGTCAATAAAGCAGAAATAGATGTTTTTCTGGAACTCTCTTGCTTTTATGATGATCCAGTGG
>NW_011495041.1:8825469-8835182 GCF_000754665.1 Bison bison bison
TTTTCTCCTTTGCTTTTTGCCTCTCTTCTTTTCACAGCTATTTGTAAGGCCTCCCCAGACAGCCATTTTGCTTTTTTGCATTTCTTTTCCATGGGGATGGTCTTGATCCCTGTCTCCTGTACAATGTCACGAACCTCATTCCATATCCGTAGTTCATCAGGAACTCTATCTATCAAATCTAGGCCCTTAAATCTATTTCTCACTTCCACTGTATAATCATAAGAGATTTCATTTAGGTCATACCTGAATGGTCTAGTGGTTTTCCCTACTGTCTTCAATTTAAGTCTGAATTTGGTAATAAGGAGTTCATAATCTGAGCCACAGTCAGCTCAAATATTATATGATACTGTTTACACGAAGAATCTAAAAAAATGATAAAAACAAACTTATTTATAAGACAGAAACAGACTCAAAAAGTTAGAGAATGTACTTATGGCTACCAGGGTTGCAAGGGGGAGGGGGAGGAATAGATTGGGAGTTTGAAATTAACGTGCACACACAACTATTTTTAAAAATGATACGCAACAAAGACCTAATGTATAGCACAAGATATTCTGCTCAATATTCTTTAATAACATAAATGGAAATAGAATTTTAAGAAAAATGGATATATGTTTATGTATAGCTGAATCACTTTGCTGTCACCTGAAACTAACAACACTGCTAACAAACTTATAATCCAACATAAAATAAAAATTAAAAACAATTTCACACATACACACAAAATAACTCTTTCATATTTCAGTATATCAAATGAATTCCTCCATGTACTTTTTTTTAAGATACCCTGGGAAGATAGCTGCCTCACAATTAAAAAGTAGAACAATATAGAGGAAAACATATTATTCAAGAAAGTGGAGATTGACCAGAAAAGTGTAGAAAATTTTCCAGAAGATGGTGAACAATATCACAGGATGATAGCTGTACAGCAGGTTTGGAAAGAAACCATTCATATTAGAACAGATCAGAAATTTGCAGTTGAGCCTTCTTAAGAAAGATTACCTCTACGTTGTAGATTACCTGATATATTGAATATACTGAGAGAAAATGAGAATGACTGGAGGAGCTTTTAATACTGAATTACTGGTAAGTACACAGAAACAAAAAAAGAAAGTCCAAAATAATTAACTCCTGGGAAAATTGAAACCTGTGGAGGAATTGCAAGACTTATTTATAATAGCAATTAATACTGTAATCAATATGTTATAAAGGTAGAGGGGAAATTACAGGACGTAGGAGTTGGGATGAGTGAGATACAGAAAGGTAAATCATCACCTTCATTCAGTAAGGTGAAGTCAAGAGAAAATTTCCAACAGAAACAGTAGAAAATGTCTAATAGAAAAATAAAGAAGCTATGTTATGCATGGATGTTGGTGACATAGAAATGGGTGTGTGTTTGTGTGTGTGTGTGTGTGTGTGTGCAAAAACCTGAAATCAGGAGTTTTGTCTACTTGTTCACTCATGTATGGCTAAAATATCTAGATCAGAGGCTGGCACATAACAGCATGGTAAGCCCTTAAGAAATATTCATTGATGAAAAGCAGAATATGAAAAATATTCTAAGATTTTTTTAGAATAGAATATGCAAAATAAAGCTGCAATTATAAACAGGGCCATAAAAATAAAAATAAGTTTTGAAATACCAAAATCCAAACACATATGGGCCCCTTATCTTTGACAAAGGAGGCAAAAATACACAATGGAGAACAGATGATCTCTTTAACAAGCGGTGCTGGGAAAGCTGCTCAACTATGTGTAAAAGAATGAAACTAGAACACCTCCTAACACCATACACAAGAATAAACTTAAAATGGATTAAAGACCTAAATATAGGACCAGAAACTATAAAACTCTTAGAGGAAAACATATGCAGAACCCTCTCACATAAATCACAGCAAGATCTTCTATTAACCACCTCCTAGAGGTAATAAAACAAAAATAGGTAATAAAACAAATATAAACAAATGGAACTTAATTAAACTTAAAAGTTTTTGCACAATGAAGGAAACTATAAGCAAGGGGAAAAGACAACCCTCAAAATTGGAGAAATTAATATCAAATGCAACAAGTGACAAATAATTAATCTCCAAAATATACAAGCAGCTCATGTAGCTCAACACCAGAAAAACAAACGGCTCAATCAAAAAGTAGGCAGAAGACCTAAACAGACATTTCTCCAGAGTAGACATACAGATGGCTAATAAACACATGAAAATATGCTCACCATTGCTCATTATTAGAGAAACACAAATTAAAACTGCAATGAAGTGTCATATCACATTGGTCAGAATTGCCATCATCAAAAAACTTACAAACAACAAATGCTGGTGAGGATGCAGAGAAAAGGAAACTCTTACACTGTTGATGGGAATGCAAACTGGTATAATCATTATGGAGAATAGTATGGAGATTCCTTAAAAAAAAAATTAACAGGAATAAAGCTACCATGCAACCCAGCCATCGCACTAGTGGGCATATACCCTGAGGAGAGCAGAACTGAAAAAGACATGCAACCCAATGTTCACTGCAGCATTATTTATGATAGCTAGAACATGGAAGCAACGTAGATGTCCATCAATAGATTAGTAGATAGGGAAGTTGTGGTACATATACAATGGAATAATACTCAGCTATAAAGAAGAACACATTACAGTCAGTTCTAATGAGGTGAATGGACCTAGAGCCTGTTATACAGAGGGAAGTAAGTCAGAAAGAGAAAGACAAGAATCATCTATGTAATCCATGTAATCTCAGTTATCCTAATGAAAAATGTATTAGTTCCCTCAATTCTCTGAAACCTAATTTTTATACCACAAGTTAGAGGATTCAATTAGTGAATGGTCTGAGAAGACTTTCCAAAAATTTTAAAGTTTTTGACTCTAATATGGTTCAGCGACTAATTTAATTGACTTTTTGTGGGTGTTTGTGATTTGATATTGTTATCTGTTGATGCTTTGGAAGTTATCACTGCTTAAAGAGAGTCCACTGCCAAGCCATCTCCTTCTCAAGCTCCATGCTGATAATGACATTGTGTGTGCATGCTAAGCCACTTCTGTTGCATCTGACTCTTTGCAAGCCTTTGGACTGTAGCCCACCAAACTCCTCTGTCCAGCAGGATGGCATTGACTAAAGGTTTTGCCTGCATAACACAACCATTTGTGATTCCAAATATTCAAAAGTTTAAAACTGTTAGTGACAACAAAATACCCTTCGGTAGCACATTATAATAGGAAATGAGCTTTGCTCTTTCTACATAATATTCTCTCCCCTAAGCTTAACTTCAATTATATAGAGTAAGTATATTATCCTCTTTCTTCTCTCTCTTTTTGTCTCTCAGAGTAGGCAACTGTGGCTTACAAACAACCAAAACTTAAGTTGAAACACAGGACTATATTCATTGTTACTTGATTCAAATGACAAAAACACCATGCTAAAGATACAGCAAGAAGTAAAGAAAACGGGAAAAATGAGAAAGAGCAAGAATGGAAGGAAGTGCAGAAAAGAGGTGGCAGATGATATAGTAGGGAGAGCTGAGAGATAAAAAAGCAATATACAGATGTAATATGTTTTAGGCCGTGGCCTTCATGACACCCACCACAGTGACATGTTGACTATTTTGGTTCTAGCTTTTTCTACCTAAGTAGATCCTAACTATGAGGATACTGTTAAACCACATGCTGCATGTACATGATCATTTCAATTTTAGAGAAATAGAATCTTATCTATGTGACGTGAGTCTC
The DNA here is from genome assembly GCF_000754665.1 of Bison bison bison. Taxonomy (NCBI): domain Eukaryota; kingdom Metazoa; phylum Chordata; class Mammalia; order Artiodactyla; family Bovidae; genus Bison; species Bison bison. Next base: position 8,829,210 of record NW_011495041.1, read on the forward strand.
AGGGCCCCAGGTAGTCTTGAGTGAGCCTTCTCTCTATTCCTTGCAAACTGTCCTCACATTGGTTCTACTTCTATCCTCCCAGTTGTGAACTGGTGGGCAAAATTATCAGAACTACAGCTTAACATTTTTGCCCCTAAAAAAGTTCATATTCTCCAGTAAAGGATGTTTTCTTCAATTGATTTTGTGATTCGTATTGCACACTGGGAAGTTAAGCAATGGTTTCACAGAGGTGAGGCCCAGAAAACATAAGATAGATTCTTAATCCTATATGTCCATGAAAAATATCTAGCCAGCTATTACTTTTTCTATTAAAATCTAATCTCTTCAAACCTCAAGGTTTCAGCAATGCAAAATAGAATAATTCTCCTTCTATTGTAAAGATTATACTTCAGTCAGTCACATACAAATATTATTTGTGTTTATGTAAAACAGGTTGACTAAAACAGGGATCTCAACAAATATGCTAATATAAATATGAAAGAAAGACGAGAACCTCTTTTATATAGACTTCAATTAAAATACAATATTAAAAAGGCTGCAGCAGAAGTCCATTAAAAATTTAGTAACCTTCTGTGGTAAACATTAAGAACCTATTACTCAAATTCTATTTAAAAGAAATTAAAATGTATAAGAAATACCATTACATATCTCAAGCTAATTTTGGAACAAAAGCTTAGAGGCTGACAGATTGTTTAATGTTCTCCAAGTTTTTAGTTTCATACTCAATAATTCAGAGGCAGCAGCAGGCTTATGTTGATTCATAATTTGCTTCCATTCATCTCTCCTTGGAATGATGCTGTGATGGAGAATCAGGCTTCATTTCCCATTTTCTATCTAAAGTTGTGTTCTCCAAGTTAAATTTAGTGATTATCAGCCAGAATGTGACACCGTGTTCTCCCAGGTCCCACAGGTCATTCACCATTGCTTTCTCTGATTTCCACTTCAGTGTACTTTGCACTGTTCCATGTAGCATCTTCCTGTTTCAAAACCATTGCCAAAGATATAGAAAGTAAGTTTATTCCATTACCTTAGAAAATGTGCCTCCCCCTCTTCCATAGAGAAATTACTATTTTTTTTTTGAGAAATTACTTTTAAACATACAGTGTTCCTTTCTTTTAATTTCACTTTTGAGTAATAATTATGCTAATAGTTTCCATTATCTATTTTTGTCATCTTCAATATTCCTTGTGTTCCGCAGAAGAAAAATGTTCTTTTGGAGAAGGGGATGGCAAACCACTTTAGCATTCTTGCCTTGAGAACCCATTAACAGTATGAAAAGGCAAAAAGATATGACACTGAAAGATGAACCCCCAAAGTTGGGAGGTGTCTAATATGCTACTGGAGAAGAGCAGAGAGATAGTTCCAAAAATAATGAAGAGGCTGAGTCAAAGCCAAAACGATGCCCAGTTGTGGATGTTTCATGGTGAAAATAAAGACCGATGATGTAAAGATAGATATTGCATAGGAACCTATTGTGTTAGGTCCATGAATCAAGATGAATTGGAAGTGGTCAAACAAGAGATGGCAAGAGTGAACATTGGCATTTTGTTAACTAAAGTGGACGGGAGTGGGAAAATTTATTTCAGATGATCATTATATCTATTACTGTGGACAAGAATCCCTTAGAAGAAATGGACTAGCCCTCTTGGTCAACAAAAGTGTCCAAAATACAGTACTTAGGTGCAATCACAAAAACAACAGAATGATGTCAGTTTATTTTCAAAGCAAACCACTCAACATTGCAGTAATCCACAGTCATATTATCCCACCACAAATGTCAGAGAAAATAACATTGAATAGATCTATGAACACCTATAAGAATTCCTAGAACACCAAAAAAAAAAAGACATCCTTTTCATGATATAGGACTGGAATGCAAAGCTAGGAAGTCAACAGGAGTTTGACTTCCAGGAGTAAGTTTGAAATTGGAGTTCAAAATGAAGCAGGACAAAGGCTAACAGACTTTTGCCAAGACAATGCACTGGTCATAACACCCTCTTCCAGCAACACAAGAGGTAATTTTACATGTGAACATCATCAGATGATCTATACTGAAATGGGATTGATTATATTCTTTGCAGCTACAGATGGAGAAGCCCTTACAGTCAGCAGATCAAGACTGGGAGCTGACTATAGCTCAGATCATGAACTCCTTATCGCAAAATTCAGATTTAAAGTAGGGAAAACCACTAGGCCATTTAGGTATAACCTAAATCAAATCCTTTATGATTATACGGTGAAAGTGTCAAATGGATTCAAGGGATTGGATCTGACAGAGTGCCTAAAGAACTATGGACGAAGGTTCATAACATTGTATAGGAGACGATGATCAAAACCATCTCCAAGAAAAATAAATTCAAAAGGGCAAAAGTATTTTTGAAGAAAAATAAGTATTTAATGAGTTAAAGAGTTATTTGTGTACTGCAAATCTATTAAATGGCATATTGGAAAACAGCTGAAAGTAAAGTTCCCCAAGATTTAAGGAAAACTTCTATCCTTCATGTTCTTACAAATAACTTTTTTTTTAAATCATCTCAGCAAAACTGTGGTATTGCCCAAATTTAAAGGGAACCATTTACATAGAATACAGTAAGCTTACTTTGCTCGAACTTTTCTCATGTATAGTGTCTTCATTACTGATATTTTCCCACAAAAGCTAGATATTTTAAAGATGAGTCCTTGTTTCAAAGTTTTAGATACTTTTTAGAGTGTTGTTTCATAATCACTAAATAACAAAACCCAATCCAAGGAAAGAAGAATTGTAAAAGATGGGTCATCCTCAGAATATCAACTAGGTAAATCTCAACTGACTCTATCATTAAGAAGAGTTCTGATTATCAATATTTGTTTTGCTTGTAAATTTGAACCAGATAACAAAGGTGAAGCCATCCAAAGAAAAACTATATTTTCTAATATTGAGTAAAGAAAGCATCCAGGCAAATAATTCCTGAATAATTATCATCTAAGAAACCAGAACTGAAAGATTACAATGTGAAGAAAAATTAATTTATTCTAAAAATTATGTTAAGACTTAAACCAAAGGAAAAAAATGTGCATATAAATACATTTAGGGTTCCATCTGGGGGACAACTCACCAATCAAAGCTTTCAACAATGTAATAGACTGCAAGACAACAAAGAGGGCAAGCGCCTTCACCCAGTGTTCAACCCAAGACTGTCAAAATGTTTTATAATGGGTGATGAAGCTGCTTTGGAAACAGCTTTGTAATTCCTTGAAAGCTTACTTATAGACTTAATATACAACCCAGAAGTTCCACTTCCAGCTATATATCCAAAAGAAATGAAAGCATATAACTACACACAAACTTGTACACAAATGTTCAGAGCAGCTTTATTTATAATAACCAAAAAGTAGGAGCAGTCAAAGTACTCATCAGTTAATGGATGGATAAACAAATGTGGTATATCCACACAATGAGATATTATTTGATTGTGAAAAGTAATGAATTAGTGACATATACTACAATGTGGATGATTCTTAAAAACACAATACTGAGTGAAAGAAACCAGATACACAAGACCCCATGTTGTATCATTCCATTTGTAAGAAATGTCTGGAATAGGCACACATAGAGAAAGGAAGTAGATTAGTGGCTGTCAGGGATTGAGGGTAATGGGAAGTTTGGGGAATGACAGTTAAGGAGTACAGTATTCATTCATCTTTGTGGTGGTACAAATATCCCAAAATGCAGTGTGGTGATGGTTGCACAAAGACAGCCAATTTTACACTTTAAAAATGAATTGTATGGCATATGCCTAATGACCTTCTCTGTCTCAGTTCTTCCTAGCAATTGTGTTTTCAACACATTTCTATTTATATTCATTTTAAGTAAATAACTAGGGCAAAAAGCACTAACATTTCAAATAATTTCAACTATTCTGATACTTCATTTGTAAGTATGTAGGCCCTGACAAGTGGACTTGCTAGCTGGCAGGCGGGGCTTGGTGAGGGTATAGCTCAAAACATGTGTACAGATATGCTCCTAAGTTCAACTTGGGGAGGAAAAGGCAATATTCATGTTTGAGTTAGGTTTGCTCAGAAGCTAGAGGTAAGAAAAATTAATGACTGCTTAATTACAATATACATTTGAACATGTATGTTTCTTTAGTAAGAGTTTTGATAAGTGTGAAATACACTAGGAAAAGAAATTAGAACCAAATGTTTATGAATGCCTGAACCACTACTAAAGAATGTAATTTATAAACCACTAGATTAGATCATATTTCACAATTTTCATTCTTCATTATTTTATTTAGTTTAAAGCTGCACATGAATATCTATATATCTCCATCCAAAAAACCTGATGAATTGTTTTTGATATTTGAAAACTAAGTAGAATAAACATTTGTGTTTGATCATTTGCATGGAAGTGTTTAAATTTATCTTCAGTGTTAATCCATAGCACAAACTTTTAAAAGAAACACATGCAAATTTATTTAGGCCAATTATCACAGGTTAGATTGTGATTAATTTTTTCCACAGTGCTCTGTGAACCTGAATTCTTTCTCAAAAACATAAAACACTGATGTTCTATCTGAGGGTATCTGACACAAGCCAGCACAGATTACTCACCCATAGGTATATTTATAGTATTCTTTTTTATTTATTTTTTAATGGGAGATAAGTGCTTTACCATATTGTGTTAGTTTCTGCCATAGATCAACATGAGTCAACCATAGGTATATACATGCACTCTCCCTCTTGAACCTCCCATCCACCTCGCACCCCATCCTACCCCTCTAGGTTGTCACAGAGCACTGTGTTTATTCATAATACAGCAAATTGCCACTGTTTATTCATATTATATATGGTGAAATATATGTTTCAGTGCTACTCTCCCAATTTGTCACACTCTCTCCTTCCACAGCTGTGTGCACATGTTTCTGTTATCTATGTTTACATCTCTATAGCTATTATACTAATAGACCATCCTTCTAGATTTCATATATATGCATTCATATATGCTATTTGTTTTTCTCTTTCTGACTTGCTTATACTATTATTATAATAGATTCTAGGTTCACCCACCTCATTAGAACTCAGTCAAATGTGTCTCTTTTTTATGGCTGAATAATACTCCATTGTATATCACTATCACAGCTTCTTTATCCATTTATCTGCTGATGGACATCTAGGTTGTTTCCATGTCCTACCATTTGTAAATAGTGCTACAGTGAACATTGGGTACATATGTATTTTTCAGTTCTGGTTTCCTCAGGATATATGCCCAGTAGTGGAATTATTGGGCTATAAGGTAGTTTTTGTCCTAATTTTTTTAAGTTATCTCTATACTATCCTACATATTGGCTATATCAATTTACATTTCCACCAGTGATGCAAGACAGTTATCTTTTTCCCACACCCTCTCTGGCATTTATTGTTTGTAGATTTTTTTATGATGGTCATTGTGACCAGTGAGATGTGTATCCTCACTGTAATTTCGATTTACAATTCTCAAAAGAAGGCATGTGTGATGACTGTGTATATCACAAGAAACTCTGGAAAATTCTTCAAGAAATGGGAATACCATACCACCTTACCTGACTCCTGAGAAATCTCTATACAGGTCAAGAAGCAACAGTTAAAACCGGACATGAAACAATGGACTGGTTCCAAATTGGGAAAGGGGTACTTCAAGACTGTATATTGTCACCTTGCTTATTCAGATTCTGTGCAGAGTACATCATGCAAAATTCTGGGCTGGATGAAGCACAAGCTGTAATCAAGATTGCCATGAGAAATATCAATAACTTCAGATACTCAGATGACACCACCCTTATGGCAGAAAGAGAAGAAGAACTAAAGAGCCTCCCATCACTTCATGGCAAATAGATGGGGAAACAGTGACAGACTTTAGTTTTTGGGCTCCAAAATCACTGCAGATGGTGACTGCAGCCATGAAATTAAAAGATGCTTACTCCTTGGAAGAAAAGCTATGACCAACCTAGACAG
>NW_011495041.1:8835282-8835729 GCF_000754665.1 Bison bison bison
ATGGGTAAATTTAACTCAGATGATCATTATATTTATTACTGTGGACAAGAATCCCTTAGAAGAAATGGACTAGCCCTCTTGGTCAACAAAAGTGTCCAAAATACAGTACTTAGGTGCAATCACAAAAACAACAGAATGATGTCAGTTTATTTTCAAAGCAAACCACTCAACATTGCAGTAATCCACAGTCATATTATCCCACCACAAATGTCAGAGAAAATAACATTGAATAGATCTATGAACACCTATAAGAATTCCTAGAACACCAAAAAAAAAAAGACATCCTTTTCATGATATAGGACTAGAATGCAAAGCTAGGAAGTCAACAGGAGTTTGACTTCCAGGAGTAAGTTTGAAATTGGAGTTCAAAATGAAGCAGGACAAAGGCTAACAGACTTTTGCCAAGACAATGCACTGGTCATAACACCCTCTTCCAGCAACACAAGA
>NW_011495041.1:8835829-8836322 GCF_000754665.1 Bison bison bison
ATAAACCTAAAGAAGAGAAAGGAAAGAAAACTTTGTTACTTTCTTGCTTGTTGCAGGCTATGTGAGAGTATAATCTGTAGGTATGACACATTTTTTAAGAAGTTACCTTCATTGGATAGAACTGAATGGTAGTTACTGATTGGAATAGCATATCTTCCATCTCTTACTCTTTTTCTCTGTCATAAGATTGTATGTGACAAGGCCACTCATTTTTTGTTTGTTTGTTTGTTTTTTCTTTCTTTCAATGTGTAGGTGCATGTCTTAGGGATTTAAAAATTTCAAAACTAGTTTACTTATGCAAAGCATGTTTACATATAGAACACTTATGCAAAGAAACTGACTCCATGTTTTCTGAATTCTTCAAGGAACAGACAAATTAGAGACTGATGAAATACAGATCTGAAGTAATCTTTTAAAATATTACTTTGGGTTCTGTGACATTATTGTGAATAATTAAAGTGTGCAGTACTTAATGCAGATGTACTGCAAGTTA
>NW_011495041.1:8836778-8837139 GCF_000754665.1 Bison bison bison
CTACTTTCACTCATATCAGATCAGATCAGATCAGTCGCTCAGTCGTGTCCGACTCTTTGCGACCCCATGAATCGCAGCACGCCAGGCCTGCCTGTCCATCACCAACTCCCGGAGTTCACTCAGACTCACGTCCATCAAGTCAGTGATGCCATCCAGCCATCTCATCCTCTGTCGTCCCCTTCTCCTCCTGCCCCCCAATCCCTCCCAGCATCACAGTCTTTTCCAATGAGTCAACTCTTTGCATGAGGTGGCCAAAGTACTGGAGTTTCAGCTTTAGCATCATTTCCTCCAAAGAAATCCCAGATATATATCCACCTTATACCATCTTTAAGCCATTGTTTAAGGTAGGATTTTTTGTTTC
>NW_011495041.1:8837239-8838553 GCF_000754665.1 Bison bison bison
TTTTGATATTTGAAAACTAAGTAGAATAAACATTTGTGTTTGATCATTTGCATGGAAGTGTTTAAATTTCTCTTCAGTGTTAATCCATAGCACAGACTTTTAAAAGAAACACATGCACATTTATTTAGGCCAATTATCACAGGTTAGATTGTGATTAATTTTTTCCACAGTGCTCTGTGAACCTGAATTCTTTCTCAAAAACATAAAACACTGATGTTCTATCTGAGGGTATCTGACACAAGCCAGCACAGATTAATCACCCATAGGTATATTTATAGTATTCTTTTTTATTTATTTTTTAATGGGAGACAAGTGCTTTACCATATTGTGTTAGTTTCTGCCATAGATCAACATGAGTCAACCATAGGTATATACATGTGCTCTCCCTCTTGAACCTCCCATCCACCTCCCACCCCATCCTACCCCTCTAGGTTGTCACAGAGCACTGTGTTTGAACTCCCTGCATAATACAGCAAATTGCCACTTTTTATTCATATTATATATGGTGAAGTATATGTTTCAGAGCTACTCTCCCAATTTGTCACACTCTGTCCTTCCAGAGCTGTGTGCACATGTTTCTGTTATCTATGTTTACATCTCTATAGCTATTATACTAATAGACGATCCTAGATTTCATGCTGTTAAGTCGCTTCAGTCGTGTCCAACTCTGTGTGACCCCAGAGACGACAGCCCACCAGGCTCCCCCGTCCCTGGGATTCTCCAGGCAAGAACACTGGAGTGGCTTACCATTTCCTTCTCCAATGCATGAAAGTGAAAAGTGAAAGTGAAGTCGCTCAGGTTGTCTACTTGAAAGTTATACAGTCGTGTCCGACTCCTAGCGACCCCATGGACTGCAGTCTACCAGGTTCCTCCGTCCATGGGATTTTCCAGGCAAGAGTACTTGAGTGGGGTGCCATTGCCTTCTCCCTAGATTTCATATATATGCATTAATATATGATATTCCATCCATGGGATTTACCAGGCAAGAGTACTGGAGTGGGGTGTCATTGTCTTCTCCCTAGATTTCATATATATGCATTAATATATGATATTTGTTTTTCTCTTTCTGACTTACTTATACTATTATTATAATAGATTCTAGGTTCACCCACCTCATTAGAACTCAGTCAAATGTGTCTCTTTTTATGGCTGAATAATACTCCATTGTATATCACTATCACAACTTCTTTGTCCATTTATCTGTTGATGGACATCTAGGTTGTTTCCATGTCCTACCATTTGTAAATAGTGCTGCAGTGAACATTGGGTACATATGTATTTTTCAGTTCTGGTTTCCTCAGGATATATGCCCAG
>NW_011495041.1:8838653-8838950 GCF_000754665.1 Bison bison bison
AAGGCAATGCCAAAGAATGCTCAAACTACCACACAATTGCACTCACATGCTAGTAAAGTAATGCTCAAAGTTCTCCAAGCCAGGCTTCAGCAATATGTGAACCGTGAACTTCCTGATATTCAAACTGGTTTTAGAAAAGGAAGAGGAACCAGAGATCAAATTGCCAACATCCGCTAGATCATTGAAAAAGCAAGAGAGTTCCAGAAAAACAACTATTTCTGCTTTATTGACTACGCCAAAGCCTTTGACTGTGTGGATCACAATAAATTGTGGAAAATTCTGAAAGAGATGGGAATA
>NW_011495041.1:8839050-8843050 GCF_000754665.1 Bison bison bison
TATATATGGAATTATTGGGCTATATGGTAGTTTTCGTCCTACTTTTTTTAAGTTATCTCCATACTGTCCTACATAGTGACTGTATCAATTTACATTTCCACCAGTGATGCAAGAGAGTTATCTTTTTCCCACACCCTCTCTGGCATTTATTGTTTGTAGATTTTTTTATGATGGTCATTGTGACCAGTGAGATGTGTATCCTCATTGTAATTTCAATTTACATTTCTCAAAAGAAGGCATGTGTGATGACTGTGTAGATCACAACAACCTCTGGAAAATTCTTCAAGAAATGGGAATACCATACCACCTTACATGACTCCTGAGAAATCTCTATGCAGGTCAAGAAGCAACAGTTAAAACCGGACATGAAACAATGGACTGGTTCCAAATTGGGAAAGGAGTATGTCAAGACTGTATATTGTCACCCTGCTTATTCAAATTCTGTGCAGAGTACATCACACAAAATTCTGGGCTGGATGAAGCACAAGCTGGAATCAAGATTGCCATGAGAAATATCAATAACTTCAGATACTCAGATGACACCACCTTTATGGCAGAAAGAGAAGAAGAACTAAAGAGCCTCTGATGAAAGTGAAAGAGGAGAATGAAAAAACTGGCTTAAAGCTCAACACTCAAAAACTAAGATCATAGAATCCAGTCCCATCACTTCATGGCAAATAGATGGGGAAACAGTGAGACTTTATTTTTTGGGCTCCAAAATCACTGCAGATGGTGACTGCAACCATGAAATTAAATGATGCTTACTCCTTGGAAGAAAAGCTATGACCAACCTAGACAGCATATTAAAAAGCAGAGACATTACTTTGCCGACAAAGGTCTGTCTAGTCAAACCTATGGTTTTTCCAGTAGTCATGTGTGAATGTGAGTGTTGGACTTTAGAGGAAGCCGAGTGCTGAAGAATTGATCCTTTTGAATTGTGGTGTTGGAGAAGACTCTTAAAAGTCCCTTGGAATGCAAGGAAATCCAACCAGTCAATTCTAAAGGAAATCAGTCTTGAATATTCATTGGAAAGACTGATAGTGAAGCTGAAACTCCAATCCTTTGGCCACCTGATGCGAAGAACTGACTCATTGGAAAAGACCCCGATTTGGGAAAGAGTGAAGGCAGGAGGAGAAGGGAACAGCAGAGGATGAGATGGTTGGATGGTATCACTGACTCGATGGACATGAGTTTGAGCAAGTTCTTGGAGTGGTGATGGATCCGGAAACCTTTTGTGCTACAGTCCATGGAGCCACGAAGAGTCGGACATGACTGAGAGACTGAACTGACTACAAGCTTTTTTGTAGTTGATATTTATTTTTGAATGTTGGCTGATGTTTTGCATTTGGATTTTGTGTGGATAATTTTTTAAGCTTTAAAGTTCCAATTATTGTTTTAGAATTGCTACATATGGTACATCTCATTACTTTTAATTCAGGGCAGTCTTAGCAAAAACAAATACATCTCTAAGTCTGAGCTCTCTCTGATTCTTCTTCCTTCTTTATCTATTCTTCCTCTCTCCTCACCCGCTGTCCTTGCTATATTCTCCACAATGGCAAAAACTTTCCCTCTACCTCTGAGCACGTGTATATTACCCCACTAACTAACAAAAACTGGTCTAGTCAAACTAAACAGGCACAAAATAACCAGGATACCAAAAGTTAAGCTCATACAAGCTGCAAACCATATTGTTTCTTGGTAACAATGCAGACCTCATAAACCTAAAGAAGACAAAGGAAAGAAAACTTTGTTACTTTCTTGCTTGTTACAGGCTATGTGAGAGTATAATCTGTAGGTATGACACATTTTTTAAGAAGTTACCTTCATTGGATAGAATTGAATGGTGGTTACTGATTGGAATAGCATATCTTCTATCTCTTACTCCTTTTCTCTGTCATAAGATTGTATGTGACAAGGCCACTCATTTTTTTTTTTCTTTCTTTCAATGTGTAGGTGCATGTCTTAGGGATTTAAAATTTTCGAAACTAGTTTATTTATGCAAAGCATGTTTACATATAGAACACTTATGCAAAGAAACTGACTCCATGTTTTCTGAATTCTTCAAGGAACAGACAAATTAGAGACTGATGAAATACAGATCTGAAGTAATCTTTTAAAATATTACTTTGGGTTCTGTGACATTATTGTGAATAATTAAAGTGTACAGTACTTGATGCAGATGTACTGCAAGTTAACACCAGACTAATATTGGGAGGTCAGGGTCTAGATACCATGCTTTTGTCAGCATACTCTTTTAAGTCTTCTATGTCTGAGCTGTGGTTTCTTTTTTATCCTTTCTTCCTTATTTGGACTGTAATGTGTGGTCTGTAAGTATGATTCAGATATTCTTGTATTATTTACTGTTTAATAAAGAAAAAACTTTAAAAAATTGCTGCACATACCCTTACATTTGCAAAGTACTTTTTTTGCTTTTTGGTATGGCCTCAAAGACATGGTGTCATTGTATCCTTAAAAATGTAGATTATGAATATGATCAGTAAACGTCTTTAGCGGAGAGAAACAGGCACATCATTTCAAAAAGTCTCTGTATATCACAGAGTTATTGGAGCAGAACTGAAGGTAGGGTCCAGGTCTTCTGCCACTCGACCAGAGCTCCAGTTGTGTTCATTGTTGTGTTCATCTGTTGTGTTCAACAGACCGCTGTGTTCTGTTGTCTTCATTAATGTGCTGCAAAGCATTTGGAAACCAAGCATTACAGACGAGACAGAGTGGAATATTTGATGGAAGAAAAACTGAGACAATTCCTTTTCAAATTGTCACCTTCACCTCTCTCCACAAACATTCACACAAGCTTTTTTTTTTTTTTTTTTAATATGAGTGAAGTTATCAAACAATTTCAGAGCCTAAATTTTGGATCTAGAATTTACACAAGATTTTTTATGGCACTAATAATATTTAGTACCATTTAAGAACATCACTCATACGTGTGGAAGCTTTGAAAGAATAGAAAACAGTTCTCAGTATTGCACAGGTTACTCCCTAGTTGGAGATAAAACAGTTTCAAACACAAATGCAACTATGCAATTAAAATAACAAGGAAATAATACACTTCACACATGTATGACACATGTTTGGGATTGACCAGTTGCTCAGACCCCCAACCGCTGTGCGTGCAGTGCATCCTCTTCTTCCCTAACTCAATTCCTACTGTTAAGTTTTGTTCAGGCAAGTCTTCTCTGACCTCCTTGATTTGCTAGAAACTCTGATCCCCCCACCTTAAATTGTTATATTTTCAGCAGTCTCACTTAACATAGCTTCTATTTTCCCTTTATTTGTGTAGTTATTAATGTCTTCCTTTGCCATTTGACTCTAAGTTCTACGAGACTAGGAACTGTGCTCCTTTTTGAACACTCTTGTGATACAATAGCTTACACAGTGTTGTATACAAAATACGTAATCAGTAAGTGGTCAAGAAGTACCGAACATACTCCAATGTTAGCTGTCAAGTAGGATTTGGTGAATTTGGCACTGTTAATATTTTACTCTAAATCATTATTTTTTGTGCTGTCCTATGCATTGTGGAAAAATCTGAAAGAGATGGGAATACCAGACCACATGACCTGCCTCTTGAGAAACCTATATGCAGGTCAGGAAGCAACAGTTAGAACTGGACATGGAGTAATAGACTGGTTCCAAATAGGAAAAGGAGTATGTCAAGGCTGTATATTGTCACCCTGCTTATTTAACTTATATGCAGAGTACATCATGAGAAAAGCTGGGCTAGAAGAAGCACAAGCTGGAATGAAGATAGCCAGGAGAAGTATCAATAATCTCAGATATGCAGATGACACCACCCTTATGGCAGACAGTGAAGAGGAACTAAAAAGTCTTCTGATGAAAGTGAAAGTGAAGAGTGAAAAAGTTGGCTTAAAACTCAACATTCAGAAAACTAAGATCATGGCATCTGGTCCCATCACTTCATGGGAAATAGATGGGGAAACAGTGGAAACAGTGTCAGACTATTTTTGGGCTCCAAAAT
>NW_011495041.1:8843150-8844576 GCF_000754665.1 Bison bison bison
CACTGACTTGATGGATACGAGTCTGAGTGAACTGTGGAAGTTGGTGATGGACAGGGAGGCCTGGCGTGCTGCGTTTCATGAGGTCGCAAAGAGTCAGACACGACTGAGTGACTGAACTAAACTGAACTGATGCATTGTAGGCTGTTTAGTATCATCCTTGGCCTCTAGCCAGTAGGTGTCAATATTACTTCCTCTTATTCCTTCCTCTCACCCCTAAATCTTCACAACCATAAATGCCTCCAGACATTGTGAAATGTCCCCTGAGTGCAAAACCATCCCTTATTGACAACCATTGCTTTAAAGAAATAATTCCAGTCTTATTTCTCACATTTTCACAGAATGGATGGTCTACTTCATCAAAGTACTGTAACCTACTTTCACTCATATATATCCACCTTATACCATCTTTAAGCCATTGTTTAAGGTAGTATTTTTTGTTTCTTCTTTAATTTCCTTATTCTATTAATTTCTTTAAATCTTATCTACACTATAGAGCCTTATTTTGATTCTCAGCAGTTAGATGAGGCTTTCTCATTAGTCAGGGTCCTAGCAAGAAGCAGATGACATCTCAGATAGGAATAAAATATATATGTACAAAAGTAGGCAAAGTGCAGGCAAGGAAAAAAAGGGATAATGTAGTATCCCACAGTTGGTAAGATGCTAAGGCCTGACAAGGCAAACCAAAGTGAATTCTTAGAGAGGAAGCTAGAGAAATAAGCTGTTTGATGTCATTCTTTACATCAATTCCTTCTATAATTCCCCTTTGGATGAGCCACATGGAAAATTATAGAATAAGAAAAACTATTAATATATCCCAATGGGTCAAACTGTTGGGGTAGACGATCAGAGTGGAGAAGGATAAAGTGAAGCTGGTAAAACAAAATGTAGTTAATTCAGCCCACTTATTCTCTGTACCTTTGTAAGCAAAACACAATTGCCCCAAGCATTTATATCACATATAATTTGTATTATTTCTGTGAAATTAACTTGCATGGCACATAAGAGTGCTTCCTTGATTGTCTTGATTTTTTACTTTTTAAAACAAATCCTGTTTACCTACTAGCATACCAATAAGAGTGAATCTAAAATCTTTAAAAGCATGTACTGTGTGCTGATTGTATTCTATTGGATATATTTACTTACTAGAGACAAGTTTTTTAAAAACTATTTATAATATTTTGTTACTATTTAAAAATTTTGATTTCCAGGTGGAAAGAGTGAGAAGTACAAGGATCTCATGCTTGCTCTCTTCTAATTTTGAACCAGCTTCTCTAAGCAAATTACTCTTTCCTTATCCTTATATCTTACTTATACCTCAACCCCACTGAAATTAACCCACCACCTTCATGCACTGAATTTGGTTTGAGATATAGATAAGCACGATGGTGTGATCACTCACCTAGAGCCAGACATCTTGGAATGTGAG
>NW_011495041.1:8844676-8845747 GCF_000754665.1 Bison bison bison
ATATATATCCACCTTATACCATCTTTAAGCCATTGTTTAAGGTAGGATTTTTTGTTTCTTCTTTAATTTCCTTATTCTATTAATTTCTTCAAGTCTTATCCACACTATAGAGCCTGATTTTGATTCTCAGCAGTTAGATGAGGCTTTCTCATTAGTCAGGGTCCTAGCAAGAAGCAGATGACATCTCAGATAGAAATAAAATATATATGTACAAAAGTAGGCAAAGTGTAGGCAAGGAAAAAAAGGGATAATGTAGTATCCCACAGTTGATAAGATGCTAAGGCCTGACAAGGCAAACCAAAGTGAATTCTTAGAAAGGAAACTAGAGAAAGAAGCTGTTTGATGTCATTCTTCTTCACATCAATTCCTTTTATAATTCCCCATTGGATGAGCCATACAGAAAATTATAGAATAAGAAAAACTATTAATGTATCCCAATGGGTCAAACTGTTGGGGGAGACGATCAGAGTGGAGAAGGATTAAGTGAAGCTGGTAAAACAAAATGCAGTTAATTCAGCCCACTTATTCTTTGTACTTTTGTAAGCAAAACACAATTGCCCCAGGCATTTATAACACATACAATTTGTATTATTTCTGTGAAATTAACTTGCATGGCACATAAGAGTGCTTCCTTGATTGTCTTGATTTTTTTATTTTTTGAAACAAATCCTGTTTACCTGCTAGCATACCAATAAGAGTGAATCTAAAATCTTTAAAAGCATGTACTGTGTGCTGATTGTAGTGTATTCTCTTGGATATATTTACTTACTAGAGACAAGTTTTTTTAAAACTATTTATAATATTTTGTTACTGTTTAAAAATTTTGATTTTCAGGTGGAAAGAGTGAGAAGTACAAGGATCTCATGCTTGCTGTCTTCTAATTTTGAACCAGCTTCTCTAAGCAAATTACTCTTTCCTTATTCTTATATCTTATTTATATCTCAACCCCACTGAAATTAACCCACCACCTTCATGCACTGAATTTGGTTTGAGATATAGATAAGAACAATGGTGTGATCACTCACCTAGAGCCAGACATCCTGGAATGTGAAGTCAAGTGGGCCTTAGAAA
>NW_011495041.1:8845847-8846342 GCF_000754665.1 Bison bison bison
ACTATGTGGATCACAATAAACTGTAGAAAAATTCTGAAAGAGATGGGAATACCAGACCACATGACCTGCCTTTTGAGAAATCTGTATGCAGGTCAGCAAGCAACAGTTAGAACTGGACATGGAACAACAGACTGGTTCCAAATAGGAAAAGGAGTACATCAAAGCTGTATAGTGTCACCCTGCTTATTTAACTTATATGCAGAGTACATCATGAGAAACTCTGGACTGGGAGAAACACAAGCTGGAATCAAGATTACCGGGAGAAATATCAATAAGCTCAGATATGCAGATGACACCACCCTTATGGCAGAAAGTGAAGAGGAACTAAAAAGCCTCTTGATGAAAGTGAAAGTGGAGAGTGAAAAAGTTGGCTTAAAGCTCAACATTCAGAAAACAAAGATCATGGCATCTGGTCCCATTATTTCATGGGGAATAGATGGGGAAACAGTGGAAACAGTGTCAGACTTTATTTTTTGGGGCTCCAAAATCACTGCA
>NW_011495041.1:8846442-8847708 GCF_000754665.1 Bison bison bison
TGCCAACATCCGCTAGATCATTGAAAAAGCAAGAGAGTTCCAGAAAAACAACTATTTCTGCTTTATTGACTACGCCAAAGCCTTTGACTGTGTGGATCACAATAAATTGTGGAAAATTCTGAAAGAGATGGGAATACCAGACCACATGACCTGCCTTTTGAGAAACCTGTATGCTGGTCAGGAAGCAACAGTTAGAACTGAACATGGAAGAACAGACTGGTTCCAAATAGGAAAAGGAGTACGTCAAAGCTGTATAGTGTCACCCTGCTTATTTAACTTATATGTAGAGTACATCATGAGAAACGCTGGACTGGAAGAAGCACAAGCTGGAATCAAGATTACCAGGAGAAATATCAATAACCTCAGATATGCAGATGACACCACCCTTATGGCAGAAAGTGAAGAGGAACTAAAAAGCCTCTTGATGAAAGTGAAAGTGGAGAGTGAAAAAGTTGGCTTAAAGCTCAACATTCAGAAAACTAAGATCATGGCATCTGGTCCCATCACTTCATAGGGAATAGATGGGGAAACAGTGGAAACAGTGTCAGACTTTATTTTTTGGGGCTCCAAAATCACTGCAGATGGTGATTGCAGCCAGGAAATTAAAAGATGCTTACTCCTTGGAAGGAAAGTTATGACCAACCTAGATAGCATATTGAAAAGCAGAGATATTACCTTTCCAACAAATATCCATCTAGTCAAGGCTATGGTTTTTCCAGTGGTCATGTATGGCTATGAGAATTGGACTGTGAAGAAAGCTGAATGCCAAAGAATTGATGCTTTTGAACTGTGGTGTTGGAGAAGACTCTTGAGAGTCCCTTGGACTGCAAGGAGATCCAACCAGTCGATCCTAAAGGAGATCAGTCCTGGGTGTTCATTGGAAGGACTGATGCTAAAGCTGAAACTCCAATACTTTGGCCACCTCAAGCGAAGAGTTGACTCATTGGAAAAGACTCTGATGCTGGGAGGGATTGGGAGCAGGAGTTAGAGGGGATGACAGAGGATAAGATGGCTGGATGGCATCACCGACTAGATGGACATGAGTTTGAGTGAATTCTGGGAGTTGAGGATGGACAGGGAGGCTTGGCGTGCTGTGATTCATGGGGTCGCAGAGTCGGACATGACTGAGCGACTGAACTGAACTGACTGATATATATATATATATATCAGTAGACAAGCTTTTTCCTTTTCTTTTCTGGACCCCTTTCATTATTTTATACTTTACCTAATTCTCTAATCATTTCTTCTTTCCCACATTGTCCCATA
>NW_011495041.1:8847808-8848406 GCF_000754665.1 Bison bison bison
GGTTCCAAATAGGAAAAGGAGTACGTCAAAGCTGTATAGTGTCACCCTGCTTATTTAACTTATATGTAGAGTACATCATGAGAAACGCTGGACTGGAAGAAGCACATGCTGGAATCAAGATTACCAGGAGAAATATCAATAACCTCAGATATGCAGATGACACCACCCTTATGGCAGAAAGTGAAGAGGAACTAAAAAGCCTCTTGATGAAAGTGAAAGTGGAGAGTGAAAAAGTTGGCTTAAAGCTCAACATTCAGAAACTAAGATCATGGCATCTGGTCCCATCACTTCATAGGGAATAGATGGGGAAACAGTGGAAACAGTGTCAGACTTTATTTTTTGGGGGGCTCCAAAATCACTGCAGATGGTGATTGCAGCCATGAAATTAAAAGACGCGTACTCCTTGGAATGAAAGTTATGACCAACCTAGATAGCATATTGAAAAGCAGAGATACTACCTTTCCAACAAAGATCTATCTAGTCAAGGCTATGGTTTTTCCAGTGGTCATGTATGGCTATGAGAGTTGGACTGTGAAGAAAGCTGAATGCCAAAGAATTGATGCTTTTGAACTGTGGTGTTGGAGAAGACTCTTGAGAG
>NW_011495041.1:8848506-8853008 GCF_000754665.1 Bison bison bison
CAAGGAGATCCAACCAGTCCATTCTGAAGGAGATCAGCCTTGGGATTTCTTTGGAAGGACTGATGCTAAAGCTGAAACTCCAATACTTTGGCCACCTCATGGGAAGAGTTGACTCATTGGAAAAGACCCTGATGCTGGGAGGGATTGGGAGCAGGAGTTGGAGGGGATGACAGAGGATGAGATGGCTGGATGGCATCACCAACTAGATGGACATGAATTTGAATGAATTCCGGGAGTTGATGATGGACAGGGAGGCTTGGTGTGCTGGGATTCATGGGGTCGCAGAGTCGGACATGACTGAGCAACTGAACTGAACTGACTGATATATATGATATATATATATCAGTAAACAAGCTTTTTCCTTTTCTTTTCTGGACCCCTTTCATTATTTTATACTTTACCTAATTCTCTAATCATTTCTTCTTTCCCACATTGTCCCATAATCTTGATAAGCCTTATGAATGGAAACGTTCTCTAAATTCATTTCTCTTTTGCCATAAATATTCTTTGTAGGTAATGTTATATATTTATTTATTTCATTCCTACCTATACACTCTAATTTCTCAATCTGCTTTGTCAACCCATGTTATTTGATATTGCAGAGGCCCTCAAACTAATTTATTTTCCAAATTAAGCTGTTTTCTTTCTCAAAGTAGCATTTTCTTCTGTATGTATGTATGTGTGTGTGTGAAATGAGAACAATACTATTTACCTGAGAAATATCAAAACCCGAAAACTTCAAAATAATATTCTAACCAATATTCTAGCAAGCTCACCTTTCTAATGTTCCACTGCTTGTGATTTATAAACCCAATTAATGTTTTAAGTAGCTTTTAAATCTGTTTAATATATCTCATCTTTCTTATAATATGCTATATATGAAACCTTGGGCATCTTTGCATTATCTAATGTCAGAATCTCTTGTCTTTTGTGTACTATAAATAAGAACTGGCTAAAGCCTCGGGGAAGGCAATGGCACCCCACTCCAGTACTCTTGCCTGGAGAATCCCATGGATGGAGGAGCCTGGTGGGCTGCAGTCCATGGGGTCGCTAGGAGTCGGACATGACTGAGGGACTTCAGTTTCACTTTTCACTTTCATGCATTGGAGAAGGAACTGGCAATCCACTCCAGTGTTCTTGCCTGGAGGATCCCAGGGACGGGGGAGCTTGGTGGGCTGCCGCCTATGGGATCTCACAGAGTCAGACATGACTGAAGTGACTTAGCAGCAGCAGCAAAGCTTATCCTGTCCTGTCCTTTAGACCAGGTATTAGAAGTGATTTTCAGAATTCAACAATACTAGTAAGTTAGCCCAAAGCAGAAAGAAAATATCAAATAGCTCCAAGTTAGATCATAAAAAAGCCAGTAGCTAAAAAGACACAATACAAAGTCCAAAGAGAAAAGAACAAAATGGTAAACCAAGAAGAGAGCCAAGAGTCAAGAATAAGAAAGAGATGTATAAGATGAGAGGTAAATTATTAGTAGAATTGATATTAAAAATATTTAACAATGTGTATGGTTTTGGTACACACTCACCAGAAAGGGCAGAGAAGGCAATGGCAACCCACTCCAGTATTCTTGCCTGGAAAATCCCGTGGACAGAGGAGCCTGGTAGACTGCAGTCTATGGGGTCGCTAAGGGTCAGACATGACTAAGCAACTTCACTTTCACTTTTCACTTTCATCCATTGGAGAAGGAAATGGCAACCCACTCCAGTGTTCTTGCCTGGAGAATCCTAGGGATGGTTGGCCTGGTGGGCTGCCATCTACGGGGTCGCACAGAGTCAGACACGACTGAAGCGACTTAGCAGCAGCACCAGAAAGGGTGCTGGACATAGGGCAGGTAAGAACAATATCCTGAGAAGATGTTGGTGGACTTCCCAAGGAGGGACCAATATGAGTGGAATAGCAAGTGAAAAACTCTTTTGCAGCTCAAGGAAGTGGCTTTTTCCCACCTGGTATAAATTAATATAACTCAGTTATAATTTGGCTAGAAGTCAGACCTAGAAGAAACTGAAGGAAAAATGGGTAAAATAACAATGAAGTGATTACATCTAGAGTGAACTCCCAGGTCCTTGCATTGTTATTATTGTTTAGTCACTAGGTCAAGTCTGACTCTTTTTCATCCCCATAGGCTGTAGCCCACAAGCTCCTCCTCCAGGGGATTTTCTAGGCGGGAATACTGGAGTGGGTTGCCACTTCCTTCTCCAGGGGATCTTGACACAGGAATCGAATCTGTGGCTCCTGCCAAGTCTCTTGCATTGCAGGCAGATTCTTCACCACTGAGACACTGGTGAATTCCCAGGTGCCTGCATATGCTATGCTTAATAAAAATTATATTTTCTAGAGCTATCCAGTTTCTTGGTATATGTACAAAACTCAATGATTTTTTTCTCACTAATTGCATTAGTGGAATCTTCCACTTTTTCTCAACTTCCAATTTAAAGTTGGTTAACACTGCAGAGCCTTGAATTCTATAAGCATATGCTGCTTTCCTATTATTTTGCTCCTTTGCTTATGCTATTCTTGCTTCCTGGAACATCTCACAAGTGCCAGCATGGAGAACTCCTACTTGTTCTTTAAAGAGCTAAAGTGGAAAGTGAAAGTGCTAGTCACTCAGTCGTGTCTGACTCTTTGCTACCCCATGGACTATATAGCCTCTGTTCACAGAATTCTCCAGGGAAGAATACTGGAGTGGGTTGCCATTCCTTTCTCCAGGGGATCCTTCTGAGCCAGGGATTGAGCCTGGGTATCCTACATTGCAGGCAGACTTATATTGTCTGAGACACCAGGGAAGGTAAAGTTTCATCTAACCCTAGCAAGTCTTGTTTCACTCCTTCAAGAATCATTCTTCATTCATGAATGAATTTATGTCCCTTTTTTTCTTGAATAAAAATGAATAAATGAATGAATGAGCTTATGCCCCGTCATGCATTTTTTTGTAAAAGCATTCAGATTGTGCCATGGTGTTAAACTGCCTTGTTTCTGGCTCCTACATTTAGGCATTCAGTTTCTGTTGAGGGTCAGAATTTTGATGATACTTATTCATCTTAAAATCTCCAACTTTGTATATACCATCTGTTGGGGAGAGAGTTTTTTCTCATTTCATAGGTTCATCTGGCTAGTCTATGAATTAAATTGACATAAGACACATTAAAAGGAGAAAATTGAAAAAAAAATTAGTATCATGTGTACATGGAACTCAGAAAAACTTTAAGACTAAGAGATAGCATGCATAAAAATGTACATATACAGGTATATTATATATAAAATTATGTATAAAGATGTGTTTTATTTGAATATAAAAATACATAATAAAACTCCACTATGCTGAGACTACAACATCATAAAGACAATCAGGCTTACTTCAGAAGAAGAAAAACAACAGAACTATACTTAAAATAATAAGAATTTAATACAATAATCTTGGAAATAAACAATTCATGAATTGCAACATTTTCAATGTTTGACATAATACTTACATGGTATTCCAAATCTCTGATGATTTTAATGAAATGGAACTAAAGGGTTTTGTATCAAGTGTTAGAATATCAATTCAGGGATTGCAACATTTACACTGTTTTGTATAATTCTATTACTTGGTGAATACACAGTTGGTAACTCCATGATTTAGCTGCTACCAGTCCCTCTTCTGGAGAAGGCACTGGCACCCCACTCCAATACTCTTGCCTGGAAAATCCCATGGACCGAGGAGCCTGGTTGGCTGCAGTCCATGGGGGCTAAGAGTCAGACACGACTGAACGACTTCACTTTCAATTTTCACTTTCATGCATTGGAGAAGGAAATGGCAACCCACTCCAATGTTCTTGCCTGGAGAATCTCAGGGACAGTGGGCTGTCATCTATGGGGTCGCACAGAGTAGGACACGACTGAAGTGACTTAGCAGCAGCAGCAGCAGCAATCCCTCTTCAGCTATGTAATTCATCGTATAATGCAGACAGAGAAAAACTTGTTTCCGTATGACTATCTCAGTTTAGTTCAGTTCAGTCGCTCAGTCATGTCCGACTCTTTGCGACCCCATGAATCACAGCACACCAGTCTTCCCTGTTTATCACCAAGTCCCAGAGTCCACCCAAACCTATATCCATTATGTCAGTGATATCATCCAACCATCTCATCCTCTGTCTTCCCCTTCTCCTCTTACCCTCAATCTTTCCCAGCATCAGGGTCTTTTCAAATGAGTCAGCTCTTTCCATCAGGTGGCCAAAGTATTGGAGTTTCAGCTTCAACTTCACTCCCTTCAATGAACACCCAGGAATAATCTACTTTAGGATGGACTGGTTGGATCTCCTTGCAGTCCAGTTCAGTTCAGTTCAGTTCAGTTGCTCAGTCGTGTCCGACTGTTTGCGACCCCAGGAATCACAGCGCGCCAGTCCTCCCTGTCCATCACCAACTCCTGGAGTTCACTCAGACTCACATCCATTGGGTCAGTGATGCCATCCAGCCATCTCATCCTCTGTCGTCCCCTTCTCCTCCTGCCCACG
>NW_011495041.1:8853161-8863573 GCF_000754665.1 Bison bison bison
ATCCACAGTGATTTTGGAGCCCAGAAAAATAAAGTCTGACACTGTTTCCACTGTTTCCCTATCTATTTCTCATGAAGTGATGGGACTGAATGCCATGATCTTAGTTTTCTGAATATTGAGCTTTAAGCCTACTTTTTCACTCACTTCTTCTACTTTCTTCAAGAGGCTCTTTAGTTCCTCTTCACTTTCTGCCATAAGGGTGGTTTCATCTGCATATCTGAGGATATTGATATTTCTCCCAGCAATCTTCATTCCAGCCTTTGCTTCCATAAGAAACGCAGCCCAGCGTTTCTTATGATGTACTCTGCATATAAGTTAAACAAGCAGGGTGACAATATACAGCCTTGATGTACTCCTTTTCCTATTTGGAACCAGTCTGTTGTTCCATGTCCAGATCTAACTGTTGCTTCCTGACCTGCATATAGGTTTCTCAAAAGGCAGGTCAGGTGGTCTGATATTCCCATCTTTTTCAGAATTTTCCATAGTTTATTGTGATCCACACAGTCAAAGGTTTTGGCATAGTCAATAAAGCAGAAATAGATGTTTTTCTAGAACTCTCTTGCTTTTTCAATGACCCAGCAGATGTTAGCAATTTGATCTCTGGTTCCTCTTCCTTTTCTAAAACCAGCTTGAACATCAGGAAGTCCACAGTTCATGTATTGCTGAAGCCTGGCTTGGAGAATTTTGAGCATTACTTTATTAGCGTGTGAGATGAGTGCAATTGTGCGGTAGTTTGAGTATTCTTTGGCATTTCCTTTCTTTGGGATTGGAATGAAAACTGACCTTTTCCAGTCCTGTGGCCACTGCTTAGTTTTCCAAATTTGCTGACATACTGAGTACAACACTTTCACAGCATCATCTTTTAGAATTTGAAATAGTTCAACTGAAATTCCATCGCCTCTACTAGCTTTGTTCATAGTGATGCTTTTTAAGGCCCACCTGACTTCACATTGCAGGATGTCTGGTTCTAGGTGAGTGTGAGTGATCACACCTTCGTGATTATCTGAGTTGTTAAGATTTTTTTTTTTGTACTGTTCTTCTGTGTATTCTTGCCACCTCTTTTTAGTATCTTCTGCTCTGTTAGGTCCACACCATTTCTGTCCTTTATTGAGCCCTTCTTTGCATGAAATGTTCCCTTGGTATCTATAATTTTCTAGAAGAGATCTCTAGGCTTTCCCATTCTGTTGTTTTCCTCTATTTCTTTGCATTGATCCCTGAGGAAGGCTTTCTTATCTCTCCTTGCTATTCTTTGGAACTCTGCATTCAAATGGGTATATCTTTCCTTTTCTCTTTTACTTTTCACTTCTCTTCTTTTCATGGCTATTTGTAAGGCATCCTCAGACAGCCATTTTGCTACTTGCATTTCTTTTTCTTGGGGATGATCTTGCTCCCTGTCTCCTGTACAGTGTCACAAACATCTGTCCATAGTTCATCAGGCACTCTGTATATCAGATCTAGTCCCTTAAATCTATTTCTCACTTCCACTGCATAGTCATAAGGGATTTGATTTAGGTCAAACCTGAATGGTATAGTGGTTTTCCCATCTTTCTTCTATTTAAGTCTGAATTTGTTAATAAGAATTTCATGATCTGAACCACAGTCCACTCCCGGTCTTGTTTTTGCTGACTGTATAGAGCTTCTCCATCTTTGGCTGCAAAGAATATAATCAGTCTGATTTTGGTGTTGACCATCTGGTGAGATCCATGTGTAAAGTCTTCTCTTGTGTTGTTGGAAGAGGGTGTTTGCTATGACCAGTGCGTTCTCTTGGCAGAACTCTGTTAGCTTTTGCCCTGCTTCATTCTGTACTCCAAGGCCAAATTTGCCTGTTACGCCAGGTGTTTCTTGACTTCCTACTTTTGCATTGCAGCCCCTATAATGAAAAGGACATCCTTTTTGGGTGTTAGTTCTAGCAGGTCTTGTAGGTCTTCATAGAACCATTCAACTTCAGCTTCTTCAGCATTACTGGCTGGGCCATAGACTTGGATTACCGTAATATTGAATGGTTTGCCTTGGAAATGAACCGAGATCACTCTGTAGTTTTTGAGATTGCATCCAAGTTCTGCACTTTGGACTCTTTTGTTGACTATAATGGCTACTCCATTTCTTCTATCTCACTTCTGCTCAAATATCTCACTTCTGCTCAAAAGCTGAGCTTCTTATCACCTCTGTTCTCCTTTGTAGCTTGTTTTTCTGAACAAATGATTTTTCTGATCTAAAAATTTTTATAGTATCAATATGGCTGGTCTGTCCTCAATTTGATACATTACTTCCATCACATTTAACACTTAAAATAGAAATGGAAAATGAAAACATAGTTTAAAGACTCAATATTCATAAGCTTTTGGTGATATCTATATATTTTATGACTTGATTTTGTTTTCCCACTCCAATTCTTCCCACACAGAATCACACTAATTGTTGATTTAATGCACTCTCTCTATGCTTTGACTATCATGTCTCTCCCAGATGGGGCTGTATGCTGTCCAGATGCTCCATAATCTTACCTACCCAGATGTGATATTGACCACATCAACTCAGAATCTACTTTTCACTACAATTAGTGACATGTCTGCAGTGTTCTTTATTTACTCTTCATTGCCTGGTTGATGTTCCTTGCCATTCTCAGCTAAGTGAACATGATCTGTTACTGCTTAGAGCAATATCTCTAGGTTGAATCTAAACTTCAAGCTCAAATGTTAGATACCTGGACCTCCACAAAACAAACAAACAAACAAAAAAACCCTTAATGATTTGCTATCCATAGAGTTCACTTTTTTCCTACATATTTACAAATGTAAATGTCACCATTGTTTTTAGTCAATTCAGTCATGTTCACTTCTTTGAGATACCATGGACTGTATCCCACCAGGGTTTTCTTTCCATGGAATATTCCAGGCACGATTACTGGATTGGACTGCTATTTCACACTCCAGGAGATCTTCCAGAACTAAGAATCAAATCTGCATCCCCAAGTCTCCTGCATTGCAGGTGGATTCCTTACCACTGAGCCACTGGGAAGCCCATAAAATCCAGTATTTATTTAAAACTTAGTTGCATTCATGGAGAAAAATATTCATATTTTATAAGCTATATATTATACCTTTTAAGAGTGTATTTCTTTCATATGTGAATCTGGTCCTTAAATTTCTGAGACAAAAAAGGGTCACATTTCATACTTTTAAAATGTTTCTCACAGTGCCAAGTGTAATATGTAGTAAAAATAAGAAAGAGTATAATTACAAATTTTCTCATGGATCCAGTTTACCTGGTTTTGCACATTTTGAGCAATTCTTTTGATGGCAAATCCATTAATGTGAAGCCATTTCATTCTGGTTGTAAAGCTAACTCATATTTATATCATACCTTATTCTTTCAAAGAAATATTGTATATAGTATTTTATCCTAACAGTTGAGCATATTAAGCAGACATGGTTACTGTTATAATAAAAACTCATGAAATATCAAAATAACATGACTAACATTACTTTAATATTATGCACTCTAGCATCAACACACAGTTCATATTTAAATTAATATTTATGTCATATAATATTTAATAAATGTAAATAAGAAATTATATAAAATTTTCTATAGTAGTCATGATAATTATCATTTATTATAAATGACTACTTACTGAATTTTTGCTTTATGTGTGCCCTCTACTAGGTACTTTATAAATCTTATAGTTTATTCTTACAACAGTCCTGAAAGATAGACATTATTATCATTATTTTATCTATGAGGAAATTTACATTGAGAACCTAGGTAATTTCAAGGCATATAATTATTATATGGCCAACCAAAATTTCAAGTCCAGATTTCTATTGTTCCATAGTTCCTTCCTTTTTCTCCTGAATTAGGTTTCATCTCCATATCTCCACTTAAAGATAAATTATGCTCATAAGAAGCAGTGCAGACAGACTTTGAATTTCAATTTAGTTTTACTTCCATTATATTGCAAATGCCTTCAAAAGCTATGCTAATCTGTTATTTTAAACTGCTTTATTACATATCACAGTTATGAAATTAAAAAGTTAACATTTTAGAGGAAACAATTTCAAACCTATTTGAATTTTATCCAATTAATTATCCAAAGACATTGTTGGATAATAATCATGAAACTATTATAGAGCAAACTGGCCTCAAGACGGATTTTTCTTTCTTTATGCCAACAAGACCAAAAATCTAATACATTGTCTTTCATTCTGTGAAACCACGTAAGTAGATTTTTTTTTTAAGTATTTAAAAGGATCAACTTTGAGAACACAATGATCAAATAATGAATTTAGACTCAGTTGAATATTTTACCTACCAAGTAAATTCAGACCTGCTTAAAAAATTGATGGGATCTCTTCCTCTGAGTCACCTACTGCCTGGGTGAGTCCAGGAATGCCATTTTCTGAGATAATCAGGAGTTTATGCAGGCTGTATCTAGGCAATTGAATTAAGCTAGACCAAATTTAAATAGGAAATGCAATCTAGCTTTTACTCTTGTTTACTTCAGAGCTATATTGCAGTGTGAGAAGCTAAAATACTACTACTACTAACAATAATAATAATTGTTGTTCAGTCATGTCCGACTCTTTGTGACCCCATGGGCTGCAGCATGCCAGGCTTCCCTGTCCATCACCATCTCCCAGATATTGCTTAAACTCATGTCCATTGAGTCAGAGATGCCATCCAAGCATCTCATCCTCTGTCATCCCCTAATCCTCCTGCATCAGAGTCTTTTTAAATGATTCAGCTCTTCACATCAGGTGGCCAAAGTATTGGCACTTCAGCTTTAGCATCAGTCCTTCTAATGAATATTCAGGACTGATTTCCTTTAGGATGGACTGACTTGATCTCCTTATAGTCCAAGGTACTTTCAAGAGTCTTCTTCTTCTTCTTCTTCAAAAAAAGAGTCTTCTTCAACACTACAGCTCAAGAGCATCAATTCTTCACCATTTGGCCTTCTTTATGGTCCAATTCTCACATCATACATGACTACTGGAAAAACCATGCTGCTGCTGCTGCTGCTAAGTCGCTTCAGTCATGTCTGACTCTGTGCGACCCCCTAGACGGCAGCCCACCAGGCTCCTCCATCCCTGGGATTCTCCAGGCAAGAATACTGGAGTGGGTTGCCATTTCCTTCTCCAATGCATGCATGCATGCTAAGTCACTTCAGTAATGTCCGACTATTGTGCAACCCTACGGACAGCAGCCCACCAGGCTCCTCTGTCCATGGGATTCTCTGGGCAAGAATAGTGGAGTAGGTTGCCATTTCCTTCTCTGGGAAAAACCATAGTTGTGACTATATAGACATTTGTCGGCAAAGTAATAATAATAAAACTACCTAAATCTAGATTCTTGTTATATGAAGCATTGCCAACAGAACAGCAGCAAAGCACCCTCTGAGAGATTTTTGGCAATGCAGAGAAGGCAACTTTGTTATAAACACTTCAAAACTAATTACTGAGTATATAAAAATACCTTCAGTAAAGCCTCTCCATTTAACTAACTGCTGTTGAATTCTAAGAAGTTTGTATATGCAAAACAATAGCTGCTCATTATGTCCCTTTATACATTCTCTTATACAATTCCCATGAATTCCATTGGATTTTAAATGGACTGAGTTAGAGTTTATCATTAACCTAAACTCAGGATCTAATATTAATTGAGGTGGCCCTGCAAATTAAATGGAATATAATTCAAAACATATATGGATATCAATTAGAAACTTAAAAATTTAAATTTGTCATAATACTTGTGAACAGATTCAAAGGCTTACAGAATTTATTTTTGAGAAATAGTCCTTGAATAAGCATGGCATTGCAACTATTCAAAGGATTGTTTTAGAATGGATTCATCACTGGGAGGGATAAATATAAGTCACACACACTAAGATCAGTCTATTAGATATTCAGTCAATATGAAAAACACAAGATAGCTGTTAATTCTTTATTCTTTCTCTCATTTCTTATCCTGCCTTCAATCTTTCCCAACACCAGGATCTTTTCTAATCAGGATCAGGTGGCCAAAATATTGGAGCTTCAGCATCAATCCTTCCAAAGAATATCGAATTGATTTCCTTTAGAATTGATTGGTTTAATTTTCTTGCTGTCCAAGGGACCCTCAAGAGCCTTTTCCAGCACCAAAATTCAAAAATATCAGTTCTTCAGTGCTCTTCATGCAATTCTTCAATGCTTCTTCATGGTCCAACTCTCATATTCATACATGACTACTGGAAAATCCATAGCTTTGACTATACAGACCTTTGTCAGCAAAGTGATGTCTCTGTTTTCTAATACACTGTCTAGGTTTGTCACAGCTTTTCTTCCAAGGAGCAAATGTCTTCTAATTTCATGGCTGCAGTCACTGACTGCAGTGATTTTGGGGTCCATAAAGAATAAAATCTATCACTGGTTCCATTTTTTCCCCATCTATTTGCCATGAAGTGATGGGACTAGATGCCATGTTCTTAGTTTTTTTGGATGTTGAGTTTTAAAAAAGTGACTCATATTACTTTATTTATCTTATGCTTGCTTGACATAATATCTGGGTTTTTCATTCTTGGATAATTAATTTTTGTACTATCTGTTGACTTTGCTCCTCATCCCTGTACATATATTCTCTTGACATTTTGTGTCTTTTATTTAGTGTTCATATATCCAAAATTCTAACACCTTGCCAATATTTCAGATGAATTATTTAATTCTAATTACATTGTTCAATTTATTTTTAATTTTTACTAGTATTTATTTTTATCTATTGGCTACCTGGTATTTTACCTACTTTTAAATTTATCTATTTTACAAAAAAATTCAGATCCTATTATTGAGGAGATTTAAACACAAAGTTTAATCGTTTAATTGTATGTAAGGTTTTGAGCTCCTGCTAGATCTTTACAGCCTAGGTGACATTCCTTGATCAACACCACTTGTCTTTTCTGGTCTCTGACATTTGTAAGATCCTTTAAACTTAGTCCAGCTTTTTGTTTTCTGGCTATGGCACTGCTTACAATTCCTGCTTTACATGTCCTTGCACATACATGTATCCTACAAAAATGCCTTCAATGTGAAGAGAGTCTTTTATTTGTTTTTTTGTTTGTTTATATTTAGTTGTTGGAGAAAGAAATGGCTACCCACTTTGGTATTCTTGCCTGGAGAATCTCATGAACAGAGGAGCCTGGCAGGCTATTGTCCATGGGGTCACAAGAGTCAGACATGACTTAGCAACTAAACCACCATCACCATTTTTAGCTGGAGCATGCAAACTCCTAGTTGTAGCGTGTGAACTCTCAGTTGTGGTATGTGGGATCCAGGGACCAGGGATTGAAACCGGTGTCCCTACATTGGGACCACAGAGCCTCAGCCACTGGACCACCAGGGAAGTCTATGAATAGTTTTTGAACTTTCAAAATGTTATTTGTGATGTGGTCCTATCATTTAATAGTCAGTGTGAAAACATAGATAATACTAAAATTGCTCAAAAACAGCATTTAAGCTTTTCATGTCTGTGCTAATCATTCCTTTCTAGATCTCCTATTTGGTCTATAGCTGAATGAGAGATGACACCTAATAAATTGATAACAAATATACAATATCCAAGAATTGGAAGAGTATAATGAGGTCATCTACTTGAACTTCCAAGCCAGAGTCTAAAATTTTCAGCATATTCATAAAATTGAAGGGTATGAATCTGACTTTCCAAAATGGGAGAGTGGCATGAACTAAAGCAAAGCCAGAAAAAACATTAAAACCTCTTTCAGGACACTGAAACCCAGCAGGATTCTGTGGATATCTCTCAGGAACAAAAGTTCCTTTCTGTCCTCCATTTCTTATTTGTTAAAAAAAAAAAGCTTTAGTTTCCTATACTTTACCAGAGAAATATAAAGAAACAAACAAGGAAAAGACTCAACCTGGCTGTCCACAAGCATGTAGATCCCACACTGGTTGAAATTAAGATTGATAATTAAGACTGCTGAAATATAACCAACCAGAAGAAATTAATGAGCCCCACACTCTCACCCCAAATATTGCCTTTAAAAATCATTCCCTGACACCCACTGGGGAGTTCTGATATTTTGAGAATGAACCACCCATGCTCTTTACTGGGCTCTGCAAAAATGCTGTACTTTCTTTCACTACAATATATATATATCAATGTCAAAATATTGGCTTTGCAAACAAGTGACTCAAGTTCTTCTCAGTAACAAGATAACAGTTGGAAAGGTTAACTTGAAACTTAGGATTCAGAAAGGCTAATTTGAGGTCACAGTGACCAAAGGTCATGCAAAAGAAGTAGTTTAGATTCCATATCTTAAGAATCAAGGTTTCATATTGGAAGTGATGAAAAAGCATTAAAAGTTTCATGTGGAGGAGTAGATGTGTTTCCCTCTTAAATTAATTCAGGGAATTTTTTTCAGGAGTAATGAGATTTAATGTCATAGACAGTTTTGTTTTGTTTTAAGAGAAGTAGTTCTTTATAGTATAGTCAATGAATTTCCTTGCTTAATGGGTTGGTCATTGCAGAGAATAGCCTTTTTTATTTCTAGGTAATTGAATGCACATGACCTAAATGTACCTTTCTTCTTGGATTTTTATGGTAATGATTACATGAGTTCAGGGAAGAAAGTGTATATTGAAGTTCATCAGGGGGAAAAAAAAAGTTATTTTAATGTTTTATTGTGACTGGTGTTGCTGATATATACAGCAATAATCCAGCTAAGAGCCATTAATAAGCATGGCTTTCTTAAATTATTTTGCAAGAGAGCTAAAGGAGTTATACTATAAATGGAAGCAATGATTTCTTTTCTGTAGGTAATTTGTATAGAACTATTTGTAAAAACCTACAACAATGAATCACATTACTTATTACAATGACTCTAAAACTCCTTAAATGTTATTTTGTTGTTGCTACTGTTCACTTGCTAAGCCACGTCCAACTCTTTGTGACCCTATGGACTGCAGCACACCAGGGCTACCCTGTTCTTCACTATCTCCCAAATTTTCTCAAATTCATGTCCATTGAGGTGATGATGCTATCCAACCATTTCATCCTCTGCTGCCCTCTTCTTCTCTGCCTTTAATCTTTCCAGCATCAGAGTCCTTTCCAGTGAGTCAGCTATTTGCATTACAGGGCCAAAGTATTGGAGCTTCAGTATCAGTCCTTCCAATCAATATTCAGGGTTGATTTCTTTAAGGTTTGACTGGTTTGATCTCTTTGCAGTCCAAGGGTCTCTCAAGAGAATTCTCCAGCATCACAATTTGAAAGCATCAGTTCTTTGTCACTCAGTCTTCTTAATGGTTCAACACTCACATCCACACATGACTGCTTGAAAAAACCATAGCTTTGACTATACAAACCTTTTTCAGTAAAGTGATGTCTTGGCTTTTTAATACACTGTCTAGGTTTGTCACACCTTTCCTTCTGTTAGTTAGAATAGGAAACAGGAGTCCAAAATGGTGGTGGCTAAAAGACAAGGAAGGGAAGTTCAGTTCAGTTCAGTCATTCAGTCGTCTCTGACTCTTTGTGACCCTATGAATCACAGCACGTGAGGAATCCCTGTCCATCATCAACTCCCAGAGTTCACCCAGACTCACGTCCATTGAGTCAGTGATGCCATCCAGCCATATCATCCTCTGTCGTCCCCTTCTCCTCCTGCCTCCAATCCCTCCCACCATCAGAGTCTTTTCCAATGAGTCA
The DNA here is from genome assembly GCF_000754665.1 of Bison bison bison. Taxonomy (NCBI): domain Eukaryota; kingdom Metazoa; phylum Chordata; class Mammalia; order Artiodactyla; family Bovidae; genus Bison; species Bison bison. Next base: position 8,862,849 of record NW_011495041.1, read on the forward strand.
ACACTTCGCATGAGGTGGCCAAAGTACTGGAGTTTCAGCTTTAGCATCATTCCTTCCAAAGAAATCCCAGGGCTGATCTCCTTCAGAATGGACTGGTTGGATCTCCTTGCAGTCCAAGGGACTCTCAAGACTCTTCTCCAACACCACAGTTCAAAAGCGTCAATTCTTTGGCACTCAGCTTTCTTCACAGTCCAACTCTCACATCCATACATGACCACTGTAAACACCATAGCCTTGACTAGATGGACCTTTGTTGGCAAAGTAATGTCCTGCTTTTCAATATGCTATCTAGGTTGGTCATAACTTTCCTTCCAAGAAGTAAGCGTCTTTTAATGTCATGGCTGCAGGCACTATCTGCAGTGATTTTGGAGCCCAGAAAAATAAAGTCTGACACTGTTTCCACTGTTTCCCTATCTATTTCTCATGAAGTGATGGGACCGAATGCCATGATCTTAGTTTTCTGAATATGGAGCTTTAAGCCGGCTTTTTCACTCACTTCTACTTTCTTCAAGAGGCTCTTTAGTTCCTCTTCACTTTCTGCCATAAGAGTGGTTTCATCTGCATATCTGAGGTTATTGAGATTTCTCCCAGCAATCTTCATTCCAGCCTTTGCTTCCTGCAGCCCAGCGTTTCTTATGATGTACTCTGCATATAAGTTAAACAAGCAGGGTGACAATATACAGCCTTGATGTACTCCTTTTCCTATTTGGAACCAGTCTGTTGTT
>NW_011495041.1:8863673-8864237 GCF_000754665.1 Bison bison bison
ACTCTTTACGACACCGTGAATTGCAGCACGCCAGGCTTCTCTGTCCATCACCAACTCTAGGAAGTTAAACAAACTCATCTCCATCAAGTAGGTGATGTCATCCAGCCATCTCCTCCTGTGTATTTCCCTTCTCCTCCTGCCCTCAATACGTCCCAGCATCAGGGCCGTTTCCAATGAGTCAACACTTTGCATGAGGTGGCGAAAGTATTGGAGTTTCAGCTTTAGCATTATTCCTTCCAATGAACACTCCAGACTGATCTCCTTTAGGATGGACAGGTTGGACCTCCTTGCAGTCCAAGGGACTCTCTCTCAAGAGTCTTCTCCAACACCACAGGTCAAAAGCATCAATTCTTCGGTGCTCAGCTTTCTTCACAGTCCAACTCTCATATCCATACATGACCACCGAAAACACCATAGCCTTGACTAGATAAACCTTTGTTGGCAAAGTAATGTCTCTGCTTTTGAATATGCTATCTAGGTTGGTCATAACTTTCCTTCCGAGGAGTAAGCATCTTTTAATTCATGGCTGCAATCACCATCTGCAGTGATTTTGGAGACCCCCCC
>NW_011495041.1:8864337-8865122 GCF_000754665.1 Bison bison bison
TTCTGAATGTTGAGCTTTAAGCCAACTTTTTCACTCTCCACTTTCACTTTCATCAAGAGGCTTTTGAGTTCCTCTTCACTTTGTGCCATAAGGGTGATATCATCTGCATATCTGAGGTTACTGATATTCCTCCTGGTAATCTTGATTCCAGCTTGTGCTTCTTCCAGTCCAGCATTTCTCATGATGTACTCTGCATATAAGTTAAATAAGCAGGGTGACAATATACAGCCTTGATGGACTCCTTTTCCTATTTGGAACCAGTCTGTTGTTCCATGTCCAGTTCTAACTGTTGCCTCAAGGCCCACAAAAATAGAACAAAGGAAGGTCAAAGGAAGGTGTGAGGACCTCAGGTATAACAAACAGCACTCCGGGTTAGCCCAATTTACATAGGGCAGGCCCAAGGGGAGGAAAAAACATATAAAAAGAAGAGCCAAAGGGCCAGGGGTCTCTCTGTCTCTCTCTCTCCCGTGCACTGGGCCACTCTTCTCTTAATTTCTTTGAGTAGATATGCCCTTATGCTTTGAGGATGGATTTTTGTGTTATTTTCTTAATAAAATAGAGCTGTAACAAGGAGCTGTAACATTGATTTGTCTAAGAGCTATAACATGGTCTGTTTGAGACCTGAGAGCTATAACACAGTCAGGCCAAGACCCATGAGTTGTGACAGGCAGAGGGCTTTAATGTCCATCACCCCAAATCCTTTTTGGGACAAGACACAACCAACGAGCATACACTCACCTGACACTTCCAAGGAACAGGCATCTTTTAATATCTCAGGTACAGTT
>NW_011495041.1:8865242-8866902 GCF_000754665.1 Bison bison bison
AAGTCTGACACTGTTTCCACTGTTTCTCCATCTATTTCCCATGAAGTGATGGGACCAGATCCCATGATCTTAGTTTTCTGAATGTTGAGCTTTAAACAAACTTTTTCACTCTCCTCTTCCACTTGCATCAAGAGGCTTTTTATTTCCTCTTCATTTTCCGCCATAAGTGTGGTGTCGTCTGCATATCTGAGGTTATTGAGATTTCTCCCAGCAATCTTGATTACAGCTTGTGCTTCTTCCAGTCCAGCATTTCTCATAATGTACTCTGAATAAAAGTTAAATAAGCATTGTGACAATATACAGCCTTGACGTACTCCTTTTCCTATTTGGAACCAGTCTCTTGTTCAATGTCCAATTGTAACTCTTGCTTCCTGACCTGCATATAGGTTTCTCAAGAAGCAGGTCAGGTGGTCTGGTATTCCGATCTCTTGAAGAATATTCCACAGATTATTGTGATCCACACAGTCAAAGGCTTTGGCATAGTCAATAAAGCAGAAATAGTTGTTTTTTCTGGAACTCTCTTGCTTTTTTGATGATCAAACAGATGTTGGCAATTTGATCTCTGGTTCCTCTGCCTTTTCTAAAACCAGCTTGAACATCTGCAAGTTCATGGTTGATGTATGCTGAGGCCTGGCTTGGAAAATTTTGAGCATTACTTTACTAGCGTGTTAGATGAGTGCAATTGTGTGGTAGTTTGAGCATTCTTTGGCATTGCCTTTCTTTGGGATACGAATGAAAACTGACCTTTTCCAGTCCTGTGGTTACTGCTGATCTTTCCAAATTTGCTGGCATATTGAGTGCAGCACCTTTACAGCATCATCTTTCAGGATTTGGAATAGCTCAACTGGAATTCCATCACCTCCACTAGCTTTGTTCGCAGTGATGCTTTCTAAAGCCCACTTGACTTCACATTCCAGGATGTCTGGCTCTAGGTGAGTGATCACACCATCGTGATTATCTTGGTTGTGAAGATCTTTTTTGTACAGTTCTTCTGTGTATTCTTGCCACCTCTTCTTAATATATTCTGCCTCTGTTGGGTCCATACCATTTCTGTCCTTCATCAAGCCCATCTTTGCATGAAATGTTCCCTTGCTATCTCTAATTTTCTTGAAGAAATCTCTAGTCTTTCCCATTCTGTTCTTTTCCTCTATTTCTTTGCACTGATCGCTGAGGAAGGCTTTCTTATCTCTTCTTGCTATTCTTCGGAGCTCTGAATTCAGATGCTTATATCTTTCCTTTTCTCCTTTGCTTTCCACTTCTTTTCTTTTCACAGGTATTTGTAAGGCCTCCCCAGACAGCCATTTTGCTTCTTTGCATTTCTTTTCTATGGGGATGGTCTTGATCCCTGTCTCCTGTACAATGTCATGTACCTCTGTCCATAGTTCGTCAGGCACTCTATTTATCAGATCTAGTCCCTTAAATCTATATCTCATTTCCACTGTATACCCATAAGGGATTTGATTTAGGTCATACCTGAATGGTCTAGTGGTTTTCCCTAATCTTTTAATTTAAGTCTGAATTTGGCAATAAGGAGTTCATGATCTGAGCCACAGTCAGCTGCCGGTCTTGTTTTTGCTGACTGTATAGAGCTTCTCCATGTTTGGCTGCAAAGAATATAATCAATCTGGTTTCAGTGTTGAGCATCTGGTGATATCCATGT
>NW_011495041.1:8867002-8867347 GCF_000754665.1 Bison bison bison
AGTTAGCATCCACAGTGATTTTATAAAAAATGTTATTTTACAAATTTTTCATTCTCTGTCTCCTCTCTTTCTTCCTTTTGATTGAAATATAGTTGATCTGCAAAGCTGTGTTAATTTTCTAGTGTAGGGCAAAATGATTCATATACATAGGTGTATATATATATAACCTTTTTCAGATTTTTCATTATAGGCTACTCAGTTCAGTTCAGTTCAGTCATTCAGTCATTTCCAACTCTTTGTGACATCGTGAATTGCAGCACGCCAGGGCTCTCTGTCCATCACCAACTCTAGGAAGTTAAACAACTCATCTACCATCAAGTAGGTGATGTCATCCAGCCATCTCCT
>NW_011495041.1:8867447-8874034 GCF_000754665.1 Bison bison bison
TAATTTAAGTCTGAATTTGGCAATAAGGAGTTCATGATCTGAGCCACAGTCAGCTCTTGGTCTTGTTTTTGCTGACTGTATAGAGCTTCTCCATGTTTGGCTGCAAAGAATATAATCAATCTGGTTTCAGTGTTGAGCATCTGGTGATGTCCATGTGTAGAGTCTCCTCTTGTGTTTTTGGAAGAGGGTGTTTGCTATGACCAGTGTGTTCTGTTGGCCAAACTCTATTAGCCTTTGCCTTGCTTCATTCTGTATTCCAAGGCCAAATTTGCCTGTTACTCCAATTTGCCTGTTTCTCCAGGTGTTTCTTGACTTCCTACTTTTTCATATTGGGAAGCCCATATTAGTCTGTAATTTTATTATTTTTTGGTAATGTCTTTTTTGATATCAGGCTAATTCTGGCTTTATAGAATGACATTTTTTAAACTTAAGTGACCTGACCTTTATAAGTAAAGATGATTTGGAATGGGAAGAAGACAAAACATGGAAGAGGAAATGAGTGGCTTAGTGCAAAAATCTTTATTTTGTTTTTCCTTTACCCAAACTCCTTCCCTCTCCTTTCCCCATACTACACCGCAGTCTTTGGTCTTTTTTACTTTTTTTTTTAATGGAGTAGTATTCATTTACAAGATTGTGTTAATTTCTGCTATATAACAATGTGAATCAGCCATAAAGTGAAGTCGCTCAGTCGTTTCTGACTCTTTGTGACCCCATGGACTGTACCCACCAGGCTCCTTCGTCCATGGGATTCTCCAGGCAAGAACACTGGAGTGGGTTGCTATTTCCTTCTCCAAGGGAATCTTCCTGACCCAGGGATCGATCCCAGGTCTCCCACATTGCAGACAGATGCTTTAACTTCTGAGCCACCAGGGAAGCCCAGAATCAGCCACAGGTACACATATATTTCCTCCTCTTGTGCTTCCTTCCCATTCCTCTATTTCACCTTCTAGGTCAACACAGAGCACCATGCTGAGATCCCTGTGTTCTAGAGCAGCTTCACACTAACTATTTTACACATGGTAGTGTATATATGTCAACACTACACTCTCAATTCATCCCACCCTCCCTTTCTCGCCATATGTCCACATCCACCTCTACATCTGCACCTCTGTTACTGAATTTTCAGTTCATCCCAGTTCAGTTGCTCAGTCATGTCCAACTTGTTGCAACCCCATGACTGAAGCGCAATAGTCTTCCCTGTCCATCTCAACTCCCAGAGGTTCCTCAAACTCATGTCCATTGAGTTGGTGATGTCATCCAACCATTTAATCCTCTGTTGTCTCCTTCTCCTTAGGCCTTCAGTCTTTTCCAGCACCAAGGTCTTTTCTAATAAGTCAGTTCTTCACATCAGGTGACCAAAGTATTGGAGCTTCAGCTTCAGCATCAATTCTTCCAATGAATATTCAGGACTAACATCTTTTAGGATTGACTGGTTTGACCTCCTTGCAGTCCAAAGGACTCTCAAGAATCTTCTCTAACACCACAGTTCAAAGCATCAATCTTCAGTGCTCAGCTTTCTTTATGGTCCACTCTCACATCCATACATGACAACTGGAAAAATCATAGCTCTGACTAGACGGATTTTTGTTGGCAAAATGTCTCTGCTTTTTAATACACTGTCTAGGTTTGCCATAGCTTTACTTCCAAGGAGCAAGCATCTTTTAATTTCATGGTTGCAGTCACCATCTGCAGTGATTTTGGATCCCCCAAAAATAAAGCCTGTCACTGTTTCCATTATATACCCATCTATTTGACATGAAGTGATGGGACTGGATATCATGATCTTAGTTTTTTGAATGTTGAGTTTTAAGCCAGTCTTTTCACTCTCTTCTTTCACTTGTATCAAGAGACTCTTTAGTCCCTCTTCACTATCTGCCATAAGGGTGATATCTGCATATCTGAAGTTACTGATATTTCTCTTGGCATTTTGATGTTAATATATGATGTTTGTTCTTCTTTCTCTAACTTCACTCTGTATGACAGATTATAGGTTCATCCATTTTTATTTTAATATTCAAGGAGGTGGGTCAAAAAAGATCTTGCTATGGCTGATGTCAAAGTGTTTTTCCTGTAAAAGTTTTATAGTTTCTGACTTTACATTTATGTCTTTAACTATTTTGAGTTTATTTTTGTGTATGGTATTGGGCAGTATTTTAATTTCATCCTTTTACATGTAGCTGTTGAGATTTCCCAGCACCACTTATAGAAGAGAATCTTTTCTCCATTGTATATTTTTGCCTTATTTGTTATAGATTAGGTGACCACAGGTACATGGGTTAATTTCTAGACTTTCTATCCTGTACCATTGGTCTAGATTTCTGTTTCTGTGCCATTGCCATACTGTTTTGATTACTGTAGCTTTGTAGTATAGTTTAAAGTTGGGGACGATGATTCCTCCCTTTTCATTTTTTCCCCCTCAAAATTCCATTGCTATTTCTGAGTATTTTGTGTTTCCATACAAATTGTGGGCTTCCCTAGTAGCTCAGTTGGTAAAGAATCTGCCTGCAATGCAGGAGACCCAGGTTCAATCCCTGGGTCAAGAAGATCCCCTGAAGAAGGAAATGGCAAACCACTCCAGCATCTTTTCCTGGAAAACCCCATGGACAGTGGAGCCTGGTGGGCTACAGTCCATCGGGTCACAAATAGTTGGGTATGACTGAGTGACTAACACACACACACACACACACACACACACACAAATTGTCAAATTTTTATTCTAATCCTGTATAGAGTGTCATTGGTAATTTGACACGAATTGCACTGAATCTGTACATTGCTTTGGGTAGTATATTAATTTTCATTATATTGACTCTTCCACTCCAAAACATGATATATTTCTCCATAGGGTTTTTCTCCTCTTTGATTACTTTCATCAGTGTTTCATAGTTTTCTAAGTAGGTAGGTTGATTGAAGAATCCTTACATTCCTGCAGTAAATATCACTTTATCATTTTACATGATCATTTTAACAGGATATTGGATTCTATTTGTTAGTATTTTGATCAGCATTATTGTTCCTATGCCCAGCAGTGGTATTAGTCTGTAATTTTGTTTTTGTGTGTGATATCTTTGTCAGGTTTGGTAACAGGGTGATGGTCACCTTGGATATCAAATTTGGGAACATTCCTCCCTCTGCAGTTTTGTAGAAGAGTTTAAGAATAGGAATTTCTGTAAATATTAGATAGAATTTGCCTGTGAAGTTCATCTGATTCTGGACTTTGTTCTTTGGAAGATTTTTATTTTCAGTTTCAATTTTATTTATTCTGATTAGTCTGTTTACATTTTCTGATTCTTACTGATTCTATCTTAGAACACTGTATCTTTCTAAGAATGTGTCCATTTCTTCCAGGATGTCCATTTTATTGCCATATAGTTGCATGTAGTAGTCTCTTAAGGGGAAGGCAATGGCACCCCAGTCCAGTACTCTTGCCTGGAAAATCCCATAGATGGAGAAGCCTGGTAGGCTGCAGTCCATGGGGTCGCTAATAGTCAGACACGACTGAACGACTTCACTTTCACTTTTCACTTCCATGCATTGGAGAAGGAAATGGCAACCCACTCAAGTGTTCTTGCTTGGAGGATCCCAGGGACGGGGGAGCCTGGTAGGCTGCTGTCTATGGGGTCACACACAGTTGGACATGACTGAAGCAAGTTAGCAGCAGCAGCAGCAGTAGTCTCTTATGATCCTTCATATTTCTACAGTATCAGTTGGGATTTCTCCATTTTCATTTCTAATTTTATTAGAGTCTTCTCTCTTGTTTTCTTAAGAAATCTGACTAAAGTTTAATCAATTTTGTTTATCAAATAACTAACTTTTATTTTTACTGTTATTCACTATTGTTAACTTTGTTTCTATTTCATTTATTTCTGCTGTGATCTTCATGATTTATTTTCCTCTACTGAGTTTGAATTTTCTTTGTTTTCCTTTCTCTAGTTGCTTTAGGTGTAAGATTAGACTTTATTTTAATTTTTTCTTGCTTGTTGAGGTTAGATTGAATTGCTGTAAACTTTCCTTTTAGAATCGCTTTTGGTGTATCCAATAGGTTTGGGATCATCGTGTTTTCATTATAATTTACTTCCATGTGCATTTAAAAAATTTATTCTTTAACTTCTGAAGTGATCACTTGGTTATTTAGCAGCACATTGTTTATTCTCCATGTGCTTGTGTGTGTGTGTGTGTGTTTTTTTTTTTTGATAGTTGCTTCTTTTCCTGTAATTGTTTTCTAATCTCAAAGTGTTATGGTCAGAAAAGATGTTTGATACAATTTCAGTTTTCATAAATTTTCCAAGGCTTGATTTGTAACCTAAGATGTGGTCTTACCTGGAGACTGTTCCATGTGCACGTGAGAACAAAGTTGATTCTACTGTTTTCAGGTGGAATATCCTATAAATATCAGTTAAATCCATCTCGCTACTGTATTATTTAAAGGTTGCATTTCTTTATTTATTTTCCTCCTGGATGATCTGTCCACTGATGTAAGTGGGATGATATAGACACTGACTATTATTGTATTGCTATCAATTTATCTTTTATTGCTGTTAGCATTTAACTTATGTATGCTCCTATGTTGGGTGCATAAATATTTATAATTGTTATGACTTCTTGAATTGATCCCTTGATCATTGGGTAGTGTTCTTCCTTATCTCTCTTAAGTTTTTATTTTAGAGTCTATTCTATCTAGTACTCTTGCTTGGAAAATTCCATGGACGGAGGTGCCTGGTAGGGTACAGTGCATGGGGTCACAAAGAGTTGGACACGACTGAGTGACTTCACTTATTCCATCTAATATGAGTTTTGCTACTCCAGCTTCCTTTTGATTTCCATTTGCATGAAATAATTTTTCCATCTCCTCACTTTGTCTGTATGTGTCAGGTCTTGCTTTTGTATCCTTTCAGTCACTCTATCTTTTGGTTGGAGCATTCAATCCATTTGCATTTAAGGTAATTATCAATGTGTGTTCCTATTGGAATTTTCTTAAGTGTTTTGTGTTTGTGTTCGTTGGTCTTTTTCTTCTCTTGTGCTTTCTGCCTAGAGAAGTTCCTTTCGTATTTTTTGTAAGGCTGATTTGGTGGTACTGAATTCTCTTAGGTTTTGCATTTCTGTCCAATCTGAATGAGATCCTTACTGGTAGAGTAGTCTTGGTTGTATGTTTTCCCCTTTCATTCCTTTAAATATAGACTGTCATTCCCTTATGAACTACAGAATTTCTGTTGAAAAGCAGCTGATAGCCTAATCAGGGTTCCCTTTTATGTTATTTTTGTTTTTCCCTTGCTGCTTTTAATATTTTTTCTCGGTATTTAATTTCTGTTAGTCTGATTAATATCTGTCTTGGTGTCTTTCTCCAAGGGTTTATTCTGTATGGGAATCTATGTGTTTCCTGTACATGGGTGGCTATTTCCTTTCCCATGTTAATGAAGTTTTTGACTATAATCTCTTCAAATATTTTCTCAGATCCTTTCTCTTTTTCTTCTTCTTCTGGGACCCCTATATTGATTATTGATAGATTCAATATTGTCTCAATGATCTCTGAGATTATCCTCAATTTTTTTTTTCAGTCTACTTTCTTTATTCTGCTCTTTGGGAGTTATTTTCATCATTTTATCTTCCAGCTCACTTATTCATTTTTCTGCCTCAATTATTCTGCTATTGCCTTCTTACAGTATTTTAAAATTTCTGTTACTGCATGCATCACTCTGTTTATTATTTAGTTCTTCTAGATCCTTGTTAAATGTTTCTCACATTTTCTAAATTCTATTTTTAAGATTTTTGATCATCTTAACTATCATTACTCTAAATTCTTTTTCAGATAGGTTACAATTTCCTCTTCATTTATTCAGTCTTGTAGAGTTTATTTATTTATTGTTCTTTCATCTGTAACATATATATTTTTTTCATCTCATTTTCTTTTCTTTTTTGTCCTGATGGGTGGACTGTATTCCTGTCTTACTAATAGTTTGGCCCGAAGTTTAGAGCAATGGAGTTTGCAGGCAGTTGGGGAGAGCTGGGTATTGTGTTGCAAGGTGGACCTCTGGTATACCACATTGTGATTAGTATTCCTTTGGGCTTGAGTTTCTCTCTTAGTGCAGGAGTTCAAATCCAACACTCCCACCAGAGGAACTCAGTCCTGATATGCAGCCAATGAACTGAAATCCCAAAACCCGTGGGATGCAACAAAAAAAAAGAACAACAACAACAAAAAAAAGGTTTAGATCAATCAGATCAGATCAGTTGCTCAGTCATGTCCGACTCTTTGCGACACCATGAATCGCAGCACGCCAGGCCTCCCGGTCCATCAACAACTCCTGGAGTTCACTCAGGCTCACGTCCATTGAGTCAGTGATGCCATCCAGCCATCTCATCCTCTGTCGTCCCCTTCTCCTCCTGCCCCCAATCCCTCCCACCATCAGAGTATTTTCCAATGAGTCAACACTTCGCATGAGGTGGCCAAAATACTGGAGTTTCAGCTTTAGCATCATTCCTTCCAAAGAAATCCCAGGGCTGATCTCCTTCAGAATGGACTGGTTGGATCTCCTTGCAGTCCAAGGGACTCTCAAGACTCTTCTCCAACACCACAGTTCAAAAGCCTC
>NW_011495041.1:8874643-8885447 GCF_000754665.1 Bison bison bison
ATATTGCTGAAGCCTGGCTTGGAGAATTTTGAGCATTACTTTACTAGCATGTGAGATGAGCACAATTGTGCAGTAGTTTGAGCATTCTTTGGCATTGCCCTTCTTTGGGATTGGAATAGAAACTGACCTTTTCCAGTCCTGTGGCCAGTGCTGAGTTTTCCAAATTTGCTGGCGTATTGAGTGCAGCACTTTCACAGCATCATCTTTCAGGATTTGGAATAGCTCAACTGGAATTCCATCACCTCCACTAGCTTTGTTCATAGTGATACTTTCTAAGGCCCACTTGACTGCACATTCCAGGATGTCTGGCTCTAGGTGAGTGATCACACCATCGTGATTATCTGGGTCGTAAAGATCTTTTTTGTACAGTTCTGTCTATTCTTGCCATCTCTTCTTAATATCTTCTGCTTCTGTTAGGTCCATACCATTTCTGTCCTTTATCGACCTCATCTTTGCATGAAATGTTCCTTTGGTATCTCTGATTTTCTTGAAGAGATCTCTAGTCTTTCCCATTCTGTTGTTTTCCTCTATTTCTTTGCATTGATCTCTGTAGAAGGCTTTCTTATCTCTTCTTGCTATTCTTTGGAACTCTGCATTCAGATGTTTATATCTTTCCTTTTCTCCTTTGCTTTTCGCTTCTCTTCTTTTCACAGCTATTTGTAAGGCCTCCCCAGACAGCCATTTTGCTTTTTTGCATTTCTTTTCCATGGGGATGGTCTTGATCCCTGTCTCCTGTACAATGTCAGGAACCTCATTCCATAGTTCCTCAGGCACTCTATCTATCAGATCTAGGCCCTTAAATCTATTTCTCACTTTTACTGTATATTCATAAAGGAATTTGATTTAGGTCATACCTGAATGGTCTAGTGGTTTTCCCTACTTTCTTCAGTTTAAATCTGAATTTGATCAATAGCAAAGTATAAAATATAAAATAAATTTCAAAACTAACAAACATATTGCAAAAAATAAGAATACATATGAAAAAAAGCAATGGAGGGTAAAGCAAACTCCAATGAAACATAAAACAGAAAAGAAAAAAAAAATCCAAAAAATAGAAGGAAATAAAAGGGAGTAGACAATAACAAAGAATAAAAAATAAATTTAGAAAATTAAATTTAAAATAAATTTAGAAAACAAATAACATATTTAAAAAGATGGAACTTATATAAACCAACAACTGGAGGGTAAAACCAAGCCCTAAAACAAAAAACAGCAACAACAGCAACCAGAAAAAAGAAAGAAAGAAAATGCCAAAGACCTTAGCACTGATGTTTAGGTTTGGCAGGGCTTAGGTTGTAGTGTAGGCAGAGGTGAGGTTTTGGAAGGATCAGGATCTATGTTCAGTGTGGGAAAGGGCCATCAGTGTGGGAAAGGGCCACAATGGGATTCTTAGGTGGCACAGTGGTAAAGAATCCACCTGTCAATGCAGGAAACACAAGAGACCTGGGTTGGATTCCTGGGTCAGAAAGATACCTAGAAGTAGAAAATGGTAATCTATTACAGTATTCTTGCCTGGAAAATTCTATGGACAGAGGAGCCTGGAGGATTAGAGTTCATGGGGTTGCAAAGAGTTGGACATGACTGAGTGACTGAGCATGCACACACATGTACATGAAGGTTGGGTCCTGGATCCAGCCCAGTTCAGAGAGGGCTTTGGGAGTGCATCCATCCTCAAGGTGTATAGTATTAGGTCCAGAGACCTCAGAGGCTCCCCAGGCCTGAGTGGGTGGGAAGGGGATGTGAAGTTCGATTTTCCAGTCCTTTGACACTGGAGGATCCCTCATCTTCCCCACAGACACACTGGATGCAAGCGTGCCTCTCCAGACACATGAACCATTGCCCTCCCTTCCCCCATCCCGAAAGTGCACTGGTCCAGGCTGGCCTCTACTTCTCCCCTCCTTGCTCCACTGCATGTTTTTCCCAGTCAGGTGGGGATTCCACCCTGTAGAATGTCTTAGAAGTGTTACCTCCTTTTCAATCTTTCGGAAAAATTTAAGAAGAATTGATATACGTTCTTCATTGTATCAATTTGTTTGGTAGAATTCTGCTGTGAATCCATGTTGTCCCGAATTTTTGTTTGCAGGAAGTTATGTTTATTATACCACCCTTATGGAAGAAAGTGAAGAGGAACTAAAAAGCCTCTTAATGAAAGTGAAACTGGAGAGTGAAAAAGTTGGCTTAAAGCTCAACATTCAGAAAACGAAGATCATGGCATCTGGTCCCATCACTTGATGGGAAATAGATGGGGAAACAGTGGAAACAGTGTCAGACTTTGTTTTTTGGGCTCCAAAATCACTGCAGATGGTGACTGCAGCCATGAAATTAAAATACACTTACTCCTTAGAAGGAAAGTTATGACCATAGCATATTGAAAAGCAGAGACAGTACTTTGCCAACAAAGGTCCATCTAGTCAAGGCTATGGTTTTTCCTGTGGTCATGTATGGATGTGAGAGTTGGACTGTGAAGAAGGTTGAGTGCCGAAGAATTGAGGCTTTTGAACTGTGGTGTTGGAGAAGAGTCTTGAGAGTCCCTTGGACTGCAAGGAGATCCAACCAGTCCATTCTGAAGGAGATCAGCCCTGGGATTTCTTTGGAAGGAATGATGCTAAAGCTGAAACTCCAGTACTTTGGCCACCTCATGCGAAGAGTTGACTCATTGGAAAAGACCCTGATGGTGGGAGGGATTGGGGGCAGGAGGAGAAGGGGACGACAGAGGATGAGATGGCTGGATGGCATTACTGACTCGATGGACGTGAGTTTGAGCGAACTCCAGGAGTTGGCAATGGACAGGGAGTCCTGGTGTGCTGCAATTCATAGGGTCGCAAAGAGTTGGACACGACTGAGCAACTGAACTAAACTGGTCTGATGTTTATTACACATTTTATTTCATGCCTAGTAATTGGTCTGTTTGAACTATCTATTCTTTCTTGATTCAGCGTTTGTAGATAGTATGTTTCAGAAAATTTTTTTATAGGTCCATTTTTTATAGGTTGTCCAATTAGTTAACTTACAATTGTTTATAGTATTCTTTTAGGTTTTTGTTTGTTCTGTATTTCTGTAGTTTCAGTTGCTATTTCTCCTCTTTCATTTCTTATTTGCTTATTTTTGTCCTCTCTTTTCTTCTTGATGACCCTGACCAGAGTTTCGCTTATTTTTTTTTACCCTTTCAAAAAAAAAAAAAAAGTCTCAGCTTTATTTTTTTTTCTATTTTCTAATCTCTATTTTATTTATTTCTTTCTGATCTTTATTACTTTCTTAATTTTGCTGACTTTAGTCTTTGTATTTCTTTTTCTAATTCTTTGAGTTTTCAGGTGAGTTTATTTATTTTAGGAAGATCTGTATCACTATGAACTTCCCCTTGGGGACTTTTATATTTTAATCTCATAGATTTTCACTATCATTTGTATCAAGGTATTTTTCAACTTAGTTTTCATTTTCATCACTGACCCTTTGTCTTTATTTTTCTTTCTTTTTTAGTAGGATTTTGTTTTGTTTTGTTTTGTTTTAATTCTCCATGTAAGTTATTTTTTTTTTTTTTTTCATCTTCTTTCTGTGGTTGATTTCTAGTTTCATGCCATTGTGGTTAGAGGAAAAACACAGTAAATGAGAGTGATTAAGATGTAGATTTAAGCCTTTGCTTTCTCTACTGATAAGAGTCTCTAGATATATGGCCACCCTCTTTCAGGTACACACAGAAAGACACTCTTAGAAATTTGTTTCTCACAAACTGGCAATTCTTATTTAGTTTTCAGATCCTTTCCATGTATGCTACTTATCTGAAAATAGCCAGTTTAAAACAACCAGTACTCCAGAGAAATATTTTAGGGTGGTAGATTCTGCTTTCATGCTGTGTCATTAAGAGAAAATAATACAGGTATTTAAGAAATTTGTGACCCATGAGAGACTGAGCCCGATTTGCCTCTGAATGTCCAGTACTCTTGCCTGGAAAATCCTATGGACAGAGGAGCCTGATAGGCTACAGTCTATGGGGTGGCTAAGAGTCAGACACAACTGAACAACTTCTCTTTCACTTTTCACTTTCACGCATTGGAAAAGGAAATGGCAACCAAAGTGTTCTTGCCTGGAGAATCCCAGGGACGGGGGAGCCTGATGGACTGCCGTCTTTGGGTCGCACAGAGTCAGACACAACTGAAGCGACTTAGTAGCAGCAGCAGCAGCCCAGAAATCTCTAGTGAAGGCATGCATCAACAATGGCCTGTCATGAAGTCAAGGGGACTGACTACAACAGTCCTGGGAGCTGCAATGTGCTGGCATAAATCCTTTTGAAGGAGATAACCATTACTGCCATTTTCCCAACCACACAGGCCAAATCACAGGGAGGTGACACAGACCCACCAATTGGCAGAAAATTGGATTAAACATTTACTGAGGATGGACTTGCCCACCAGGGCAAGATCCAGTTTTCCCCACAGCCAGTCCCTGCTATCAGGAAGCTTCCAAAGCCTCTTATCCTCATCCATCAGAGGGCAGACAGAATGAAAACCACAATCACAGAAAAGTAACCAAACTGATCACATGGATCACAACCTTATCTAACTCAATGGAACTATGAGCTGTGCCATGCAGGGCCACCCAAATGAATGGGTCATGCTGGAGAATTCTGACAAAAATTCAGTGGTTCACTGAAGAAGGGGATGGCAAACCACTTCAGCATTCTTGCCTTGAGAGCCCCATGAACAGTATGAAAAGGGAAAATGATAGGATACTGAAAGAGAAACTCCTCAGGTCAGGAGGTATCCAATATGCTGATGGAGAATCACACAGAAATAGCTCCAAAAGGAATGAAGATGCTGAGTCAAAGTGGAAACAACACACAGTTGTAGAGGTGTCTGGAGGTGAAAGTAAAGAAAGATGTTCTAAATAACAAAATTATATAGAAACCTGGAATGTTAAATCCATGAATCCAAGTAAATTGGAAGTGGTCAAATGAGATGGCAAGAGAGATGATCAACATTTTAGCAATCAGTGAACTTATCATAACAAGCACCCTCTTCTAACAACACAAGAGATGACATTGACATCACCAGATGGTCAATACTGAAATCAGATTGATTATATTCTTTGAAGTGAAAGATGGAGAATAGCTTTACAGTCAGGAAAAACAAGACTGGGAGCTGACTGTGGCTCAGATCATGAACTTATTGCAAAATTTAGACTTAAATTGAAGAAGTATGGAAAACCACTAGGTCACTCAGGTATGATCTAAATAAAATCCCTTACAATTATACAGAAAAAGTGACAAATAGATTCAAGAGATTAGATCTGATAGAGAGTGCCTGAAGAACTATGGACAGAGGTTTGTAACATTGTACAGAAGATGGTGATCAAAACCATCCCCAAGAAACAGAAATGCAAAAAGGCAAAATGGTCATCTGAGGAGTCCTTACAAATAGCTGAGAAAAGAAAAGAAATGAAAGGCAAAGGAGAGCACCCATGTAAATGCAGAGTCCCCAAAAATAGCAAGGAAAGATAAGAAAGCCATCCTAAGTGAACAGTGCAAGGAAACAGAGGAAAACAATAGAATGGGAAAAACTAGAGATCTCTTCAAAAAATTGAACATATCAGGGGAGGATTTGATGCAAGGATGGGCACAAAAAAGGATGGATATTGCATGAATTTAACAGAGGCATAAGATATTAAGAAGAGGTGGCAAGAATTCAAAAACGAACTTCGAAGAATTACAGAAAGGATCTTAACGACTCACATAGCCACGATGGTGTGATCACTCACCTGGAGCCAGATAGCTTGGAGTGTGAAGTATAGTGGCCCCAAGGAAGCATCACTATGAACAAAGCTAGTGGAGGTAATGCAATTCCAGTTGAACTATTTCAAATCCTAAAAGACAATGCTATGAAAGTGCTGCACTCATATGCCAGCAACTTAGGAAAACTCAACAGTGGACACAGGACTGGAAAATGTCAGTTTTCATTTCAATCCCAAAGAAAGGCAATGCCAAATAATGTTCTATCTACCACACAATTGCACTCATCTCACATGCTAATAAAGGAATGCTCAAAATTCTCCAACCCAGGCTTCAACAGCATGTGAACCATGAACTTTCACATGTTCAAGCTGATTTAGAAAAGACAGAGGAACCAGAGATCAAGTTTCCTACATCTGTTGGATCATCAAAAAAGCAAGAGTTCCAGAAAAACAAACAAACAAACAACAACAACAAAAAATCTACTTCTGCTTAATTGACTATACCAAAGCTTTTGACTCTGTGGGTCACAGAAAACTGGAAAATTCTTAAAGAGATGGAAATACCAGACCACCTGACCTGCCTCCTGTAAAATTTGTATGCAGATCAAAAAGCAACAATTAGAACTGGACATGGGACAACAGACTGGTTCCAAATCAGGAAAGGAGTACGTTAAGGCTATATATTGTCACCCTGCTTATTTAACTTATATGCAGAGTACATCATGCAAAATCCTGGAGAGGATGAAGCACAAGTTGAAATCAAGATTGCCAGGAGAAACATCAATAACCTCAGATACGCAGATGACACCACCCTTATAGCAGAAAGTGAAGAATTAAAGAGCCTCTTGATGAAAGTGAAAGAGGAGAGTGGAAAAGCTGACTTAAAACTCAGCATTCAGAAAATGAAGATCATGGCATCTGGTCCCATCACTTCATGGCAAATAGATGGGGAAACATTGAAAACACTGAAAGACTTCATTTATTTATTTTTGGTCTCCAAAATCACTGCAGATGATGAATGCAGCCATGAAATTATAAGATGCTTGCTCTTTGGAAGAAAAGTTATGACCTACCTAGATAGCATATTTAAAAGTAGAGACATTACTTTGCCAACAAAGGTCCATCTAGTCAAAGCTATGGTTTTTCCAATAGCTATTTATGGGTGTGAGAGTTGGACTATAAGAAAAGCCGAGCACTGATGAATTGAGGCTTTTGAACTGTGGTGTTGGAGAAGACTCTTGAGAGTTCTTTGGGCTGCAAAGAGATTCAACTAGTCCATCCTAAAGACATCAGTCCTGAATATTCACTGAAAGGACTGATGCTGAAGCTGAAACTCCAATACTTTGGCCACCTGATGGAAAGAACTGACTCATTTGAAAAGACTCTGATGCTGGGAAAGATTGAAGGCAGGAGGAGAAGGGGACGACAGAGGATGAGATGGTTGGATGGCATCACCGACTGAATTGACATGAGTTTTTGTCAATTCTGGGAGTTGGTGATGGACAGGGAGGCCTGGTGTGCTGCAGTCCTTGGAGGGGTTGTAAAGAGTTGGACATGACTGAGTGACTGAACTGAACTGAATGGTATTGATATAAAGGTTGAGAAAGGTTGAGAAAGACATATCTTATACACTAAACCTTAAGAGGCTAGCATTCTGATAGTATCACTATCACTTTAAATTTAGTAACTCGTACTAATAGACCATTAGTCTAAATCAAGCAATATGATTTATTATTTGATTATTGCTAGAATTGTTCATGATTATTTGTTGAGTCCACTCTTTAGTGTATTTTTGAAGCCATTCATAATTTATATGAAAAATTATGTGTCTTACCATTCTTCCAGGTATGTACAAAATAAGACAAAAGTAGTTTCAGGAGGGAGTGCAGCCAAACACAGAAAACCTGATATTCAGTTTAAGCAAGCTTTCAGTTGGTGGCCCCTTTTTTTTCTCTAACTAAAAAGATACTAAATTATCTAAACTAAAAATAAATAAATAAATAAATAATCTAAACTATATTAAAAACTAAAAAGATGATAAACTATATTAACCATGTAAAAGGATAATAAATTATTTTATTTCCTTTTAAGTCAACTTTTTCATACAAATTATATATTGTTAAGCTTATATATGTTTTTATCATAGCATCTACACTGAAATAAGTATAGAACTATCCTTCCTCTTTAGAAATAAACAAGTAACTCTTTAGCAATAGTATGAGAAAATAGGCTGGGATGATAAATTTCCAGACAAGATTATGATTGTGCATACCCTTTATGTGTGTTCTTTGCATACATTTATAACCTCTTTTTCTATGAAGTACATGATTTTCCATGTTCTCTTCATGTGGTTTAGTACAGTATTGTCCTCCAAATGTGCAAAGTAGCCAGCAGCTGTGTTACAGAACTTTGTGTTAATGTTTTATTAATTCCCAACAGTAACTCAGCCTTTTCAGTGATTTCACACAACTCTCAGGTAATAGAATAAATGCTGAGTGATTTTGCTTCTACTTCACTGAGCAAAACAACCTTGACAGATGACATACTAAACCCTTCATATTTTCATTAATCCTTTGTTCATATTTATTCCAATACTCTGAGAATTCTAGCTAGCGTCCAAACTGGCAGCTCATTAGAGTCTGCTGGGTAAATTCTAACCCATCATCCACCTTATGCCAAAAGAAACAGCCTTGAGTCTTTTTATCAATTCTTTATACACAAGAATAAGCAAAAATTTTACTTTAACATTTTTAGTGTAAATTGTTACCTACATCAATAATATTTCTGAAAATTCTAAGCAAATTCAGATCTACTTTAGTCTATTTCAGTTGAGATATGTACTCACTTTGTAATAAAATAATCTAATCTCTTGCTTTTGTACTTTTAAGGGACTCTAGTTTCCATAATAGCATAAGAACACAAACTGGAAATGTTTTATTTTATATTTTTACTCTCAGTATCTATGATACTGTTTTCAGATATCACTTTTTCAGATACCAGCAGTGTTCTCAGAACACAAGCACTTTATTCAAGGCTCCTTGAAGCATATGAAAGGGCATACAATGACACAGTCTGAAAGAAAGCCCAAAGGTCTGAGGACTGACTCTTGTCAAGAAAATTTTGAAAGAATTAATGACCCCCCCAGAATAAAATGATCTTTTTAAAACAATTTAAGGTAAGAAATTGATACATTGGAAGACTCAGCAGCACATACTTTAAAAGACTCATAACATCACGATAATGAAATCAACACACGAATGTAAGAATATCTGAACAATTACAACCAATACAAGATATATTTTAAAGAAATACAGTGCCCCCCATAAGCATATCATAGGCATCATTCTTCAAAATTACTGTGATAGAAAGCCATTTTCTTCAGAAAAAAAGTAATTATTTTTATATGCTATGCTTAGAAAGTCCTGTTTGCAATTAACTGTCTTGCATTTTATCAATATTGCTTTATATGCCTTTTTTTTTACTAGACTAGAATTGAAAATTTTGTAACCGTTAACCTTTATAAACACTAAAGTTAATAAGTTTAGATTAATTTCTCTGCAACATGTTAATGTAGAATAGTAACAAAGTATAGTCTACAGGCCCCTAAGACCCAAGTAGATCAAAACTTTTTCACAATAATACTAAATTGTTATTAGCATCTTTTACAGTGAAGTTGCTGACGCTTTATTTATGATAAATTAAAGTGAAGTTCAGTCAGTCGTGTCCAACTCTTTGCAACCCCATGGACTATATAGTCCATGGAATTCTCCAGGCCAGAATACTGGAGTGGGTAGCCTTTCCCTTCTCCATGGGATCTTCCCAATCCAGAGGTCGAACCCAGGTCTCCCACACTGCAGGCAGATTCTTTATCAGCTGAGCCACAAGGAAACCCCAAGAATATCAAAGTGGTGATATTAAATCATAGTAGTGATAGTGATCATTTATATTCTTCATTGCCATGAAGTTTTTAAAAATGTAAAATACCTAGTTTCACTTAAAATGCCTGTGATGAATCAGCAAAAATTTTGAATTTTACTGAATTTATATCCTTAAGTATATGTTTCTTTAATATTTTGTTGACAAAATACGATATCTATATAAGGTACTTCTGTGGCACATAGAAATGCAACGGCAGTTACAGTTTCTCTATACATAAAGATTTCTCTTAGATTGGCAATGATATTAATACATGTGATACTTTTGATATTTTGTAATCAATATAGTAATCTTTAGATGATCAGTATCTCTCAGTAAACTAATATTTTCCAGATGATCAATACATGATTTACAAAATCAAGCATGAGTGTAAAATCCATTCAAAATGTGATTTTGACAAATAGATTTAAATATAAGAAGACATAAGTCATCTAGTTATACTGTGTGGGGAAATTAACAAAATGGCACCAGTCAGTCTCCCTTGCCCCATGCTCTCAGGCCCTTGCTCCCCTTGTTCTGTAAGCAATGACTTTGCGTGGATTTCTAACAGCTGAGTTCGCTTATAGCACTGCACATGTGCATCATGAGGTACTTTCTTGGGTGCAGGCTACTTTTGTTTATAACTATATATAAGCTTCAACTGGAAAATCCCAAAGGAGTTATGTTATGTTATGTTATGTTATGTTATGTTATGTTATGTTATGTCTGCTGCTACAGCTGCTGTGCCAGCCCAAAGAGTATAAGTTTGTGCAGTTTCTACAGCTCCTCACATTTTCTCCCAGCCTCTTAGCTTGTGCCTTGCCTACCATCAGTTCAGCGAACTATGTGCACAGTCAGATACAGTGAGACAATTGACGTCATGAGCAGGATCAGCAGTACAAATGGTGTAGCCGGCAGGATACCCAGGAGGTAGAGGAGCCTGAGGCTCCACAGAAGAAGAGTCAGCAGGATACCCTGGAGGTAGAGGAGCCTGGGGCTCCACTGGATGGAGGAAGCCAATGGCTACCATAAAACATGTGGTACCTTGTGGCTGCCATCCTCTTGGCGTGGGCTCTAGTGGAAGACTGGGAAGCAGTGGACAGTTCACTGGATAGCGTTCAAACGGCGTTACAGGCAGTGAGTTCCTTTTTGGCAAACAAGTGGA
>NW_011495041.1:8885980-8887738 GCF_000754665.1 Bison bison bison
AACCCTCACTAAGACAAAAGTTGTGCAATGCTAGGCAAATCATGAAAGGGGTGCCTAACCAAATGCACACTCTCATGGAATGGATTAACTCTGTCATCTGCACTATGTGGTCAAATGTGGGTGAGCTCTCAGGTGGTGTAAATAAATGTCATACCCATGCTGAGGCTGAGTTGACCCAAGTCATGATAGAACTGAGCATGGAGCAGTCAATATTTAACCTTAGTACCCGAGGCCCAGATGACGAGTGTTTTCTGGTGGCATTCAAGACACAATTTTGAACAATGTCCAGTCTATCTCTTTTGGGTCCCTGACTGCTATTCTTACACCCTATGTGGGCACCATATCTATGAGGTGACCTCGATGGTGGCTAGCTTGGAAGAAATAGAGGAATGGCAACAGGGAAAGGGGATTAGAAGTATGAAGACCCCAAAGGGGCACTGATCTGGTAAAGACCCCATCCAGGTGACAAGACTGCAAGTGTGGTTTGATTTGTTTGCAGCGGGAGTTGACAGAAATAAAATTGATAGACAATCTAATGATCTTCTCCTGGAGCTATGGAGGGAATTGAGACTGGAGCAACAGTTTACCAAGTTTGGGAAGCACTCACAGCAAGAGATATGGGTGGTTTAGTTAAAAGATTACATGATGCCTGAGGATGTTCCTTGTGATGATGCCCTTTTCCACTTTGAATAGGGCTCACACAAAGGTGCCCTCCTGAACAGCCCAAGCAGGGACTGGAGGCCCCATGTAAGACTTGAAATTCACTGTCACAAGCTAATGTACAGAGAGTAATGGCCCTGTTTGGCACTGAGGCTGAATGCAACCTTGGTAAGAAGCCAATTTTCAAAGGTAAGAAGTGCCCTTACCTTTGAAAACTGGATGGTTCCCTATGTGGTGCTTCTACTGCTGCTAAGTTGCTCCAGTCATGTCCGACTCTGTAAGACCCCATAGACAGCAGTCCACCAGGCTCCCCTGTCCCTGGGATTCTCCAGGCAAGAACACTGGAGTGGGTTGCCATTTCCTTCTCCAATGCATGAAAGTGAGAAGTGAAAGTGAAGTTGCTCAGTCGTGTCTGACTCTCAGCAACCCCATGGACTGCAACCCACTAGGCTCCTCCATCCATAGGATTTTCCAGGCAAGAGTACTGGAGTGGGGTTCCATTGCCTTCTCCCTATGTGGTGGTGTATGGTAAAGGCTTTGTCCTATGACATGCTACTAATCTCTGATTTTATTGTAGATTTAGAACAGTATGGAAGCATTGGGGATCATGTGGGTGGTCTGTGAATGCTGCAAAGATCCTCATTAAAAGGGTGAATCTGGCAACTGTGGGGGTTTTCCAAGTCCTAAATAAAAACCCCACAGGGGTAAAGTTGTCCCCATGGAGGCTTTGCTGCAACTTCACAAGGACAAGTAGTGAACTAGACTTGGCCATGGAAGATAAAAGCACTCCAAATGCAGTAAGTGGCTCTTCTAGTCCGTTAGGGCAAGGACTGCAACATGAGTTCCAGGTGATACCTGGTATTGTGTTCTGCTATGTATTGGGGATGTAACTGTTTGTTGTCATAGCTACTGCTGTTTCAAGATGCAAATCCAGGGTTCAGTATTACCTGCCAAGGAATTTGCAGAAGATGGACTGGGCATGTATAGTGAGGCAAGAGACCATGAAAGGGTGGAATGTGGGGAAATTAACAAGATGGCACCAGTCAGTCTCTTGCCCCAGGTTATCACACCCTCTCACCCCATGTTCTCTAACATTGA
>NW_011495041.1:8888842-8890011 GCF_000754665.1 Bison bison bison
TGCCTGAAGAACTATG
This sequence comes from Bison bison bison, assembly GCF_000754665.1. NCBI lineage: Eukaryota > Metazoa > Chordata > Mammalia > Artiodactyla > Bovidae > Bison > Bison bison. Next base: position 8,888,859 of record NW_011495041.1, read on the forward strand.
AATGGAAGTTCATGACACTGTACAAGAGGCAGTGATCAAGACCATTCCCAAGAAAAAGAAATGCAAAATGGAAAAATGGTTGTCTGAGGAGCCCTTACAAATAGCTGAGAAAAGAAGAGAACCTGAAGGCAAAGGAGAAAAGGAAAGATATGAATTTAGAATTCCAAATAATAGCAAGGATATTAAAACCGTCCTCAGAGATCAGTGTAAGGAAATAGAGGAGAACAATAGAATGGGAAAGAGATCTCTTTCAAGAAAATTAGAGGCACCAAGGGAACATTTCATGCAAAATGGGCACAATGAAGGACAAAAATGGTATGGACCAAACAGAAGCAGAAGATATTAAGAAGAGTTGGCAAGAATACCCAGAAGAACTGTACAAAAAAAAGATCTACACAACCTAGATAACCACAATGGTGTGATCACTAACCTAGAGCCAGACATCCTGGAATGCAAAGTCAAGCGGGCTTTACAAAGCATCACTATGAACAAAGCTGGTGGAGGTAGTGGAATTCCAGTTTAGCTATATAGAATCCTAAAAAAATGATGCTATGAAAGTTCTGTACTCATTATGCTACCAAATTTGGAAAACTCAACAGTGACCACAGGACTAGAAAAAGTCAGTTTTCATTCCAATCCCAAAGAAAGGCAATGCCAAACTCTTGATGACAGTGAAAGAAGACAGTGAAAAAGTTGGCTTAAAACTCAACATTCAGAAAACTAAGATCATGGCATCCAGTCCCATCTCTTCTGGCAAATAGATGCGGAAACAATGGGAACAGAGAGAGACTTTATTTTGGGGGCTCCAAAATCACTGCAGATGATTGCAGCCATGAAATCAAAAGACGCTTGCTCCTTGGAAGAAAAGTTATCACCCACCTAGACACCATATTAAAAAGAGACATTACTTTGCCAACAAAGATCCATTTAGTCAAAGCTATAGTTTTTCCAGTAGTCATGTATGGATGTGAGAGTTGGACTATAAAGAAATCTGAGCGCCGAATAATTGATGCTTTTGAACTGTGGTGTTGGAGAAGACTCTTGAGAGTTCATTGGACTGCAAGGAGATTCAACCAGTCAATCCTAAAGATAGTCCTGAATATTCTTTGGGAAGACTGATGCTGAAGCTGAAACTCTAATACTTTGGCCACCT
>NW_011495042.1:0-852 GCF_000754665.1 Bison bison bison
TCCCTGACCTCAACCACACAAGGAAACTTCTCTTGGCTCGCAGAGACTTGAGGACATCCCTTCTGATTTGACCTCAGTGACTCCCTGCTCACTGCTCTGATTGGACACCGAGGGGGGAAGCGGGGCCCACTGGGAAGACAAGAGAGCACAGCTGGGAGAAAGAATGTGCCCAAGGGACAGAGGAGTCCTGAGACCATGAAGCCCATTCGAATCCATCACCAGCAGGGAAGCACCATGTGCCCATGAGGCCCGTGGTGGCTCGTGGACTCAGTTGCCCTGTGGGACCCTTGGGGGCTTGGCCAGCCCACCTTGGAAGGTGGCTGCCTGGATGGATGGTGCTGGTTGCCCACTCAGTCTTGGAGAAGGAAAGAGAGTTGGGCTTTGTGAAACCTGGTTACACAGCCCAGATATTGCCCCAGAGCCACCTTGGTCAAGCTGTATCCTTTTCCCAAGTAAAAGGAGGAAAGGGAGATGATTGCAATAGAAAATAGCGAGCAATACACATGCTTACAGGGTGACTGGTAATCCTGACACCCACCCTGTGCTTTCCTGCCTCTTCGCCTTTGCCTTTGCTCAGACTTCAGACAAGTCCCCTTGTCCATCCTCTCTGGATGCAGTGTCGTGTCCTCTGCCAGGTTCAGGCTGTGCCTCCTGTGATGCCAAGTGTGAGCCTTCCATGCCTCCAGGATTCTGCTTTAGTCTTCACAGCCTATCAGAACAGAGCTCTTCTCAGGAAAGACACCACACCCTTGTCCCCAGCCAGTTCAGTTCAGTTCAGTCGCTCAGTCGTGTCCAACTCTTTGCGACCCCATGAATCGCAGCATGCCAGGCCTCCCTGTCCATCACCAACTC
>NW_011495042.1:952-2107 GCF_000754665.1 Bison bison bison
CTCTCCAGCCCACTGTGTGTCCGGCCCTGGGCTTGGTGCTGGGAGCACAGGGGAGGGGACAGAGGCCATGCCTGGCCTCACGGGCACACAGAGAGCAGAAGCGGCCCTCACAGCAGCGCTGATGGCAGCGCCTCCCCTCAGAGGGGCTGTGGGAGGTCAGGGCCGCCTGCAGGGAGAGCCATTGTCACTGGAGCCTCCAGGCTGACAGAGCTCCCCCTGGCAGAGAGACACCGAGGTTCAGGGGGGACACTAGCAGAGAAGTCACCTCACAGAGCCTGTGACCCCCTCCATCCCTGGAGCTCCCAGAAGTCCAGGGAACCTGAGCCAGGTGTGCAGGGCGCCTGTTCCCACAGCAGAGATGCTAAGACAGGAAGCCTGATGCTGGGAGATGACCCAGGTCTGGGAAGGTTTCCTGGAAGAGGTGGGAACCCACCTAGAGGGAAAAGTGCCTTCCTGACAGGAGGTACAGCCAGAGTGAAGGGGCGACAGTGTGGCCAAAGCAGGCAGGAGAAAGGCTCGTCCCCGGTCCCCTCCCCAACTCACGTCCTAGGGAGGCGGGTCTAGCTCCAGGAGGTGGTAGAGATGAGCTTCTGAGGACCGCTCATTGAGCTGATCCACAGCACGAAGCACGGCCTCCCTGTAGCTGAGGGCCTGGGCGCTGGCCGAGGGCAGCACTAGTCCCAGCAGCAGCAGCCACAGCGACCAGCGCCCCAGGGAGAGGCTGGCCCTCTGGGTCTCCATGGTCCCCAGTCAGCCTCCTCCCAGCCCACGGAACATGCTCAGTCTGGACCTGATACAAAGGATAAACCAGGAGTCTTTCTGACCTGCCCCATCCTTGCCCTCTTCCCAGGGTGTGAGCTGGTCTTGCCACAGTCCTTGCTGTTGCCTCATTGGTTTTCTGGGCAGTGGGCAGGGAGGCCCCTGTGCAAGGTGAAGAAATGGTTTCTCCAGCTCTCTTAATACCTCGGCCTCTCTGGGGCACATGGGAAGTGTCACAGTAAGGCTTGCTCAGGTGGGCTGTGCCCTCCAAGAGGGAAGGAGTACACAGTGTCTACATCCCCTCTGACCTCCCTCCACTCCTGCCCCGCTCCTGCCCCCATCTCCTTTCGTCTCAGTGAAGCCACAAGCCCCAGAGGTCAACTTCTTTGTGTTCCA
>NW_011495042.1:3227-4968 GCF_000754665.1 Bison bison bison
CCTTCAGAATGGACTGGTTGGATCTCCTTGCAGTCCAAGGGACTCTCAAGAGTCCTCTCCAACACCACAGTTCAAAAGCATCAATTTTCCCCCCCAACTCCACATCCGGTCTTTGGGAAATCCACATACACTTTTCACCCCCAACAAACTCAGGTAGGAGCCCTGACCCTGCATCACCCCCTCCTTTCCTCCTCTCAGCCACCCTCTGGTCCCTGAGAGTCTGGGGCAATCAGAATGGAAACCCAGTTCTAAAGAGGGCCCCAGATCTCTGGGAACACCCACCAGCTCTCTGTGTAGATCAGTTGTTAAGGAAAATGAGACCCCACAGGCAAATCTTTCAATCAAGGACAACGCCCCTCACTAGGAAATGGCAGACCCAGTGGGGGATCCAATCCCTCCACTGACCCAGCATGCTGTGCACCTCTCGGGGACCAGTGGAGGGCAATTTGGCCCTCCTTCCTGCCCTCTGCAGGAAACAGGGAAGGTTCCAATGACTGTGAGGGTGGACTTGGGTGAGGGCTGAGCATCAGGACACTCTCTGTGCTCAGGGTCTACTTCCTCCTTCCCACTGACCACTTCAGGTGAAGCAAAGAGATGGGGAGGCTAAGTCCTCCTGGAAACTCCTCAGCTAGGCTGGGGTTTCCCAGGCATGGGGTTTGATGAAGCAGATCAGCTGGCAGGAGGGCAGCACCATCCCACCCCCAGGTACTGGGGGGAGGCGGGGGACATAAAACCAACAGAGGCTGCACCAGCCACACCATAGCCAGAGTACTTGGAGGGCATCGAGGTGACTGCTCAGAGTCAGCCTTGAGCCCAGTGATTCCAAGGGCCTCAGCTGAGCCAAGCTCGGGCTCCAAATCTCACCACCACCAAGCACAGCAAACATCCTATCAGCTCCTCTCCGCTGGATCTGGGACCGTGTGACAAGGTGACCTGGGCCCAGGTCAGGGCTGAGCCGGAAGGTGCCTGAGTTTTGCAGAAGAGAACCAGGCTCAGACTGTGGGGCATGGGTACCATGAGTGGGTTTTTACTGGGGACATGGGTGTAGAGAGGGCAGCTGGGGCCCAGGCCAGACCTGTCAGCAGAGAGACTGAGGGGATGTTCTCTTCCCAGACAGGACCCTGGATGCCTTGGGTACATCAGGAAAGCAAATCCTCTTTCATTCTTCTACCAGGACAAAGACTTGCAAACCCTCAGGATCTCAGAGTCAGCCTCCTGGAGATCATGACCTTCCAGCAGGAAGTGAGCTGAGCCCATCCAGACATCAACTTCTGGGAGGATGGAGGAAGACAGGGCCCTTTACACGAAGCCCACACATCCCTCCTTCTTTCCTGGGTGCCTCTGTGTTCCCTCCCAACTGACTGGCATGCCCTAGTGGAGGTCTTCCATCTGTCCATGGGTGCCCTGGGAAGGTAGAAACAGCCCTTCCAGGAACAAAAGACCTATGTATAGAAAACTATAAAACACTGGTAAAAGAAATCAAAGATGACACTAATAGGTAGAGAAATACACCATGTTCATGCATCAGAAGAATCAATATAGTGAAAATTAGTATATTACCCAAAGCAATCTATAGGTTCAATACAATCCCTATCAAGATACCAGCGGTACTTTTCAGAAAACTAGAACAAATAATTTCAAAATTTGTATGGAAATACAAAAAACCTCGAATAGCCAAAGCTATCTTGAGAAAGAAGAATGGAACTGAAGGAATCAAACTGCCTGACTTCAGGCTATACTA
>NW_011495042.1:5420-5989 GCF_000754665.1 Bison bison bison
AGCCAAAGCAAAAACAATACCCAGCTGTGGATGTGACTGGTGATAGAAACAAGGTCCGATGCTGTAAAGAGCAATATTGCATAGGAACCTGGAATGTTAGGTCCATGAATCAAGGCAAATTGAAGTGGTCAAACAAGAGATGGCAAGAGTGAATGTCGACATTCTAGGAATCAGTGAACTAAAATGGACTGGAATGGGTGAATTTAACACAGATGACCATTATATCTACTACTGCAGGCAGGAATCCCTCAGAAGAAATGGAGTAGCCATCATGGTCAACAAAAGAGTCCGAAATGCAGTACTTGGATGCAATCCCAAAAACAACAGAATGATCTCTGTTCATTTCCAAGGCAAACCATTCAATATCACGGTAATGCAAGTCTATGCCCCAACCAGTAACGCTGAAGAAGCTGAAGTTAATGGTTCTATGAAGACCTACAAGACCTTTTAGAACTAACACCCAAAAAAGATGTCCTTTTCATTATAGGGGACTGGAATGCAAAAGTAGGAAGTCAAGAAACACCTGGAGTAACAGGCAAATTTGGTCTTGGAATATGGAATGAAGCAGG
>NW_011495042.1:6089-6719 GCF_000754665.1 Bison bison bison
GAAGAATGGAACTGAAGGAATCAAACTGCCTGACTTCAGGCTATACTACAAAGCTACAGTCATCAAGACAGTATAGTACTGGCACAAAGACAGAAACATAGATCAATGGAACAAAATAGAAAGCCCAAAGATAAATCTACGCACCTACAGATACCTCATCTTTGACAAAAGAGGCAAGAATATACAGTGGGGAAAAGACAATCTCTTTAACAAGTGGTGCTGGGAAAACTGGTCAACTACGTGTAAAAGAATGAAACTAGAACACTTTCTAACACCATACACAAAAATAAAAAAATGGATTCAAGATCTAAATGTAAGACCAGAAACTATAAAACTCCTAGAGGAAAACATAGGCAAAACACTCTCTGACATAAATCATAGCAGGATCCTCTATGACTCACCTCCCAGCATAATGGAAATAAAAGCAAAAATAAACAAATGGGACCTAATTAAAAGCGTTTGCACAACGAAGAAAACTATAAGTAAGGTGAAAAGACAGCCTTCAGAATGGGATAAAATAATAGCAAATGAAGCAACTGACAAAGAATTAATCTCAAAAATATACAAGCAACTCCTGCAGCTCAATTCCAGAAAAATAAGTGACCCAATCAAAAAATGGGCCAAAGACTG
>NW_011495042.1:6819-7228 GCF_000754665.1 Bison bison bison
CGGCAGCCGAGAGGAGCTACCCCGCGTCCGAGGCCAGGGGCAAGGGCCGGGAGGAGCAACCCCACACCCGAGGCCAGGGGCGGCGGCGGGGAGGACCAACCCCACCTCCAAGGAGCGGTGGCTGTGCGGGCTCAGGAGGGCCGAGAGGAGCTGTCCCATGCTGAAGGTCAGGAAGGGCGGTGGTGAGGAGATACCCCTCGTCTAAGGTAAGGAGCAGCGGCTGTGCTTTGCTGGAGCAGTCGTGAAGAGATACCCCACGCCCAAGGTAAGAGAAACCCAAGTAAGATGGTAGGTGTTGCAAGAGGGCATCAGAGGGCAGACACACTGAAACCATACTTACAGAAAACTAGTCAATCTAATCACACTAGGACCACAGCCTTGTCTAACTCAATGAAACTAAGCCATGCCC
>NW_011495042.1:7328-7629 GCF_000754665.1 Bison bison bison
CTATTATACAGAGTGAAGTAAGTCAGAAAGAAAAACACCAATACAGTATATTAACGCATATGTATGGAATTTAGCCCACTAAGCGCGGGCGGCTGTGACCGGCGCACTAAGTACGGCCGAGAGGAGCTACCCCACGTCCGAGGTCAGGAGCAGAAGCCAGGAGGACCCCATGCCCGACGGGCGGCGGCCAAGAGGAGTTACCCCACGTCCGAGGTCAGGGGCAGCGGCCGAGAGTGCCAGGCTGCAACGGTGCAGGAACGGCGGAGAAGACTACTCACGTCCGAAGGCAGGGGGGGCAGGC
>NW_011495042.1:8977-9291 GCF_000754665.1 Bison bison bison
GAGGAACCAGAGATCAAATTGCCAACATCCGCTGGATCATGGAAAAAGCAAGAGAGTTCCAGAAAAACATCTATTTCTGCTTTATTGACTATGCCAAAGCCCGTGACTGTGTGGATCACAATAAACTGTGGAAAATTCTTCAAGAGATGGGAATACCAGACCACCTGACCTGCCTCTTGAGAAATCTGTATGCAGGTCAGGAAGCAACAGTGAGAACTGGACATGGAACAACAGACTGGTTCCAAATAGGAAAAGGAGTACATCAAGGCTGTATATCGTCACCCTGTTTATTTAACTTATATGCAGAGTACATC
>NW_011495042.1:9391-10396 GCF_000754665.1 Bison bison bison
ATTATATTCTTTGCAGCCAAAGATGGAGAAACTCTATACAGTCAGCAAAAACAAGACCAGGAGCTGACTGTGGCTCAGACCATGAACTCCTTATTGCCAAATTCAGACTTAAATTGAAGAAAGTGGGGAAAACCACTAGACCATTCAGGTATGACCTTAATCAAATCCGTTATGATTATACAGTGGAAGTGAGAAATAGATTTAAGGGCCTAGATCTGATAGATAGAGTGCCTGATGAACTATGGACTGAGGTTCGTGACATTGTACAGGAGACAGGGATCAAGACCATGCCATGGGAAAGAAATGCAAAAAAGCAAAATGGCTGTCTGGGGAGGCCTTACAAATAGGTGTGAAAAGAAGAGAAGCGAAGGGCAAAGGAGAAAAGGAAAGATATAAACATCTGAATGCAGAGTTCCAAAGAATAGCAAGAAGAGATAAGAAAGCCTTCTTCAGCGATCAATGCAAAGAAATAGAGGAAAACAACAGAATGGGAAAGACTACAGATCTCTTAAAGAAAATCAGAGATACCAAGGGAACATTTCATGCAAAGATGGGCTCGATAAAGGACAGAAATGATATGGACCTAACAGAAGCAGAAGATATTAAGAAGAGGCGGCAAGAATACGCAGAAGAACTGTACAAAAAAGATCTTCAAGACCAAGATAATCACGATGATGTGATCACTGACCTAGAGCCAGACATCCTGGAATGTGAAGTCAAGTGGGCCTTAGAAAGCATCACTACGAACAAAGCTAGTGGAGGTGATGGAATTCCAGTTGAGCTATTCCAAATCCTGAAAGATGATGCTGTGAAAGTGCTGCACTCAATATGCCAGCAAATTTGGAAAACTCAACAGTGGCCACAAGACTGGAAAAGGTCAGTTTTCATTCCAATCCCAAAGAAAGGCAATGCCAAAGAATGCTCAAGCTACCGCACAATTGCACTCATCTCACACGCTAGTAAAGTAATGCTCAAAATTCTCCAAGCCAGGCTTCAGCAACATGT
>NW_011495042.1:10738-27271 GCF_000754665.1 Bison bison bison
TTATATGCAGAGTACATCATGAGAAACTCTGGGCTGGAAGAAGCAGAAGCTGGAATCAAGATTGCCGGGAGAAATATCAATAACCTCAGATATGCAGATGACACCACCCTTATGGCAGAAAGTGAAGAGGAACTCAAAAGCCTCTTGATGAAAGTGAAAGTGGAGAGTGAATAAGTTGGCTTAAAGCTCAACATTCAGAAAATGAAGATCATGGCATCCGGTCCCATCACTTCATGGGAAATAGATGGGGAAACAGTGGAAACAGTGGATGACTTTATTTTGGGGGGCTCCAAAATCACTGCAGATGGTGACTGCAGCCATGAAATTAAAAGACGCTTACTCCTTGGAAGGAAAGTTATGACCAATCTAGATAGCATATTCAAAAGCAGAGACAGTACTTTGCCAACAAAGGTCTGTCTAGTCAAGGCTATGGTTTTTCCCGTGGTCAGGTATGGATGTGAGAGGTGGACTGTGAAGAAGGCTGAGTGCCGAAGAATTGATGCTTTTGAACTGCGGTGTTGGAGAAGACTCTTGAGAGTCCCTTGGACTGCAAGGAGATCCAACCAGTCCATTCTGAAGGAGATCAGCCCTGGGATTTCTTTGGAAGGAATGATGCTAAAGCTGAAACTCCCCAGTACTTTGGCCACCTCATGTGAAGAGTTGACTCATTGGAAAAGACCCTGATGCTGGGAGGGATTGGGGGCAGGAGGAGAAGGGGACGACAGAGGATGAGATGGCTGGATGGCATCACTGACTCGATGGACGTGAGTCTGGGTGAACTCGGGAGTTGGTGATGGACAGGGAGGCCTGGCATGCTGCGATTCATGGGGTCACAAAGAGTCGGACACGACTGAGTGACTGAACTAACTGACTGATGGAATTTAGAAAGATGGTAACAATGACCCTATATGCGAGACAGTGAAAGAGACACAGATGTAAAGAACAGACTTTTGGACTCTGTGGGAGAAGGCAAGGGTGGGTTGATTTGAGAGAATAGCATTGAAACATGTGTATTATCATATGTGAAATAGATCGCCAGTCCAGGTTCGATGCGTGAGAAGGGTGCTCAGGGCTGGTGCACTGGGATGACCCTGAGGGATGGGATGGGAAGCGAGGTGGGAGGGAGGTTCAGGATGGGGAACACCTGTATACCCATGGCTGATTCATGTCAATGTATGGCAAAAACCACCACAATATTGTAAAGTAATTGGCCTCCAATAAAAATAAATAAATAAAGAAAAACAAACAGCCTTTCCAGTGGCTCTTCCCAAGTTTTGACATCTAGTGTGTGCTTTGGAAAATAAAGACATTGCTACTCAGTTTCATCAACAACGGTGGACTCCAGTTACGTGTTCTGGTACCAAATCTCTTCCCTGCAGCTCTCGTTGTCTCAGCAGCACAGACAGGACCAGGCGGCACGGAGCTTGGGAGGCATCAACACACTGGCAGGAACGTCCACCGTTTTGAGGCTACCAGGAGTTTGACGAGCAGCTAAAAAAAATTCCTGACCATTTTACAGTTGGCTCTGGCAAGCCTGTATCACTGACACAGACAAAACAGAGCCCTGAGTTGCCCTGTAGGGTTTCCTCTCACAGTGAGAAGCGATGTAGAGTGACGCATGAACTTTCCTGAAATCAGCCCCGCCTACTCACCAAGAGGAAGCAAACCTGACAGGTAACAAAGCATACCCTCTGTGAGATCCTGCCCTCTGTACCTCTGAGAGAAAGGAATCTGTGTCTTGACCCAGAAACAGACCTAAGACAAGTGTTAGCAGAAGTAGTTTGTTTGGGAGGCAATTCCAGAAAGGTCCAGCAGGGATGTAGAGACGGGAGACAGGGCAGGACCTGAGTCCGAAGAGTACGTTCAATGAAGAGGTCACTGAAGTGCACAGAACCTCAGACAGAGGTGTGATATGTCTGGGAGTGGGCTACCGCAAGGACTAAGGAAGAGGAGGTGTTTTTCCATCAAGTCCGCTCAATGGTTAGTTGAAGCTGCTCCCTGGATTCAAACTCCCCAGTGCTTCCAGTCTGCCCCAGGGCAAAGGTCAGCTCGAGAGTGGGGAGTGAGCAGGACACAAAGAGTGTCTGAAACACACAGGCAAGTAGACATGTGACCTGTTTGTCATTCTGTGCCTCTCACCCTCATGCAGAGCTCTTCACCCCAGTGAGCAGGATGTGTCTATTTAATGGTGCAAATTTTTATACCGTGTGATCCTTAAGCACAAACCCACTGCTGAAATCTGGGACCAGGTAAGGAAACACAGATGTGTCTCAGTGCCATAGGAAAAGGCAAAAGGAGTGGGCTTTTCCAGAATTAAATTTGTCAAGAGCAGGTGGGACATTCTGGACATTGAACTTTCCAGCTCAGCCCTGAGACTGAACTGTGACTCTGTGAGTGTTTAACAAGGTGAGAAGCCTGGCCCCTCATGGACTGTCAGCTCCATGAGAGCTGGAGCAGCATTCCCACCAGCACTCCACACACAGCAGGTCTCCGTACATCCTACTGGGTGTTAGAGGAGGTGTTAGAGGGTGGGTGAAGGGCTCGAGAGGAACCCGAGGGTGGAGACGCCGTCCTGGAGCTCCTGGGGCTGCTGCCTCCCTTGTGCCCTCCTGGAAGGAACAGGGGCCTCATGCTTCTCTGTGTTCACAGGAGTGATCTCACACACACACAGATACACACATGTGCATAGACACACACGCATACACAGACACACACACACACACACACACACAAAGGAGGCCTCTCAGGCTTAAGGACTCGGTCTCAGTAAGTGTTAAGAGGTGAGAAAATTGAAATTGAAGGTGGGGGAAAGTTGTCTTCACCAGAATTTATTTTTCACCGTCCAAAAGTCTAAGCCAAATAAATCAGACCCTTAGGACCCTTCTGTGGACTCAGGATTCATCAAAATTCTTTAATGGGTGTGATGTCAACCAATTCTTCACTGTTTTCCGGGAAACCTTGGAATGGGAGATGTCAGCAGGAATGGATATGGGCTCGGCGCTGGTCTTGGCCGTAGTGCTAACCTTGATGTTGGCGTTCCCAATGATTTTCACAATGGCCTTGGAATTGGCCTTGGCCCAGGCCGTGGGAATGGCAGTGGCCTTGGAATTGGCCTTGGCCCAGGCCGTGGGAATGGCAGTGGCCTTGGAATTGGCCTTGGCCCAGGCCGTGGGAATGGCAATGGCCTTGGCCTTGGCCTTGGCAAACGTGGTGGCCGGGGACGAATTCTCCTGACACTCTGAAGCTGTAAACCATGACAAAACAGATTTGTTGTGGGACTGGGCAAGGGTCAAGACAAGATCCCTCACTTCACACCTGAACAGCCCTCTAACTGGGACACCACGAGTGTTGGGCCCTGTTCACCCTCTGGCTGTTATCGTTGAAGCATATGATTGAACCCCTATATACAGAGACCTAGGGAGAAACAGGTCCACAGACAACATAGGGCTTCCAAGGTTCACAAGCCCATCCTAGCGAAGCTGGATTAGAGCAGCAGATTAGAGATCATTACTGAGTCGATTCCTCTCAACTTCAGCCCAGTCAGAATCCCCTGTAGGACTTGTGAAAATAGAAATGGCTGGACTCCACCCCAGAGTCGGATTCAGGAGCTCTCAGATCTGAGAATCTGTCTCATGTCAGTTCCGGGGTGGGGACCGCATTACAGAAACACTGCTCTAAGGGATGCAGAGCCAGGGCTGGAGACCTGGGACTGGGGAAGGAGGGGTCCAGGTAGAAGGGCCTTTCTCTACCCTGGATGAGGCAGCGGGTCAGCAGTCCAAAGCATGCTCCACACTCTACCCCCTAGAACCCTCCAAAACCAGAAGGGGCCACTCACCTCATTACAGTTTAAGTCAAATAGGTCATCGGACTGGTCCAGGGTGATTGTCCCCACACACTGTTTCACCAGCTGGAAGGAAAGTTCAAGGTCAAACTGGAACCCCCAGGCCATAACTTTCCAGGCTAACCCTACTTCACACCCCAGGGGCTGGAAATCTTCCCTGAAGGCCCCTGCTCAGCTCCCTGAGAGGCATTGATCCCAGCCCTCAGCTTCCAGACCCCAGGCTCACCCCATTCTCCTTGAAGTCACACTGCTCCGGGGGCTGCGGGCTCGTCCTGGGGCACACAGTCTCCTTCACTGTGAAGCTTGCAGGCTTTCGAGCTCCCTGGTCCTCTACCTAGTCAACGATCAAAGTGGGGAGACTGAGCTCAGGCTCATGTTTCCTTCTCTGATCTGTCTCCTTGCCCCCCACCCGGATGGCAGCCTCTCCAGCCCCCTGTGTGTCCTGCCCTGGGCTTGGTGCCGGCAGCACAGGGGAGGGGACAGAGCCCATGCCCAGCCTCACGGGCACACAGAAAGCAGGAGCGGCCCTCACAGCAGCGCTGATGGCAGCGCCTCCCCTCAGAGGGGCTGTGGGAGGTCAGGGCCGCCTGCAGGGAGAGCACTTGTCACTGGAGCCTCCAGGCTGACAGAGCTCCCCCTGGCAGAGAGACATCAAGGTTCAGGTGGGACATTAGCAGGGAAGTCACTCACAGAGCCTGTGACCCCTCCATCCCTGGAGTTCCCAGAAGTTCAGGGAGCCAGGTGTGCAGGGCCCCTGTTCCCACAGCAGAGATGCTAAGGCAGGAAGCCTGATGCTGGGAGAGCCCCAGATCTGGGAAGGTCTCCTGGAAGAGGTGGGAGCCCACCTAGAGGGAAAAGTGCCTTCCTGACAGGAGGTACAGCCTGAGTGAAAGGAGTGACAGTGTGGCCAAAGCAGGCAGGAGAAGGGCCTGTCCCCGGCCCCCTCCACAACTCACGTCCTTGGGAGGTGGGTCTAGCTCCAGGAGGCGGTAGAGATTAGCTTCTGAGGACCGCTCATTGATGCGATCCACAGCACGAAGCACGGCCTCCCTGTAGCTGAGGGCCTGGGCGCTGGCCGAGGGCAGCACTAGTCCCAGCAGCAGCAGCCACAGCGACCAGCGCCCCAGAGAGAGGCTGGCCCTCTGGGTCTCCATGGTCCCCAGTCTGCCTCCTTCCACCTGAGAAATGCTTCTTTTATGCTCAACCTGGGCCTGATGCAAAGGTTCAACAAGGAACCTTCCCCATCCCTGCCCTCTTCCTAGGGTGTGAGCTGGTCTTGCCACAGTCCTTGCTGTTGCCTCATTGGTTTTCTGGGCAGTGGGCAGGGAGGCCCCTGTGCAAGGTGAAGAAATGGTTTCTCCAGCTCTCTTAATACCTCGGCCTCTCTGGGGCACATGGAAAGTGTCACAGTAAGGCTTGCTCAGGTGGGTTGTGCCCTCCAAGAGGGAAGGAGTACACAGTGTCTACAAGCCCTCTGACCTCCCTCCACTCCTGCCCAGCTCCTGCCCCCATCTCCTTTCGTCTCAGTGAAGCCACAAGCCCCAGAGGTCAACTTCTTTGTGTTCCAGGCTCTTCCCTAACTACTGTCCACCCTCACACCATCATCTAGGGCTCCTGCCAGCCACTGATGTGGCCACTGACCAGCTGCCTTGAGGCAGGGGCACCACGGTCTGGATATTGATCCTCATCATTGTCCACACCTGAGCCCTGTGGTTCTCAGGTGTCAGGGTGCCCCATCCACCCCAACCACAAGCCACTCAGAGCCTCCTGCTCTCCTCCCATCTCTGCACCTGATGCCTCTGTTTGACCTGTCTTCCAACTTGAGAAGCCTTCCCTGACCTCAACCACACAAGGAAACTTCTCTTGGCTCGCAGAGACTTGAGGACATCCCTTCTGATTTGACCTCAGTGACTCCCTGCTCACTGCTCTGATTGGACACCGAGGGGGAAGCGGGGCCCACTGGGAAGACAAGAGAGCACAGCTGGGAGAAAGAATGTGCCCAAGGGACAGAGGAGTCCTGAGACCATGAAGCCCATTTGAATCCATCACCAGCAGGGAAGCACCATGTGCCCATGAGGCCCGTGGTGGCTCGTGGACTCAGTTGCCCTGTGGGACCCTTGAGGGCTTGGCCAGCCCGCCTTGGAAGGTGGCAGCCTGGATGGACGGTGCTGGTTGCCCACTCAGTCTTGGAGAAGGAAAGAGAGTTGGGCTTTGTGAAACCTGGTTACACAGCCCAGATATTGCCCCAGAGGCACCTTGGTCAAGCTGTATCCTTTTCCTAAGTAAAAGGAGGAAAGGGAGATGATTGCAATAGAAAATAGCGAGCAATACACATGCTTACAGGGTGACTGGTAATCCTGACACCCACCCTATGCTTTCCTGCCTCTGCGCCCTTGCCTTTGCTCAGACTTCAGACTGAAGTCCCCTTGTCCATCCTCTCTGGATGCAGTGTCGTGTCCTCTGCCAGGTTCAGGCTGTGCCTCCAGGATCCTGCTTTAGTCCTGTGATGCCAAGTGTGAGCCTTCCATGCCTCCAGGATCCTGCTTTAGTCCTCACAGCCTGTCAGAACAGAGCTCTTCTCAGGAAAGACACCACGCCCTTGTCCCCAGACAGGTTGCCCCCAAGTCCACATCCGGTCTTTAGGAAATCCACATACACTTTTCACCCCAAACAAACTCAGGTAGGAGTCCTGATCCTGCATCACCCCCTCCTTTTCTCTTCCAGCTACCCTTCTGGTCCCTGAGAGTCTGGGGCAATCGGAACAGAAACCCTGTTCTAAACAGGGCCCCAGATCTCTGGGAACACCCACCAGCTCTCTGTGTAGATCAGTTGTCAAGGAAAATGAGACCCCACAGGCAAATCTTTCAATCAAGGACAACGCCCCTCACTAGGAAATGGCAGACCCAGTGGGGGACCCAATCCCTCCACTGACCCAGCACGCTGTGCACCTCTCGGCAACCAGTGGAGGGCAATTTGGTCCTCCCTCCTGCCCTCTGCAAGAAACAGGGAAGGACAGTTGAGCATCAGGACCCTCTCTCTGCTCAAGGTCTACTTCCTCCTTCCCACTGACCACTTCAGGTGAAGCAAAGAGATGGGGAGGCTAAGTCCTCCTGGAAACTCCTCAGCTAGGCTGGGGTTTCCCAGGCACAGGGTTTGATGAAGCAGATCAGCTGGCAGGAGAGCAGCACCATCCCACCCCCAGGTACTGGGGGGAGGCGGGGGACATAAAACCAACAGAGGCTGCACCAGCCACACCATAGCCAGAGTACTTGGAGGGCATCGAGGTGACTGCTCAGAGTCAGCCTTGAGCCCAGTGATTCCAAGGGCCTCAGCTGAGCCAAGCTCGGGCTCCAAATCTCACCACCACCAAGCACAGCAAACATCCTATCAGCTCCTCTCCGCTGGATCTGGGACCGTGTGGCAAGGTGACCTGGGCCCAGGTGGGGGCTGAGCGGGAAGGTGCCTGAGCTTTGCGGAAGAGAACCAAGCTCAGGGCCAGCCCCAGGCAGTGAACAGACTGTGGGGCATGGGTACCATTCCTGTGAGTAGGTTTTTACTGGGGACACGGGTGTAGAGAGGGCAGCTGGGGCCCAGGCCAGACCTGTCAGCAGAGAGACTGAGGGGATGTTCTCTCCCCAGACAGGACCCTGGATGCCTTGGATACATCAGAAAAGCAAATTCTCTTTCATTCTTCCACCAGGACAAAGACTAGCAAACCCTTAGGATCTCAGGGTTAGCCTCCTGGAGACCACGACCTTCCAGCAGGAAGTGAGCTGAGCCCATCCAGACATGAACTTCTAGGAGGATGGAGGAAGACAGGGCCCTTCACAAGAAACCCACACACTCCTTCCCGGGTGCCTCTGTGTTCCCTTCCCACTGACTGGCTTGTCCTAGTGGACGTCTTCCATCTGTCCATGAGTGCCCTGGGAAGGTAGAAACACTTCCAGCAGCTCCTCCGAGCTTTTGCCATCTACTACAGATGGTAACTGAAGCCATGAAATTAAAAGACGCTTATTCCTTGGAAGGAGAGTTATGTCCAACCAAGATAGCATATTCAAAAGCAGAGACATCACTTTGCCAACAAAGGTCCGTCTAGTCAAGGCTATGGTTTTTCCTGTGGTCATGTATGGATGTGAGAGTTGGACTGTGAAGAAGGCTGAGTGCCAAAGAATTGATGCTTTTGAACTGTGGTGTTGGAGAAGACTCTTGAGAGTCCCTTGGCCTGCAAGGAGATCCAACCAGTCCATTCTGAAGGAGATCAGCCCTGGGATTTCTTTGGAAGGAATGATGCTGATGCTGAAACTCCAGTATTTTGGCCACCTCATGGGAAGAGTTGACTCATTGGAAAAGACTCTGATGCTGGGAGGGACTGGGGGCAGGAGGAGAAGGGGACGACAGAGGATGAGATGGCTGGATGGCATCACTGACTCAATGGACGTGAGTCTGAGTGAACTCTGGGAGTTGGTGATGGACAGGGAGGTCTGGTGTGCTGTGATTCATGGGGTCGCAAAGAGTCGGACGTGACTGAGCGACTGAACAGAAATGAACTGATGCACTGAAAGACAGGAGGGACCAACTCCTGGGGAGAATGAGGGACTGGAAATCAGAATGCAATCTCTTCTGATTCTATTTCTCATTATCCACCTTTCTCCTGATCCCAGGTTCAACCTCAACAGATCCAGGTGGCACTTGCTTTTCTGATTTCCAAAAAACAATTTGGAAGCCAGCAAAAATTAAACCAGAAAAAAAGAAAGAAAAAGAAAGGACTTCCCTAGTGATACAATGGTAAAGAATCCTTCCATCAAAGCAGGAGACACAGGTTTGATCCCTGGTCCAGGGAGATCCCACATGCGATGGGACAACTAAGCCTGTGGCCCCAACTCCTGATCCTGTTTTCTAGAGCCCACGACCCAAAACTACTGAGCCCACGTGCTGCAACTAGTGGAGCCTGCATGCCTAGAGCCGGTGCTCTGCGACACGATAAGCCACCGCAATGAGGAGTCTGCATACCACAACCAGAGTTTAGCCCCCAATCGTTGCAACTAGACAGAGCTGTAGGCCTTCACTGCAAAGCGGTAAGAGACCTGGCACAGACAAAATAAATAAATAAATAGTTAAATTTTTTTAAATGAAAGAAAGAGAAAAAACAGAACAATTTGGGAGAATGGCATTGAAACATGTATAATATCATATATGAAACGAGTTGCCAGTCCAGGTTCGATGCAGGATACAGGATGCTTGGGGCTGGTGCACTGGGATGACCCAGAGGGATGGTATGAGGAGGGAGGTGGGAAGGGGGTTCAGGATGGGGAACACATGTACACCCATGGCAGATTCATGTTGATATATGGCAAAACCAATACAATATTGTAAAGTAATTAGTGAAGTGAAAGTGAAGTCACTCAATCGTGTCCGACTCTTTGCGACCCCATGGACTGTAGCCTACCATGCTCCTCCATCCGTGGGATTCTCCAGGCAAGAATACTGGAGTGGGTTGCCATTTCCTTCTCCAGGAGATCTTCCCAACCTAGGGATCGAACCCGGGTCTCCCTCATTGCAAGCAGATGCTTTACCATCTGAGCCACGAGGGAAGCTCATAAGTAATTAGCCTCCAATTAAAATAAATAAATTTATATTAAAAAAAAAAAAAACAGAACAAAGTAATTTGGAGATTTTAAAAGCACTTTTCAGACCGCTCACCACAAGCAAAGAACCACTGTTCATGCCTCCAACAGCAAACTGCCCCCCGAGGGGGAACCTCTTTTCAGATACTGACCTTGATTAAAAACATCACACAAGGGAGAAGCTGGGGGCAGGAGGGATTGTGGACTGGATGGGGATGGAGACTGGGAGGACTGATGAGTGGCAGGGATGGGGTGGGCTAGAACTGTGTTTGGTGAGAGCCATGCTGTGTTGGTGTGAAACCCAAGCTCTGCAGTGGGCACAGAACAGATCCCCCGACTGTCCCTGAAGCTGCTGAAGCAGGGGGCTCCCTCCACAGCTCCTTGCCACCATGGTCACCTGTTTGCCCATGGGTGAGCTCATCGAAGTGAGCTTTCCTCCAGTGGCACCAGTTTCCTTCCAGGGAGTGAGGTGCCTGGGGTCCATCCTTTCACCAGTGCAACAGCCCTAACATGAATCTCTGGGACGGTCACGAGGAGAACGCTGTGAGGGGAGAGTGGGGCCCATTGTGTCCTGCCCCCCGACTGGCCTCCCACAGCCATGTTGTCTATGGAACCTGGAGACCTGAGTCCAAGAAAGGGACCTGTGTGTGTGGTCCTTCAGGGCACAAAGGGCTCCTGTGAATCCGCCTCCTCTAAGCTCACAGCACTCTTTTGTAAAAAATATAATTAATACTGCTGTGTGTCATATATGGGCTTCCCAGGTGGCTCAGTAGTAAAGAATCCACCTGACAAGCAGAAGATTCAGGTTTGATCCCTGGGTCAGGAAGATCCCCTGGAGGAGGAAATGGCAACCCACTCCAGTATCCCTACCTGGAGAATCCCATGGACAGAGGAACCTTGTGGACTACAGTCCATGGGGTCCTGAAAGAGTCAGACATGACATACTGAGTAAACAGGAGCAGCAGTGTTGGCTACCTTAGAGTTTTTATTAATTTTTTGTGGGTCTTCATTGCTGAGCACGGGCTTTCTCTAGTTGTGGCGGGGGGCTGAGTGATTATGGTACATGGGCTTAGTTGCTCTGGGGCATGTGGAATCTTCCCGGACCAGAAACCGAACTGGTGTCCCCTGCATTGGCAAGCACATTGTTAACTACTGGACCACCAGGGAAGTCCTCACAGCACTCTTGTCAGGAGGCAGGGCAGGGCTTACCACCATCAGACCAGGGAGGAAACGGAGGCCGTGGGTGGGGTGGCGGTGTGGCCTTGGGAGGGAGGTCTTGGCTGGTGCTGATGTCAGCACTCAGCTCCGGCTCTTGAGTAAATTTTTCCCGGTCCGATATGAGGCCTCCTACTTCTCTCTCAGATGACGCCCAGGCCGCCTCTGCCTGGCCCCCATCACCACCCTGGTCAGCCCTGCATCGCTCCTGCAGCCCACAGCTTCAAGCGGCCTGGAGATTCGGCTTTTTGACTTGCAGCACCATGAGCATTGACAGGCTGCTCTGGGGGTCCCTTTCTGCACTGTGCCAACTCCCACTCTCTTTCTTCCCTTCCTGAGCTGTCCCCTGTCCTCTGGATGCTCAAGACTATGGGCAAAGACAACACATAAAAGCTGGGTAAGTATGTGCTGTGGCCAGGACAGTGGGTAGGGATTGAAAGTGGGTCGACACACGGTTTGCAAAAAAGAAACCACAGACAGAATTAAAGTTTTAAAGATGGGACCGGGGGACTCAAGATCTCGAGGATCAAGAACCCCACTAACCGATTCGATATCACTTTTATTGAGCTCTTGGTATGCAGAAGCTCTTGGTTTTTTAGATAACGTAAGTTTCCCATGGTCCCAGTCACATCCCCAGTTAATGATTTTCTTTGGAACGTCTATGTTATTTTCTGTACAAAGGGCTCCAGGTGGCTGGAAGCAAAGATCCCTGCAGGAACATCAGAGAACCCGTCAGTGTGTTCGCAAGCATCGTTCTAACTTGTGGTGACCCGATATTCCTAAATCCTCACCTTTCACTTTCCCGCTGCTCATGCAGGACTCACTGACCTCGGCTAATCAGCCTAGGTACTCTGGTTATTTTTAACTATATTTCTTGTTGTGTTCTCAAGGCTTCAAAAAGACAATTGGATGTTTTCCCCACAAGGATGGAGTGAAATCAGTTGCTCTGAGAATGACTTCCAGGGTCTCCTTTAAATGATGTGGGAAGTGTAGAGACACCACTGGCCAGGGCCAGCTGCATAACTTGCAAGATGAAAATACATGTCCCTTGAATCAAAAATTATTAAGAAATTCAAGCTCTCATAAGTCAGAGAGATTAGGAGAAAGGAATAGCCTCCACTGGCCATTGCTGCCTTTGAAGATGGAGAAAGATGAGCAAAGGCCTGGTTACAGCCTCTAGGAACTGAGACCAACCCCAGCCAACAGCACGCAAGGGATTCATGGTCTTGATCCTACAAGCACAAAGAACCAAATTCTGCCATCAACCCGAATGAGCTTGAAAGCAGTTCTCCCCTAGAGGTTATTGAAAGGAATCCAGCCTTATCAGCATCTTGACTGGCCCTGTGAACAGAAGGCAGAGACACCCATCATAGCTCCTAGCATCTGACCTACAGAGCTGAGCCACCAGGGTGAAATTTATCTTCACATGCCTAAGAGGAAATGCATGTTGGCTCAAGGAAACCTCTCAGAGCAATGATGACATCACAGAATGGAATGAGGTTGGGAAGAGGAGCAGTCACCAAACTCAACCATAAAGACAGCGGGGAAGGACTGCTCCTGTTGCAAGATGCTGCTCAGTTTCATCAGCAACAGCGGACTCCAGGTACCACCTCTTTTTCCTGCAGTCTTCACTGCCTCAGCAGCACAGGCAGGAGCAGGGTGGCACAGAGCTTGGTAGGCATCAACCTGTCAGCAGGAACAGCCACCAACTTCAAGCTACCCAGAGTTTAACAACTAGCTCAAAAAAAGAAATCCTGACCATTTAACCTGTAGCTCTGGCAAGCCTGAATGCTCAGGCACAGACACAGCACAGCCCTGAGTTTCTCTGTGGCATTCATCCCAGAGTGCTGGATGAAGTAGAATGATGTAGAGTGAGAAGCATGAGGTTCCTCTAGCCTGCCTGAAATCAGCCCCACCTGCTCACCAAGAGGAGCCAAGCCTGACAGGTAGCAGAGTAAATGCCCTGTGAGATCCTACCCTCTGCCCCTCTCAGAGAAGGCAATCTGTGTCTTGGTTCAGGTTGGCTCTGAGGCAGACCTAAGACAAGCGTTTCGTGGAAGTATTGTGTTGGCCAAAAAGTTGTTCAGGATTTCAGGTAAGATATTACTTTTTGGCTAACGCAGTGTTTTGTCTGGGAGATGATTCCAGAAAGCACCAGCAGGAGTGTAGAGAGGGGAGACAGGGCAGGACCTGAGTCAAAGAGGATGTGTTTCAAGGAAGAGGTTACAAAAATGGGAGACAGGGGCTCAACCCAGCTGTGGACATCAAGGAGTGGTGTGACATGTCTGGAAACGGGCCACCCAAGGCTTGAGGAAGAGAAGGTATTTTTCCACCAAGTTCCCACAATGGTTGAATGAAGTTGCTTCCTGGATCCAACAGCCCCCCAGCCCCAAACCAGTGCTTACAGTCTTCCCCAGAGCAAAGATTGGCTAGAGAATAAGGAGTGGGCGGGGCACGCACAGTGTCTGAAACACCCAGGCAAACAGTGATGTGACCTGTGCGTCACTCTGTGTGTGTCTCTCACCCTCATGCAGAGCTCTTCACCCCAAAGAGCAGGATGCTTGTATTTAATGGTGCAAATGTTTGTGTCGTGTGATCCCTAAACACAAGCCCACTGCTTCAATCTGGGACCCAGCTGAAGAAATGGTAGTGTGTCTCAAAACCACAGGAAAAGCCAGGAGGGACAGGCTATTCCAGAATTAAGATTGTCAAGGGCAAGAGGAACATTTTGGGCCTTGTACTTGCATGCTCAAGCCTGAGACTGAACTGTGACTCTGTGAGTGTTTAACAAGGTGAGCAGCCTGGCCCCTCGTGGACTGTCAGCTCCATGCAAGCAGGAACAGCAGCCCCACCAGCTCTGCACACACAGCAGGTCTCCGTACGTCATACTGGGTGTTGGAGGAGGAGGGCAGAGTGGGTGAAGGTCTCGAGAGGGACCCGAGGCTGGGGACGCTGTCCTGGAGCTCCTGGGGCTGCTGCCTTCCCCGTGCCCTCCTGGAAGGAATAGGGGCCTCACGCTTCTCTGTGTTCACAGGGGTGATCACACACACATACATAGACACACATAGATACACACACACAAATAGACACACACATACACATAGCCACACACACACACAGAGGAGGCCTCTCAGAGTTAAGGAGTCAGTCTCAGTTCAGTTCAGTTCAGTCGCTCAGTCGTGTCCGACTCTTGTGCGACCCCATAGACCGAAGCCCACCAGGATGCCCCGTCCCTGGGATTCTCCAGGCAAGAACACTGGAGTGGGTTGCCATTTCCTTCTCCAATGCGTGAAAGTGAATTTGCTTAGTCGTATCCAACTCTTAGCGACCCCATGGACTGCAGCCTACCAGGCTCCTCCGTCCATGGGATTTTCCAAGCAAGAGTACTGGAGTGGGGTGCCATTGCGGGAAAAAGGGAAATAATAGAAATTGAAGCCTGGAGGAAGTTGTTTTCACAAGAATTTATTTTTCACCATCCAGAAGTCTGATCCAGAACAAATCATATCTTTAAAATGCTTCCCTCAGGCTCGGAATTCACCAAAAGCCATTAATAGGTATGATAGCCAGTTCTTCACCGTTTTCCGGGGAATCTTGGCGGGAACCATGGCCGTGGCCTTGGCCTTGGCCTGTGAGGAGGCCGAGGTTTGGGAGGCTGAGGTCGGTTAGCCCTGACACTCTGAAGCTGTGAACCACAATGGAAGAGATTACTTGTGAGACTGGGCAAGGGTCAAGAGAAGACCACTCTCTCCCCACATGAACAACCCCCAAACTGAGCCACCAAAGGAACTTTGGCCCCAGATCATCCTCTGGCAGTGATCTTTGGAGCATGTGATTGAATCCCTAAACCCACAACATATGGGGAAACTGATCCCAGAGATGACAAGGGGCTTCCAAGGGTCACAAGCCCATCCGGGCAAAGGTGGACTGGAGCATGGCCTCGAGACCATGGCCCAGGTCAGGCTGCCACAATTTCAGCACTGTCAGAACCCCCTGGAGGCCTTGTGAAAGTGCACATGCCGGGGCCCACCCCAAAGTCTGATTCAGGAGTCTCGGTGGGGCTGAGAATCTGCCTTACTGTGAGTTCCTGGGTGGGGACCCCGTTAGACAGCCACTTCTCTAAAGGATGCAGAGCCAGGGCTGGAGACCTAGGGATTGGGGAGGGTGGGCCCAGATAGGAGGGCCTTTTCTCTACCCTAGACGGAGCAGCGGGTCATTGGTCCAAAGGATGTTTCTCAACCCACCCTGTTAGCATATGCCCAACACAGAAGGGGCCACTCGCCTCATTACAGTTTATGTCAAACTGGTCATCGGACCGGTCCAGGCTGACTGTCCCCAAACACTGTTTCACCAGCTGGAAGGGGAGCTCAAGGTCAAACTGGAAACCCCGGGCCATAATCTCCCAGGCTCAGCCTACCTCACCTGCCAGGGGCTGGAAACATTCCCTGAAGTTCCCTGTTCAGCTCGCGCTGAGAAGCATTGATCCCAGCCCTCAGTCTCAGCCCCCAAGGTCACCCCATTCTCCTTGAAGTCACACTGCTCTGGGGGCTGCAGGCTCGGCCTGGGGCACACAGTCTCCTTCACCCTGAAGCTCACAGCCTTTCGAGCTCCCCAGTCCTCCACCTGGTCGAGGATCAAAGTGGGGAGACTGGGCTCAGGCTCATGTTTCCTTCTCTGATCTGTCTCCCTGCCCCCAACCCGGACTGCAGCCTCTCTAGCCCCCTGTGTGTCAGGCTCTGGGCTTGGTGCTGGGAGCACAGGGGAGGGGACAGAGCCCGTGCCCGGCCTCACGGGCACACAGAAAGCAGGAGCGGCCCTCACAGCAGCGCTGATGGCAGCACCTCCCCTCACAGGGGCTGAGGGAGGTCAGGGCCACCTGCAGGAAGAGCCTTTGTCACTGGAGCCTCCAGGCTGACAGAGGCCTCCCTGGCAGAGAGACACCGAGGTGCAGAGGGGACATTGGCAGAGAAGTCACTTCACAGAGCCTGTGACCCCCCCATCCCTGGAGCTCCCAGAAGTCCAGGGAGCCTGAGCCAGGTGTGCAGGGCGCCTGTTCCCACAGCAGAGATGCTAAGGCAGGAAGCCTGGTGCTGGGAGGGCCCCAGGTCTGGGAAGGTTTCCTGGAAGAGATGGGAACCCACCCAGAGGGAAAAGTGCCCTCCTGACAGGAGGACCAGCCTGAGCAAAGGGGCGACAGTGTGGCCAAAGCTGGGGGGAGATCGATCCCAGGGAGATCCTTGGGAGGCGGGTCTAGCTCCAGGAGGCGGTAGAGATGAGCTTCTGTGGACCCATCATTGATGCGATCCACAGCACGAAGCACAGCCTCCCTGTAGCTGAGGGCCTGGGCGCTGGCCGAGGGCAGCGCTAGTCCCAGCAGCAGTAGCCACAGTGACCACCGTCCCAGGGAGAGGCTGGCCCTCTAAGTCTTCATGGTCCCCAGCCTACCTCCTCCCAGCCCGAGGGACCCTCCTTTTATGCTCAGCCTGGGCCCTGACCTGCCCCATCCCTGCCCTCCTCCCAGGGTATGAGATTGACTTGCCTCAGCTCCTGCTGTTGCTTCATGAGATTGCTGGCCAGTGGGAAGGGAGGCCCCTGTGCAAGGTGAAAAAAGGGTTTCTCCATCTCCCTGACAACTTCTTGGCCTCTCCTGGACCCCATGGGGAGTGTCACCGGCAGGCTTGCTCAAGAAGATTGAGTCTTCCAGGAGAGGGAGGGACCAGGCACTGTCTACATCCCCTCTACCTCCACACCATGGGCTCCTCAGGATTCAGGATAAAGGAGGGTATTTGCTATTCGATCTTCTCCTTTAGGCACTGCCTGGCACCCAATAGGCACTTAGTTAAAGTTTGATGAGTG
>NW_011495042.1:27371-32044 GCF_000754665.1 Bison bison bison
CCCCTTCTAGCCCCTCACCCACCCACCCTGTCCTAGGCAGCCATCTGGGCCAAACCATCCTCTTCTGTCCACAAACCTCAGACTGTCAGGGGCTCAGCTCCACCTGCTCCCTCTCCTGGTCTTCTCCTCTGCCTTCCTCAGACTAAGATGTCACATCCAAAGACCCCAGCAGTTGTGGCCTGTTGCTACACTCAACCTATTTGTCTTCACAGGTGCTAGGGAAACACTCTGTCCTCTTGAACTTGCCCCTGAACAATTCTCCCCTGTCCCTGCCCTCCTGGATCCCCTCCTCCTCCCTGGGGGCTCCTGCTGAGTCTCCTCCAAGGACTCTCCTCTTAGGAGGCAGGGCTGGCTCAGGAGCATCCGGGCTGCTCCTCCTCCCCGTCGTCACACGTTTCTGGGAACCACACTTCTCAAGACAACAGTGCCCGTCACACATATACTGGACTGTGCCTCTGGGTTCAAGACTCCCATGAATGCCCTGGTGGTCTGCACTGGGCTGTTAGCTGGGTGCTGCTGCAGGAGCCCTGAGCTGGAAGCCTGGGGGTCCCACCTGCTCCTTCTTCCTCCTGAGGACACTGTCCTGACCTCCCGCCACCCCTGCCCTGGGCCGACCCCCATCTCCTCTCCTCTCAGTGATGCCACAACCTCCAGACTCCATGTTTCCTGATTTTCAGGCTCTCCCCAGACCACTGTCCACCCTTCACACCATTTCTAGATGCCAAGACAGAGTGCCGATTTGACCACTTCACCCTCCGCCTTCAGAGCACACAGACCCCCGCCTGACAGCAGGGTCTGGATCTCCCGGAGCTCCTCAGTGTCCACACCCCGGCCTTGCGGGGCAGGTCTCAAGCTGCCTTGACCACTCCAACCACAAGCCATCTCAGAGCCTCCTGCTTGGCCCCTATCTCTGCAGCTGGTGCCTCTGCTTGCCCTGACATGCCACCTTGCAAAATTTTCCCTGACCTTAACCAAAAGTGGTACCTCCTCCTCTTGACTCCCAAAGCCTTCAGGACATCCCTTCTTCTGTTTTGCTTTTTTAGTAAAATGTGCTTTTTATTTATTTAGTTAGTTCTGGCTGTACCGTGTCTTCATTGCCACCCACCAGCTAGTCTGGTTGCATAGACCAAGGGCTACTTTCTAGTTGCGGTGCACAGGCTTCTTGTTACGGTGGCTTCTCTTGTTGCGGAGCACAGACTCTAGAGAGTGAGGTCTCAGTAGCTGTGGCCCAAGGGCTTACTTGCCTGGTGTGGGATCTTCCTGGACCATGGATCCAACCCACATCCCCTGCATTGGCAGGCAAATTCTTACCCACAGGACCACCAGGGAAGTCCAGGACATCCCTTCTGATTTGACCTCCAGGATTACCTGCCCAGTGCTCTGGTTGAACGCCAGGTGGGGAGGGGGACACTGGGAGGAAAAGAGAGCACAGCTGGGGGAAATATTATGCCCAAGGGACAGAGGAGTGCTGAAGCCAAGAACATTCCAATCCATCAATGCCAGGGAAGCACCATGTGGCCATGAGGCCCAGGGAGGTTGTGGACTCAGTTGCCCTGTGGGACCCTTGGAGCCTTGGCCAGGGCACCTTGGAAGGTGGCAGCCTGGATGGGAGATGCTGGTTGACCACTCAGCCTTGGAGAAGGAAAGAGAAGTGAGTTTTGTGCAACCTCATTACACCGCCCAGATATTGCCCCACTGGCCTCTTGGTCAAGCTGTATCTTTTCCCCAAGTCAAATAATTAGCAACACAAATGGTTCCTGGGTGTTTGGTAACCTGGAAACCTCCCTGTGCTTTCCTGGTGGTGGTGGTCTATTCAGTAAGTCATGTTCGACTCTTTGTGACCCCATGAACTGTAGCCCGCCAGGCTCCTCTGTCCATGGGATTTCTCAGGCAAGAATACTGGAGTGGGTTGCCATGTCCTCCTCTAGGGGATCATCTCAACCCAGGGATCGAACCTACGGCTTCTGGGTTTCCAGCATTGCAGGCAGATTCTTCACCGCTGAGTCACCAGGGAAGGCCTCCCCTATGCTTTCCTGCCTTTGCATGATTGCAGACTAGAATCTCCTTCCCCATCCTCCCTGGATCCTGTTAGGGGCCTCTGCCAGGCCCTCAGTCTGCACCTCCTGTGATGAGGAGCGAGCCTTCCACATCTGCAGCATCTGCCTTCTTTGATTTAGTCCTCACAGCTGCCTTGTCCTAGCGGAGTCTTACGTCTGCTCATGGATGCCCTAGGAAGGGGGAGACAGCCCACCATCTGGAGACTTCACCCAGCCCGGGCCAGCTAGTATGCCCTTTGGGAATTAAAGACAGAAGGGATCAACTCTTAATAAGAGAGACAGACCAACTGGGGATCAAAACAGCATCTCACTGATTCCATTTTTTTCCAGCTTGGAATCTGTCACAGGTCCCTGGTCCAACTCAATAGTTACAGGTAAGCACCTGACTTTATCTCTTTTGTAAAGATATTCAGGAGTACCTTCCTGCCTAATCACCACCTGTAGAAAACCACCGATTCTGTCTCCAGCAGCAACCTCCCTCCATAAGGATTTAAATCAACAGAAAAGGAAAGAGCTTGGGGAGCTGGAATTGCAGGTTACAGTGGGGTGGAGAGTGGGAGGGCTGATGGGTAGCAGGGCCAGGGAAGGGAGGGCTGGGGCTGCTGGGGGCTATGCTCTGTAAGTGTGACACCCTGGCTGTGAGTAGGAAACCAGAATGATACCCCGCCATTCCTTAAGTTGGGAACTCTCTCCGTTTTGCTGGGAGTTCCTGCCATGATGGTCACTAGTGTGCCCTTGGGCAATCTCATTGAAAGGACTTTCTTCCAAGTACTTTGCCAGTGACAAAAACATTGAGTGGGATCCCTTGGGTCCATCCTGACACCTACACAACAACCCTGACACTAGTCCCTGGGAGGGTCATGGTAACAACACTGCGAGGGGAGCCTGAGGCCCCTGCCTCCTCTACTCACAGCCTCCGCATAACCACATTGCCTACGGAGTCTGGAGACCTGAGTCCAACGATGTGACCTGTGTGTGTGGTCCTTTAGGGACAACAGGCTCCTCTGCACCCACTTCCTCTGAGTTCACAGCACTCTTGTCAGGAGGGCAGCATAGGGCTCATCACCAGTCTCATTAAGCCAAGAAGGAAACTGAGGCCCAGGGTGGGGTGATATGTGACCTTGGGAGAGAGGTCTTGGCCATATCAGGGTTGATAGAAGGACCCAGATTTCTTGTCCAGTGTGGAGCCCCCCTGGTCCGATCTAAGGCCTCCATCTTTCTTAGACCAGCTCCCTACCCCTCTCTCTGACCCCACCACCCACCACTCTGGCGATGCCTGTATCTCTTGTGAATCTCAGAACTTTAAGAAGTTCTGGAGACTCTTCTTTTTGACCAGCAGCACTCTAGACACTGAAGGGCTGGACTGGGGGCCTGTTCTGCCCTGGTCCACCTCCCACTTTTTTCCACTGCTTCCAGGGCTATCCCTTGCTCTCTGGCTGCTGAAGTTGCTGGGGTTCAGGGGAAGACCCTAGGGAGAACTGGGGCAAGGGTGGAGGGAAGTAAGTTGCTCTCAGAATGGTCTCTGGGGCCTCCTTCCTGTATTATTTCAAGTATGGAGTCACCACTGGCCAGCCACTGGCTCCATCACTTGCAAAATGAAAATGCGGGGCCCCTTGTTCAAAATCATGAGAATTTCAAGACCTCAAGAATAAGTCATTAGCAAGTACCCAAGCACAGGGACCTGTGTGATTGCACTGGCGACACAGTCTTGATACCAGCCTTGCCCCCTGCCCACAAAATACTCTTTATTATCACAAGAGAGAGTTGAGACTATCTGGGTGTTGTAGGTAAGTCCAGGCCAGACTTTCACATACTTAGTAGCAGCAAGATCAGCAAGAGATGTTGCTTTTGTGATATCAGAATCTGACAAGTCTTTAAGCTTAGAACAGCTACCATATTCTGGGCAACACATGTAAAAGAGTTCAAAATTTCATGATGAGACTCATGAAAATCTTATCAGTATCTAGAAGGTCAACCTTGTTATGTCATGTTTAGTGGAGGCTGTCTACTCCTGGAGCTGGCAGTTGTTGGAAAGGTAACAAGAGCCCTTAGATTAAGACTCTTCAGGGCTTCCCTGGTGGTCTAGTGGTTAAGAATCTGCCTGCCAATACAGGGGTCACGGGTTCGATACCTGGTCTGGGAAGATTTCACATGCCGTGGGGCAACTAAGCCTCCATGCCAGCCCACCATAAGCCTGTATGCTACCGAGCCCACCTTCTAGAGCTCATACTCTGCAACAAGAGAAGCCACCGAGATGAGAAGACTGTGCACTGCAATAAGAGTAACCCCCACTCGCTGCCACCAGAGAATGCCCAAGCGCAGCAATGAAGACTCAGCACAGCCCTAAATAAATAAATAATTTTTAGAAAAAGACTCTTCATTGGCTGTTGATCAGGTAGAGTCTGGGTGAAAGTGACCACATGCCCTGCAGACAAACTCTGAGAGAGCAATGAATGATGCGTCTTCCCACCCTAGACTCTGTGAGTCTGCTAAGTCACTTCAGTCGTGTCCGACTCTGTGCGACCCCATAGACGGCAGCCCACCAGTCTCCCCTGTCCCTGGGATTCTCCAGGAAAGAACACTGGAGTGGGTTGCCATTTCCTTCTCCAATGCATG
>NW_011495042.1:32284-35957 GCF_000754665.1 Bison bison bison
CCCCAGTCCTCCCCTTGTCTTAGACCATGGGCCCAGACTCCTCCCTACGTGCTCAGCAGCTTCATCCTTTTATGCCGTGACCCATCATAGAACAGCTCCCTATGCCCTGAAACACCAGTAGGATCGCCTTAGGAGTTTCCACCTCATATTCATGATCATTGTCATCAATAGCCTTCCAGCAGCAGAGCTGGCAGTGCAATGAGCACTAGGGTAGAGTCACCCCCAAGTGGGTCTTCTTTGCAGCTTCCAAATTCCGATACTAGGAGCTGCCAGAGGTGCCTGGGAAAAAAACAAGTGGGGTGAGAAAGATTACTCATGTGGTTTGAGAGTCTTCCATCAGTATGGGCCTCTTCCCTCATTTCTGAGCCTCAAAATTAAACACTCTACTTAGCTAGAAGATAGCCTCCCAGGGAATCAGCTCATTTAGAATTCAAGTTGCCTTCCCTAAGTGTGTGCTCCACTGGGAGGTGAGCCTTGGGTGTATAGTTATCCTTTCGATGTTTCCTCTCAGAGTCCATTTCATCTTCCAATGGTACTGACTACTTGGAGATGAGATTGGGGGCACTGAAGGTCCAGGGAATCATCTGGGTAGCTGTTCACACCCAGTTTCTTACTATAGGGCAATGCTGTTGCAGATCGGATGTGTTCTGTGAATCCAGATATGAAACACAGACCGTCAGGGAGTCTTTGAATATCATATCCCATGTATGCTGTGCAGACAGGGATGGCATCCCTGTAATTGCCCTGGAATTCCTTTTGTCACTCAGTCGTGAGGCTGGGAGTCAGCCACTTTGGCCAGGCTTCCTTGGCCTCATGTGCTGGCATCGCTAGGCTTTGTCAATATTTTGAGGTCTGATGGTGGATTTAAATGGATCACCATGTCCCATGCGATGGTGTATCCACATGCCTAGAGGCCCTACCTAGCCAGCGCAAGTTTAATTCATTTGTTGATTCCATTAACATGGCTGGTAAATGGTCATTTTCCTTGCATATCAATGTGAGTCATAACAGAGGTAGTGAGCGAAGAGCATTCTATTGCAACAAGGTTTGATACCCCCAGAGACTGAGGCTTGACCATCCAGTTTCATAGGCAGACACCGGATCACATTGCCAGTCTCTGGTGTACTGCCCATGAGACAGTGAGAAATGCAACCAGGTAAATTTGGGAAGTTTTCTTGACCGAGGGGCCTTGTTCAGGCACAGGTGTCAAAAGATGTCTTTGAGGCTGAGCAGCAGCAGTGGCACAGCCCACGCATCCTCCTTTAACTTAGCACACCCACCCATGAAGGACCAGGCATCTTCAGGACCCTGGTGGACCAAAGCCCTCAGGGAGCTCTGACACAGACCCCACGTCTGAGAGAGGTGCATCTGGAATGTGATCGGCCACCTTTGCCTCTAGATGTATCCCTCCAAGTGCCCCGTTTTCCTCTTTTTCCAGGAAAGAGTCGTTTTGTTGAGATTTTCATTTTTCACCCTTCCCGTGATAGGGGTGTTGCTCCTTGAGGCTCTGAGCATCAGTCACACACGACTGAGCGACTGAACTGAACTGAACTGAACTGAGTTGTAAAATATAACATTAGATACATTTTTGAGGATGAATGAGTCCACACAGTTGAAAGTGCCTAGGGGCCATGAAAGTGACAATGTAGCTCTCTGCCTCCCCTGACAGCTCCTACCCTGCTCCAGCTGGGGATGACACAGAGGCAGAGTGGCACACGGGAGAACAGGGGGCTGCATGTTATATCTTACAGCTTCATTCATGCAAGGACAAATACAATCAAGATCCACAAGGGCCTTGTCTAGTAACAGTCCAGTTTCCCTGCTTGACACAGCACGTGTCTGGGGGATGGAGAAGCCCCTTCTGGTCCATGCCGATTGGCTCCCCTCTTCCTGATCTCTTGATCTCCTCCACTCTGTCTTTGATTTCAGTGCCCCCAAGCAAGGAAGCTGCCCCCTGCCCTGAAGTGAGTGACCTTCACATGTACACAAACACTGAGAAACATGAGGAGTCATCTCCCTGGGCCTCTTCACCTCCTGTCTCCTCTCACCATATTGTGAAACCTTAAGTGCCCCTTGACTTTCAGCACTTGCCCCCAGGACCCCCAACTCCTGCACCACCACCCTGGACTCCTCGGGCCCTTCTCTCTTGTCTCCACATCAGGCCCCGCACCTGACCCGTATGGAACAAGTGGACAGACTCTCCACGACTCCACTGCCATCAGAGGCCATGTTCCCTAGACTAAGAAGTGTGAGGTTCCTCTAACCTGCCTGAAATTAGCCCCACCTGCTCACCAAGAGGAGCCAAGCCTGACAGGTCGCAGAGTAAATGCTCTGTGAGATCCTGCCCTCTGTCCCTCTCAGAGAAGGCAATCTGTGGCTTGTTCAGGAGGACCCAGCAGGAGACCTAAGACACACCTTTGGTGGAAGGAGTTTGTTTGGGAGGAGATACCAGAAAAAGCCAGCAGAAGTGTGGACAGGGGAGACAGGGCAGGACATGAGTCAGAAGAGGAGGGGTCAATGAAGAGGTCACTGATGGAGGTGGTTGGGGCTAAATCCCGGTGGGGATCTCACACAGGGATATACATATCTGGAGTGGGCCACCCCAAGGGTGAGGAAGAGGAGGTGTTTTTCCCCCAAGTCCCTCCAATGGTTGGTTGAAGCTGCTACCAGAATACAAACTTCCTAGTGCTTCCAGTCTGCCCCAGAGCAAAGGTCAGCTAGAGCATGGGGAGTGCGCAGGACACAGACAGTGTCTGAACTCCCGGGGAAACAGAGATGTGACCTGTGTGTCACTTTCTGCGTCTCACACAGTATTCAGCTCATTGCCCCGATGCAAATGAATGCTTCATTTTAATGAGAAGTTTTGTATCACTGGATTCCGTCACACAGACCCACCACTAAAATGTGGCAGCCAACTAGAAAGACAGTGATGTGTCTGAATGCCACAGCAAAGTCAGGAGGCGTGGACTTTCCAGAGTTAAGATCGTCATGGGGAAGAGGAATGTTCTGGGCATGGTCCATGCAGGCTTAGTCCTGAGACTGAACGTCCTCTCTGTGAGTGTTTAGCAAGGTGAGCAGCCTGGCCCCTCGTGGACTGTCAGCTCCACGTGAGCAGGAGCAGCAGCCCCACCAGCTCTGCACCCACGGCAGGTCTCCTTCCATCCTACTGGGTGTTGGAGGAGGAGGGCAGGGGTGGGTGAAGGGCTTGGGAGGGACCCGAGGGTGGGGACGCAGTTCTGGAGCTCCTGGGGCTGCTGCCTGCCTCGTGCCCTCCTGGAAGGAACAGGGGCCTCATGCTTCTCTGTGTTCACAGGAGTGATCACACACACACTCACACACACACACATAGACACACACACACACACGTAGACACACACACACACATAGACACACACACACACATAGACACACACACACAAAGACACTCCTAACGGTCATGATAAGTTGGAAGAGGGGAGACAATTGAAATTGAAAGCTGGAGGAAGTTGTTTTCACAAGGTTTTATTTTTTGGATGCTGACTCAGGGCAAAAGAGATCCCAAGAGGTCTTCCCTGGGCTTCTGATTCACCAGAAGCCCTTATCAGGGAGTTATCTGCCTATTGTTCACCGTCTACCAGGAAACGGTCCTATGGGTGGACCGAACGGTGGGCGGATCGGCGGCGGGGGCGGCGGG
>NW_011495042.1:36103-51307 GCF_000754665.1 Bison bison bison
ATCGGCGGGAGGATCGGCGGGCGGATAGGCGGGCCGATCGGCGGAAAGAACGGCGGACGTATTGGTGGAGGACGGATTGGTGGAGGAAATCTGACACTCTGAAGCTGTGAACCAATAAAAACAGGTTTCTTGTGAGAACCGGGTGAAGGTCAAGACAAGACCCCTCCCCCCACATCTGCCAGCGCATTCCTAGAAGACTCCAGGAACCTTAGGGACCCAGATCACCCTCTGGCTGTGACCCTTGGAGCATATGGCTAAATCTCCATACCACAGACAGAGATGAAACCGAGGCCCACAGATGATAAGGGGCTTTCCAGGATCACAAACCCATCCCAGGAAAGCAGGGCATAAAAGATCAATACTGAATCAGTGACTCAAGCTTCTGCACAGTCAGAGTCCCCTGCAGGCCTTGTGAAAATATAAATGGCTGGACCTCACCCCAGAGTCGGATTCAGTTGGTTTGAGTGGTGCTGAGAATCTGCCTTGCTGTCAGTTCCCGGGTGGGGACCCCATTAGAGAACCACTGCTTTAAGGGATGCACAGCCAGGGCTGGAGACCTGGGGCTCAGGGAAGGTGGGCCCGGGTGGGAGGGCCTTTCTCTGCCCTCATTGGGGCAGCGGGTCATTGGTCCAAAGGATGTTTCACATACTTACCCTGCCCAGAAACCCCACAGTCCAGAAGGGGTCACTCACCTCATTACAGTTTATGTCAAATTGGTCATTTGACGGGTCCAGGGTGACTGTCCCCACACACTGTTTCACCAGCTGGAAGGGGAGGTTCAAGGTCAAACTGGAACCCCTGTGGCCATAACCTCCCGGCCTCCTCCCAGGAATTGGTAATCGTCCCCAAGCCCGCTGTCCAATCCCTGGGAAGCATCTGCCATTCTTCTCCCCCGCTCCCAGGCTCACCCCATTCTCCTTGAAGTCACACTGCTCCAGGGGCTGCTGGGTTGTCCTGGGGCAATCGGTCTCCTTCACCGTGAAGCTCACAGGCTTTCTGGTGCCTGGGTTGAAGTCCTGGTCATGGGTCAAAGTAGGGGAAACTGGATTTGGGCTCATTCTCCTTTCTCTGATCTGTCTCCCTGCCCCCCAACTAGCTGGCCCCCTCCCCAGATCCCTTCATAACTCACATCATTGGGTGTAGGGTCTAGCTTCAGGAGGCGGTAGAGATTAGCTTCTGAGGACCGCTCATTGAACTGATCCACGGCACGAAGCACGGCCTCCCTGTAGCTGAGGGCCTGGGCGCTGGCCGAGGGCAGCACTAGTCCCAGCAGCAGCAGCCACAGTGACCACCGTCCCAGGGAGAGACTGGCCCTCTGGGTCTCCATGGTCCCCAGTCCTCATCCTCCCAGCCTGAGGAACCCTCCTTTTATGCTCAGCCTGGGCCCTGACCTGCCCCATCCCTGCCCTCCTCCCAGCATGTGAGAAGGACTTGCCTCAGCCACTGCTGTGGCCTCACAGGACTGCTGGGCAGTGGGCAGGAAGGACCCTATACAAGGTGAAGAAATGGTTTCTCCATCTCCTGACAGTGTTTTGGCCTCTCCTGGACCCCATGGCAAGTGTCACAGGCAGGCTTGCTCAAGAGGGTTGTGTCCTCCAGGAGAGGGAGGGGCCAGGCACTGTCTACTTCCCCTCTGACTCTACACCATGGGCCCCTCAGGATCCAGAGTAAAGGAGTGTATTCACGTCTCAATTGCCAGCTCTTGGCCCTGTCTGGCACCTAATAGGCACTCAGTTAACACTTGTAGAATGGTAAGACCATCAACTCCTGCTGTAGACTTACATTTCCAGCCCATCCCTAGGCAGACATAAATCCTACACCATCCTGTCCTCTGGGCTGAGACCTCAGCCAGTCAGGGCTTGGCTCCCTTGGTGCCCTCTCCTAGATTCATCTCCACTATTTTCTCACTGAAAAAGTCCTCTTTCACAACAACCCTCCCCTTGCCCCTGCAAGACATGGCTTGTTCCACTAATCCCTCTTGAACCAAGCATGAGAAGGATCATCTGCATTGTGACCCCAATTCAGTGCCTTCTCTACACTCAAGGCCACTGCAGGCTGCCCAGTCCTCACTGGATCCGTATTCATATTCAAGCTGTGTCTTCATCTCCACAGACTCCGGGGACCCTCTGTCTTCCTGAACTTGCCCCTGACCAATTCTCCCCTGTCCCTGCTCTCCTGGGTCCTCTCCCCCTCCCTGGGGGCTCCTGCTGAGTCTCTTCCAAGGACTCCTCTTAGGATGCAGGGCTGGCTCAGGAGCATCCAGGCTGCTGCTCCTCCCCATCCTCACACGTTCCTGGGGACGGCCCTTCTCAAGACACCAGTTCTCCTGAACACGCATCACTGCTCTGTCTCTGGGTTCAAGACTCCCATGAATGCCCTGGTTGTCTGCACTGGGCTGTTGGCTGGGTGCTTCCTCAGGAGCCCTGAGCTGGAAGCCTGGGAGCCCCACCTGCTCCTTCCTCCTGAGGACACTCCGCTGACCTCCCAGCACCCCTGCCCTGGGCCTACCCTGTCTTCTCTTGTCTCAGTGCAGCCACAACCTCCACACTCCACCTTCCCTGATTTTCTGGCTCTCCCCTGACCACTGTCCACTCTCCACACCATTTTCTGGAAGTTCCAACACACCACCAGTTTGACCTTTTCAAGTCCTGTCTTCAGCCGCCCACACTCCCCGCACCAGGCATCAGGGCCAAGGCTGTTGTTTTCAGTTTTCCTCACTCCCAGCCCCGAGGGCCTCAGGTGTCAGGCTGCCGCTTACATCTCGACCACCCAAGCCCCTCTGAGCCTCCTGCTGTCTTCCCACCTCTGCCTCTGATCCCTCTGTGTGCCCTGACCTCCACCTTGGGAAGACTTCCCTGACCTCCAGCTAAACTCATCATCTCCTCCTCTTCACCCACTCGGCCTGCAGGACATCCCTTCTGATTGGACCTCAATATCTCCCTGTACAATGCTCTGGCTGAGAAAGCAGGCTGAGGAGGCCAGTGCTGGGAGAGCACAGCTGGGAAAGATAATGAACCAAAATGATGAAGATGTCTGAAAATGATGAAGCAAATTTTCATCCATCTCTCCTTTCACCTGGTCGTGTGACTTGAGGCCTGTAGTATTTCCTGGATTCAGTTGTCTTGTGGGACTCTTGGGGACTTGGCCAAAGCCCCTCAGCTGGGTCAGATGGTGCTGGTTACACGTCAGCCTTGGAGAAGGAGAGGTGGGCCTCTGCCACCTGGTTTCATAGTCCAGGTATTGCTCCAGCAACCTCTTGGTCAAACTGTATCCTTTTTCCAACTCAACGGAGGAAAAAGAATGTCCACAGTAGAAACAATTGGTAGTACACATGGTTGCTGGCTATTAGGTAAGCCTGAAACCCACCCTGTGCTTTTCTGCCTCTGGGTTTGGGCATTTGCTCACACATCAAACTGAATTTCCCTCCCCCATCCTCCCTGGATCCCTTGGAGGGTCTGCGTCTGGGTCCTCAGGCTGCCCCTCCTGTGTTGGTGGTGAACCTTCCCTTCCTCCAGCAATCAGCTTTCCTGTTTAGTGCTCACAGCTGTCAGAGCTGAGGTCTTCTCAGGAAAGACACCACACCCTTGTCCCCAGGCACATTGTCCCCAACTCCACATCTGGTCCTTGAGAAATTCGCATGCACCCTTCCCCCCAACTCACTCAGGAATGAGCCAGGATCCTGCATGGCCCCCTCCTTTGCTCCTCTCACCCTTCCTTCCTGTCCAGACCCTCCACGGGAAAGAGAACTGAACCCCAGGCTGCCATGCCCCCGACTGTGGGGACACCCACCAGCTCTCTGACCAGCTGAAGAGTCAATGAGACCCACATGCAATATCATTCCAAGAAGGACCCCCATGTGCTGCAAACAGGAGGCAGGTCAAGCCATCTGGAGCCCAACTTCCAGGAGGATGGAGTAAGAGAGGGCACTTCACACAGGCACACACACCCTTCCACTTCCAGATCCCTGGTACTTGGGTGATCCCATCCTACATCCTGGATTTTCCTTGTTCAATCCATTTGCACATAGATGTCCTGGGAAGGCAGAAACTACCCCTTCAGATGCTCCAGTCAGGTCCACTTTGTAAAGTGACTAGAGCAGGGATCAACCCCTGAGCAGAAGGACAGACTGCTGATCAGAACACACTTTCCCCAACCCTACCACTCACATAAGCCCAACAGACTCGGGTGGCGATGTCTACATCACCAGGGAAGACCTACATTTCTTATTTCCAAAAATAATTTAGTAGATTTTAAAGACACCTTTCTGGCCTCTGATTACCAGCTGAGAACCACTGATCATGTCTCCAGCAAAAAAACTGCCTCTCTAGGTGTTTCTTTCCTATCTGAAATTACCTTCTCGATCAAAGTGAAGTGAGAGTAGCTTGCTGCTGCTGCTGCTGCTAAGTCTCGTCAGTTGTGTCTGACTCTGTGCGACCCCATAGACGGCAGCCCACCAGGCTCCCCTGTCCCAACACTGGAGTGGGTTGCCATTTCCTTCTCCAATGCATGAAAGTGAAAAGTGAAAGTGAAGTCCCTCAGTCGTGTCCGACTCTTAGCGACCCCATGAACTGCGGCCTACCAGGCTCCTCGGTCCATGGAATTTTCCAGGTGAGAGTACTGGAGTGGGTTGCCATTGCCAGTAGCTTAGTCGTGTCCAACTCTTTGCGATCCCATGGACTATAGCCCACCAGGCTCCTCTGTCCGTGGAATTCTACAGGCAAGAATACTGGAGTGGTTTGCCATTCCCTTCTCCAGGGGATCTTCCCAAGCCACAGATCAAACCCAGGTCTCCCACATTTCAGGCAGATTCTTTACTGTCTAAGCCACCAGGGAAGCCCCATCTTGTTTAAACCAACAGACAAAAGAAGAGCCTAGGAAGCTAGGATTGCAGGTAGGTGGTGGGGGTGGAGACTGGGAGGGCTGATGGGTGGCAGAAACCATGGTGGGTGGAGCTGAGCTGGTGGGAGCCATGCTGTGATGGTGTGAAACCCAAGCTACGAGGACATCATCGAGATCCCCCCTGCTATCCCTGAAACAGATGGCCCTCTCCATTCTCCTGGGAGATCCTGCCCTGATGGT
Organism: Bison bison bison; assembly: GCF_000754665.1. NCBI lineage: Eukaryota > Metazoa > Chordata > Mammalia > Artiodactyla > Bovidae > Bison > Bison bison. The sequence continues at coordinate 41,183 of NW_011495042.1, forward strand.
CACCTGTGCACCCTTGGGCAACCTCGTTGAAAGAGATTTCTTCCAAGTAATTTGCCAGTGGCAGCAGCACTGACTGAGGATCCCAGGTCCATCCTGTCACCAAAGCAACAACCCTAACACTAATCCTTAGGATGGTCATGGTAACAGCACTGGAGCCTGGGGCCTCTGGTGCCCTGCCCCTACCTCACAGCCTCCCATGGCTGTGTTGTCTACGGAGTCTGGAGACGTAAGTCCAAGGACGTGACCTGGGTGTGTGGTCCTGCAGGGTACCATGGTCTCCCACGCATCCACCCACTCTGAGCTCACAGCACTCTTGTCAGGAGGCAGAGCACAGCTCACCACCAGTCTCAGAAGACCAGAGAGGAAATTGAGGCCCAGGGTGGGGTGGGGTGTGGCCTTGGGAGGGAGGTCTTGACCAAGTCAGGGTGGATGGTGGCACCCAGAGCTCTGGTTCCTGTGTGAGTTTCCTGGGGCCCACTGGGGTCTCCCTGTCTTTCAGACTAGCTCCCTGGTTCCCTGTACGGCCCCAGCAACCATCATCCTGACCTGCCCTGCCTCTCTCCTGCAGCCCGGTGCTTTTGAAGACTCAGTTCAAAAGCTGAGCATCAGTTCAAAAGCACTCTGTGCAGGGAAGGGCTGGTGGGGGTCCCCTTCTGATGTGTATTGCCACTCCCTTCCTTCCCTTCCTGGGCTCTCCCCTGCCCTCTGACTGCTCAAGGCTGGGGGCAAGGACTTGGGGATTTTCTGGGCAAGTTCACAGGGAAATAAGCCACAACTGCTGCAGCCCCAGTGCCCTAGAGCCTGTGATTCGCAGCAAGAGAAATGACTCCATGCACCGCAACTGGACAGGAGCCCTGACTCGCCACACCTAGACAGAGCCAGCACACAGCAACAAAGACCCGGTGCAGCCAAAAGCAAAAAGCAAAACCTCCTCCTGTGTACAGTACATAAAGTGATTTCTGTTAAAAAAAAAAAGAGAGAGAGAGAGAGAGGGAGCAAGAAAGAAAGAAAGTAGGGCTCTGAACACACAAATACAGGAGAAGAGCAGTGCCTTTGCAACTCCCATTGTCCAGAAGGGCAACCAGGGCCCAGGAGAGCAAGAGAGAAGGGAGCTTAGCAAGGCCAGGGGGTGCACGTGGCAAGCCTAGGCTGGACTCCCAGATCAGTGCTCTTTCCACTCCCCACAGCATCTCCAGCTGTCCACCCCTGGGGGCATCTGGAGCTCGTGACTGGGCCCCTGTCTTCCTGTCCAGCCCAGCACCCTCCACCCCACCCGCCTGCACGAGCCCAGGAGGTCCCGCACCGCAAGCTGCTTCCTGGGCTGGGACAGCCTCCCCTCCTGCCCAGCGGCACAGCCCACACATCCACCTTTAACTTAGCTGATCCATCCATGAAGGGCTAGGGGTTTTCAGGACCCTGGTGGACCAACCCCACCCCCCAACCCCCCGGGAGCGCTGACACAGACCCCACGTCTGAGAGAGCCACATCTAGAACATGACCGCCCATGTTTCCCTCCAAATGCCCCATTTTCCCTTTTTTCGGGGCCATTTTGTTGAGATTTTCAATTTTCACCCTTCCCGTGATAGGGGTGTTGCTCTCTGAGGCTCTGAACATCCACTGATGCCCAGTAACAAGCCAGTGACGCCTCTTGAATGGGCTGCAGCGTCAGGCTTGTGCTGGGTCTGTGTCCGCAGGAAGACCGTGGCCTGCTGCTGGCTTCCTTCTGCCCCGGGCTCCAGGCTGTGTGGTTCTCAGTCCCCCTGCACGTGTCACTGGAAAGGCTCCTAGGGCAGATCGGCCTGAGCGGGCGGCATCTGTACAACCCGCGAGTTGCTTTCTTGAAGTTCTGCATCCCCAGCTCTCCAGCTGATGTGCTGTGAGCACCTTCTTAAACTGCCACCCTTGTCTTCTAAACTGCTTTACTGCCACCATGTGGCCGAGCTGGGGAAGATCCCCCGGAGAAGGAAATGGCAACCCACTCCGGTATTCTGGCCTGGAGAATCCCGTCAACAGAGGAGCCTGGTGGGCTACGGTCCATGGGGTCGCAAAGAGTCGGACATGACTGAAGCAACCTGGCACGCGTGTGGCCAAGCCGATCAGGAGGGCTCCCACTGGGCATTTGTACCAATGTCACTGTCCTAACTGGGCTTTCCCCGATGTCAGCACCCCTCACAGTAAGGGTTACACAATATATTAACTGGAGGATAATTGCTTTACAATATTGTGATGGTTTTTGCCATCCATCAGTATGAAGCGGCCATAGGTATACATGTCTCCCCTCCATCCTGAACCTCCCCTCCCACCTCCATTCCCAGCCTATCCCTCCAGGTTGTTACAGAGCACTGACTTTGGGTGCCCTGCATCATACACTTTTATTGACTGCATTCTAGTTGGATTAAGTCACTACTTCCCTTTTTTTTTTGGCCACACGGAATGGCTACGGAGCTTCCCCAACCTAGGATCAAACCAGTGCCCTCTACATTCGAAGGGCAGAGTGTTAACCATTGTACCATCGGGGAAATCCTGAAAGGGGACATTTGTGACCTAAAAAAGACGTCCTATAGTACCATTTCAGCCTAAAGAGGAGTCATCAGAGATGTCATCAGGACCACGTGGGGCCACAGCCCCACGGAGTGTGGCTTTGTTTACTACGAAGAGAAAAAGGGACCAGCTTTGAAAGCGCATTTCATGTTCAGCACAGAGGTAGTCCTAGTACCAGGAGCATCAAGGTTTTTACTTTATCAGTTCAGTTCAGTCACTCAGTGACTCTTTGCGACCCCATGGACTGCAGCAGACCAGGCTTCCCTGTCCATCACCGATTTCCAGAGCCTGCTCAAACTCATATCCATCTAGTAGGTGATGCCAACCATCTCATCCTCTGTCGCCCCCTTTTCCTTCTGCCTTCAATCCCCTTCTCCTCCTGCCTGTACTTTATAAAAGGGAGCAATTTCACATTGATGCTCCAGGGATTCCGTTTTGTGGAATGCCCTCATGTTTCAAGCAACTTCACTCAGCGAAAAAGCCTCTGGGTATTGTTGTTATTGTTCAGTCACGCCTGCACTATTGATAACACAGAAGGCAGAGCGATTAGATGGAAACTTTTGGCTTCCCAACCAACAAACATTGCCTACACATGAAAACACTAGAGAGTGTTGTCAGTATATTGTGGCAAGTCCCTTCCACTGTATGTTGATATATTGTTGAATACAGATGCGTTGATAACAGATGAATTCTGTCTGTAAACCCTACCACAATCACATAAAAGTATTTTAAACAGAAGTACAAATAGTCGGCCGAAAGTGGACATAAAACAGAATCATAAAAAAAATCCAGAGGGGAACTCTCTGGCCGTCCATTGGTTACGACTTGGTGCTCTCAATGCCAGAGTCTCGGGTTCAATCCTTGTTTGGAGAACTAAGATCCTGCAAGCTAGGATCCTAAAAAATAATCTAAAGAAGACAGAAAACTAAGGAAGAATAAGGTACCATCTGAATGAATAAAAGAGCTTTGAGATGTGAGATTAAACTCCAGATGTGTCGATGATTACGTAATACAAGTGGTCCTGTGTTACCCAGGGGTTCTCGTTTCTGTATCTGATGTTTTCACATCTCACTGCTCCACCCAGGGTTAGTAGATGCTCTAACTAACACTCTCTCCCTCAGCCCACCTCTCACGTGCAAACCGACCAGCACCCCCATCCCACCCTTTCTATCGCTGAGACTCTAAATCTCTGTCCTAGTAACCCCAGGGCCAGGTGCCAACAAATTGGGGAGCCCCCACACCCACACCAGCCCACTGAAATTACTCAAGTTACTCCATCCTCAACCTGGTCAGCCTCACGCTCCCGCCTCGCCCATTCCTTCCCTGAGAACATCACACGGGCTGTGACTGTCCTCTCCTGTGTGGGCAGCATGACCCGCTCCTGCTCCCCCGGGGACTGTGAGTAACAGACTCACTCTGCACCAGCGATGGGCTCCCCACCTAGGGGAGCTCGCACCACAGCCATCGACTCGGACCACACTTGAATAAAGCCAAACGCTGGGGACATAGAAAATGCCGGGAGACAGAGACACAGGGAGAGTGGGAGAGAGAAGGAGAGAAAGAGAAAGAGAGACACAAACACTTTAGGCAAAATGTAGGTGATCCTGAAAATAGAGAATTCGGAAGTTTATGCACTATTTTTGCATGCCTGCCTTGAGCACTGAACTGAGTGTTACTTCTAATCCTACCACTCTAGTCACTGCTTTTTCCTGAGTAATTTTCTCCCCGCAACACCTTCTTTCCCTCCTGCTGGGCTTGGGTCCCCTCCATTGCAGGAGAACTGACAAATCAAGCTTGTCTTGGAGAGATGCTCAATGCCATTCATGAAATACTGTCACTTGTCTTCTCAGGGGTAAGAGGTCAAAAGGTCAAGCAGCAGACTCTCTCCCCAGTCACTGTAGAAGGCATTGACAAGGCCCGGGACCAGTTCTGTCTCCTTCTCAAGGGTTGAGATGGAAAAACTGTTTGCATCCTTTCCTGTCTGCTATCAGAGGTCACATATGCAAGCTGAATGCCTCCTCCATGCCAAGGGACATCTGGTCCACACTGATATAAAACGTGAAAGGGCAAGATAGGCCTGAGGCTACAGGTGGGTTGCCATAGAAGCAGGACGGGCAACCATGGGAAGGAGTTGAAGGCACTTGTGACCTGCACAGACGCCGTGTCATCCTGATGAGTGGTCCCCCTCTCCGTTTGGGCGGGAACGTGCCAACTGTGACAGGCCTGATACAGAGTGCTTGCCAATTTCCATGATGTAAATATTCCTACCAAGGCTGATTTCAAGCTACTAAGAGTATAACAACCAGCTCAAAAATACCCAGACCATTTAGCAGTTGGCTCTGGCAAGTCTGTATCTTCGGGCACAGACCCAACAAAGCCCCCTCAGTTTCCTCTGTAGAATTTCTTCCCTCAACTCGGGGTGATGTAGAGTGAGAAGCATGAGGTTCCTCTAAACTGCATGAAACCAGCCCCTCCAGCTCACCAAGAGAAGACAAGCCCAACAGGTAACAAAGTAAATGCTCTGTGAGATCCTGACCTCTGTCCCTCTCTGGAACAGGTTGGCCAGAAGCAGACCTAAGACAAGCATTTAGTAGAAGTCGTTTGTTTGGGAGGCGATTCCAGAAAGCACCGGCTGGAGCGTAGAGAGGGGAGACAGGGCAGGACCTGAATCAGAAAAGGAGGTGTCAGTGAACACATCAATGAGGAAGCGGACAAGGGCTCAACCCGGCTGGGGATCTCAGGCAGAGGGGTGAAACATCTGCAAGCTGGCCACCCAAGGAGCGGGGAAGAGGAAGTGTCTTTCCATCAAGTACCCCCAGTGGTTAGTTGAAGCTGCTCCCTGGATTCAAACTCCCCAGTGCTTCCAGTCTGCCCCAGAGCAAAGGTCAGCTGGAGAGTGGGAAGTGGGCATGACATGGGCAGTGTCTGAAAGACTTGCCTTGTCTACACAGGCAAGTAGACATGTGACCTGTGTGTCACTCTGTGCCTCTCACCCTCGTGTGAGCTCTTCACCCTGATGGACAAGATGCTTGTATTTAATGGTGCAAATTTTAAACCATGTGACCCCTAAACACAAGCCCACTGCTTAATCTGGGACCCAGCTGAGGAAACAGTGATGTGTCACAATGCCACAGGAAAAACCAGGAGGGGCAGACTATTTCAGAATTAAGGGCCAGAGGTATGTCCTGGGCATTGCACCTGCAGGCTCAGCCCTGAGACTGAACTTCGTCTCTGTGAGTGTCTAACAAGGTGGGAAGCCTGGCCCCTCGTGGACTGTCAGCTCCATGAGAGCAGGAACAGTATTCCCACCAGCTCTGCACCCACGGCAGGTCTCCTTACGTCCTACTGGGTGTTGGAGGAGGAGGCCAGGGGCGGATGAAGGGCTCGGGAGGGACCCGAGGGTGGGGACGCAGTTCTGGAGCTCCTGGGGCTGCTGCCTGCCTCGTGCCCTCCTGGAAGGAACAGGGGCCTCATGCTTCTCTGTGTTCACAGGAGTGACCTCACACACAGACATAGATACACACATGCACATAGACATACACCATACACAGACACACACAGACACACAAACACACACACACACAAACACATACACAAAAAAAAAAACCACACACACACAAACACACACACACAAAAACACATACACACATGCAAAAAACACACTCACACACAAACACATACACACACAAACACATACACACACACAAACACAAACACATACTCACACCCCTAACAGGTCCCAGTAAGTTGGAAGAGGGGAGACAATTGAAATTGAAGGCTGAAGGAAGTTGTTTTCACAAGATTTTATTTTTCAGATGCTGACGCAGGGCAAAACTCATCCCAAGAGGTCTTCCCTGAGCTTCTGATTCACCAAAAACCCCTATGAGGCAGTTATCTGCATATCGTTCAACTGTGGCCTGGGGAATGGAAATGGAGGTCGTATTTCTGGAGCTAACCGTGGAGCAGGGAGATTGGTAGAGGGAACCACTGCCAGGGACTCTCGTGGGACTGAACGGTGATGAGCCAAATTTCCTGAAACTCTTAAGCTGTGAACCAATAAAAACAGGTTTCTGGTGAGAACTGGGTGACAGTCAAGACCTGGCCCATCCCTTCCCATCTGACATTCCATTTGTGGTGGACTCCAGGAATCTTGGGGTCCCCGTTCACCTCTGGCTATGACCCTTGGCACATGCAATTGAATCCTTACACCCATAAACAGATGAGGAAACTGAGGCCCACAGGAAGCCTGGGCCTTTCCAGGGTCCAAGCCCATCCCAGGAAAGCTGGACGGAACAGAGGCTGAAAGCCCATGAGTCCAGTCAGTACCTGGCATGTTCACAACCCCCTGGAGGCTTTGTGAAAATCCAAATGCCTGGGCTCCACCCCAGAGTCTGATTCAGGAGGTCTGAGTGGAGCCAAGAACCTGCCTCTCTGTTAGTTTCTTCCTGGGGGCCCCGTTAGACCACACTGCTCTAAGGTATGCAGAGCCAGGACTGGAGACCTAGGGCTCAGGAAGGCAGGGGCAAGGTCTGCCCTGGACTGGGGTGGGGGTTATTGATCCAAAGCACATTCCAAACACCACCGCATTGTCAGCTGCACACCACGGAAAGGGCCACTCACCTCAACGGCTTACGTGAATACATCGTTCCAATGGTCCACGGTGACTGTCACCCCATATTCTTTCAGCACCTGGAGAAGGAGGCTCGACATCAAACTGGAACTCCTAGGCTATAACCCGCCAGCCACACCCCACCTCACCCCAGGGACGAGAAATTGTCCCCTGAAGTCCCCGGATCAGCTTCCTGGAAAGCATCCTCCTTCACTCCCAGCCCCCAGGCTCACCCCATTCTCCTTGAAGTCACACTGCTCTGGGGGCTGCAGGCTCGGTCTGGGGCACACGGTCTCCTTCACCCTGAAGCTCACAGGCTTTCGAGCTCCCGGGTCCTCCACCTGGTCAAGGATCAAAGTGGGGAGACTGGGCTCGGCTCATGTTTCCTTCTCTGATCTGTCTCCCTGCCCCCAACCCGGACGGCAGCCTCTCCAGCCCCCTGTGTGTCCGGCTCTGGGCTTGGTGCTGGCAGCACAGGGGAGGGGACAGAGCCCGTGCCCGGCCTCATGGACACACAGAGAGCAGGAGCGGCCCTCACAGCGGCGCTGATGGCAGCGCCTCCCCTCACAGGGGCTGAGGGAGGTCACGGCCACCTGCAGGAAGAGCCCTTGTCACTGGAGCCTCCAGGCTGACAGAGCTCCCCCTGGCAGAGAGACACTGAGGTTCAGAGGGGATATTAGGAGGGAAGTCACCTCACAGAGCCTGTGACCCCCCCATCCCTGGAGCTCCCAGAAGTCCAGGGAGCCTGAGCCAGGTGTGCAGGGTGCCTGTTCCCATAGCAGAGATGCTAAGACAGGAAGCCTGGTGCTGGGAGATGACCCAGGTCTGGGAAGGTTTCCTGGAAGAGGTGGGAACCCACCTAGAGGGAAAAGTGCCTTCCTGACAAGAGGACCAGCCTGAGCGAAAGGGCGACAGTGTGGCCAAGGCTGGGAGGAGATGGCTCCAGGAGGCGGTAGAGATTAGCTTCTGAGGACCTCTCATTGAGCTGATCCACAGCACGAAGCACGGCCTCCCTGTAGCTGAGGGCCTGGGCGCTGGCCGAGGGCAGCGCTAGTCCCAGCAGCAGCAGCCACAGCGACCAGCGCCCCAGGGAGAGGCTGGCCCTCTGGGTCTCCATGGTCCCGAGTCTGCCTCCTCCCAGCCCAAGGGACCCTTCTTTTATGCCCAGTCTGAGCCCTGATGCAAAAGGTCTACCAGGAGTCTTCCTGACCCGCCCCATCCCTGCCCTCCTCCCAGGGTGTGGGCTGGTCTTACCTCAAGCCTTGCTGTTGCCTCATGGGATTTCTGGGCAGTGGGCAGGGAGGCCCGTTTGCAAGGTGAAGAAATGGTTTCTCCATCTCCTGACAACTTCTTGGCCTCTCCTAGATCCCATGGGGAGTGTCACCGGCAGGCTTGCTCAAGAGGGTTGTGTCCTCCAGGAGAGGGAGGGACCAGGCACTGTCTGCATCCCCTCTGCCTCCACACCATGGGCTCCTCGGGATTCAGGGTAAAGGAGTGTATTCAGCACTCAACCTCCAGCTCTAGGCACTGCCTGGCACACAGTATGCACTCATTTAACATTTGATGAGTGGATGACAGGACCAACCCCTTCTGAGCCTTACCCACCCAGCCTGTCCCTAGGCAGCCATCAACCCCACACCATCCTGTCTTTGGGACCAGCCATCAGCCTGTCAGGAGCTTGGCTCCATCTGTCCTCTCTCCTGGATTCATCTCCACTGTTTCTCAGTTAGGAAGTTCGCCTCCAGGTTGGAAGAGAATGGATACATATATACAGATGGCTGAGTCCCTTTGCTCTTCACCTGAAGCTATCATAACATGGTTTGTTAATCAGCTATGTGTGCATGCATGTGTGCTCAGTCGCTTCAGTCGTGTCTGACTCTTTGAGACTCTTTGAGACCCCATGGACTGTGGCCTGCCAGGCTCACTATCCATGGGATTCTCCAGGCAAGAATACTGGAGTGGGTTGCTTTGTTCTCCTCTAGCTTAATCAGCTATACTACAATACAAAATAAAAATGGTAAAAAGTAAAGTCCTCCTTCACAGATACCCACCAACAGGCATTGCCTGTTCAACTGACCCCTCCCAAGTCAAGCATGAGAAAGGTCATCTGCACTGTGACCCCAGTTCAGTGCCCTCTCTACACTCAAGGTTACCCAGTCCTCACTGGATCCACATTCACATTCAAGCCTTGTCTTCATCTCTACAGACTCGGGGGACCCCCTGTCCTCCTGAACTTGCCCCTGACCAATTCTCCCCTGTCCCTGCTCTCCTGGATCCCCTCCAACTCCCTGGGGGCTCCTGCTGAGTCTCCTCCAAGGACTCTCCTCTTAGGAGACAGAGCTGGCTCAGGAGCATCTGGGCTGCTTCTCCTCCCAGTCTTCACACATTCCTGGGGATGGCCCTTCTCAAGACACCAGTTCTCCTGAACACGCATCATGGCTCTGTCTCTGGGTTCAAGACTCCATGAATGCCCTGGTGGTCCACACCTGGCTGTTGGCTGGGTGCTGCCACAGGAGCCCTGAGCTGGAAGCCTGGGAGCCCCACCTGCTCCTTCTTCCTCCTGAGGACACTGCCCTGACCTCCCATCACCCCTGCCCTAGGCCTACTCCAGTCTTCTCTCCTCTCAGTGAATCCACAACCTCAAGATTCCATCTTCCCCGATTACCAGGCTCTCCCTGACCACTGTCCACCTTCCACATTATTTTCTAGGGGCTCCAACACACTGCCCATTTGACCATGTCACCACCGCCTCCCAAGCCCACACTCCCCCAACTTGGCATCAGGGCCTAGATGGTTGCTGTTCTTAGCTGTCCTCACCCCAGACTTGCGGGCCTCGGGTGTCAGGCTGCCTCATCCCCCCAACCCCTCAGGCCCCTCGGAGCCCCCTGCTCGTCTCCCATCTCTGCCCCTGATCCCTCTGCTTGCCCTGACCTTCCTCCTTGGGAGGCCTTCCCTGATGTCCAAGGAGACTCGGT
>NW_011495042.1:51407-52394 GCF_000754665.1 Bison bison bison
TCTTGGATCCCACAGCCTTCAGGAAGTCTCTTCTGATTTGACCTCAAGTGACTTTCTGTCCAGTGCCCTGATTGGGACACCACGCTGGGGTGGCCAGTGTGGAGGCGGTTTGAGAATACAGATGGGAGGATAATGAACCGAAGGAATAGAGGGGCCACGGGCCAAGAAGGAAATTCTTGTACAGGTCTTGGGAGGAACAACCATGTAACTGTGAGGTCTGGGGTAACTCTTGGACTCATTTGTTCCTGTGGGACCCTTGGGGGCTTGGACAGGGCCCCTCGGAAGGTGGCAGCTGGATGGATGGCACTGGTTACACATCAGCCTTGGAGAAGGAAAGAGAGGTAGGCCTCTGTGTGATGTGGTTTCACAGTCTAGGTATTGCCTCAGAGGCTTTTTGGTCAAATTGTATCCTTTTCCCAAGTCACTCCCCAGGTCAGTAGGTGCCCAATATGCTACCAGAGATCAGTGGAGACATAACTCCAGAAAGAATGAAGGGATGGAGCCAAAGCAAAAACAATACCCAGCTGTGGATGTGACTGGTGATAGAAGCAAGGTCCGATGCTGAAAAGAGCAATATCGCATAGGAACCTGGAATGTCAGGTCCATGAATCAAGGCAAATTGGAAGTGGTCAAACAAGAGATGGTAAGAGTAAATGTCGACATTCTAGGAATCAGCGAACTGAAATGGACTGGAATGGGTGAATTTAACTCGATTAACCATTATATCTACTACTGCGGGCAGGAATCCTTCAGAAGAAATGGAGTGGCCATCATGGTCAACAAAAGAGTCTGAAATGCAGTACTTGGATGCAATCCCCAAAACAACAGAATGATCTCTGTTCATTTCCAAGGCAAACCATTCAATATCACGGTAATCCAAGTCTATGCCCCAACCAATAATGCTGAAGAAGCTGAAGTTGAATGGTGCTATGAAGACCTACAAGACCTTTTAGAACTAACACCCAAAAAAGATGTCCTTTTCATTAT
>NW_011495042.1:52494-53134 GCF_000754665.1 Bison bison bison
ACCACTAGACCATTCAGGTATCACCTAAATCAAATCCGTTATGATTATACAGTGGAAGTGAGAAATAGATTTAAGGGCCTAGATCTGATAGATAGAGTGCCTGATGAACTATGGACTGAGGTTCGTGACATTGTACAGGAGACAGGGATCAAGACCATCCCCATGGAAAAGAAATGCAAAAAAGCAAAATGGCTGTCTGGGGAGGCCTTACAAATAGCTGTGAAAAGAGGAGAAGTGAAGGGCAAAGGAGAAAAGGAAAGATATAAACATCTGAATGCAGAGTTCCAAAGAATAGCAAGAAGAGATAAGAAAGCCTTCTTCGGCGATCAATGCAAAGAAATAGAGGAAAACAACAGAATGGGAAAGACTACAGATCTCTTCAAGAAAATCAGAGATACCATGAGCTCGATAAAGGACAGAAATGGTATGGACCTAATAGAAGCAGAAGATATTAAGAAGAGATGGCAAGAATACACAGAAGAACTGTACAAAAAAGATCTTCACGACCCAGATAATCATGATGGTGTGATCACTGACCTAGAGCCAGACATCCTGGAATGTAAAGTCAAGTGGGCCTTAGAAAGCATCACTACGAACAAAGCTAGTGGAGGTGATGGAATTCCAGTTGAGCTATTCCAAA
>NW_011495042.1:54614-64230 GCF_000754665.1 Bison bison bison
GGCTGGATGGCATCACTGACTCGATGGACGTGAGTCTGGGTGAACTCCGGGAGTTGGTGATGGACAGGGAGGCCTGGCGTGCTGCGATTCATGGGGTTGCAAAGAGTCGGACACGACTGAGCGACTGATCTGATCTGATCTGATATTAGAAAATAATCAGCAACACGCGTGGTTACTGGTGTCTGGCACTCTCCCTGTGCTTTCCTGCCTCTGCATCATTGCATTTCCTAAACCTTAGCACTGAAGTCCCCTTCCCCATCTTTACATGGGGACAGGTGGCTGCTCAGGGACGAGGTCTGATAAAGGAGTCCACCTTGGAAGAGAACTTGGGAGCACCTGGCCCATAACCGATGCTCCATAAAAGCTGTTAATATCAGCGGGGCCAGAAGCTGCCCCCAGAAGCTACCCAGGTCCTTAGACACTGGAGTCAGGCAGACAGGAGTTTGAATCCTTGGTTTGCCTCTCACCAGCTGTGACTTCCTTGCAAATATTCTGCTCTGGTGGAACTCTCAGCAGCGAGTGAGAGTGAACCCAATTCACATGGCCCCAGACACAACTGAGAAACCCCTGTGGCTCCATTTTCCTGCAGTTCTCTCTGCAGGCTCTTGCTTAGAGAGAGAGAAGCAGGGGGAGAGGGAAAGGAGGGCGCAGAGGAGCAGCCTCAGGCATGCGAGGACCTCTGTGGCTGCAGCAGCTGTGCCCTGAGACGGTCGGACCAGACCCTGGGATCTCTGCCCACGCCCCCTCCTAACCCAATAGAGGATCACCAGCCCAGTGATGGGAGCACAGGTCCTGGCAGAGGTTGCTGCAAGACTGTTGTCACTACCTCGTCCCCACCCTGGGGCGCCCACATTTCCCAGTCCTCCTCTATCTCCCCTCCCAGTCTGGTTGAGCCAGATATCTTTTCCCATCATGCTCTGCACTTAAACCCTAACTGGACAAAGCACAGCCTCATCTGTGTTTATATATGTCCTCATTCCAGCCCAGAGCCCAAGGCCTCCCGTCAAAGAGAACAAAGTCGTGAAGAGAATGAGCAAGGCCAAGGCTGAGCGCCTTGACTTCCCATCCCTCCCTCTGCCCAACCTGCTGACCAGTGGTGTGAACGTAAAGCTGATTCTCAACAGCTGCCCTTTCTTCTCCTTGTCTGTAAAATGCACAGAAGGCCCTCCTCTCCTCCATGGAGAAATTTTCCCCCTCTGAGCTTGAAGCTGAGGGTCAGAAGGGTCAGTTTCCAGAGAGCCTTCTCCAACTCCTGGGGAAAAGAGCAGCTGCCCACTCCATACTACCCCTCAACATGGTCACTAGGAGAAATCCCGCACAGCACAATACATTATCGGGGTCCACCCAGAAGTCCCACTCTTCAGAAGCCTCCCTCATGGATGTTCACTCACATGGCAGAGGACAAAGGAACCAAGATGTCTCCTGCATCTTCTTTTAGCCTGGGAACTGAAAACCTTCCAGACATGTGTGACTGGGAATGCTATGTCCATTCTGTGCCCTAGAGTGCAACCATTTAAAACCAATGATGTATAAACTCCACAAATATTTCTCAGTAGTGAAAGTAAATATATTTGGTATATTCATACAGTGGAATACTAGGTGGTAGTGGTTTAGCCGCTAAGTCTTGTCCAGCTTTTTGCGACCCCATAGACTGTAGCCCGCCATGCTCCTCTGTCCATGGGATTTTCCAGGCAGGAATGCTGGAGTGGGTTGCCATTTCCTTCTCCAGGGGATCTTCCCCACCCAGGGATCGGACCTGGGTCTCCTGCTTTGCAGATGGATTCTTTACCAACTGAGCCACCAGGGGAGCCCAGAATACTAAGTCAGCAATAAAAAATTCCCCAACTATAATTACATGCAAAAACATGAGTTCTCACAAGCATGTTGCATGAAAAAATTGTGCAAATGAGACTATATATGCTACAATATAATTTTCTATGAATTTCAAATCCTAGTTACACTGACCTAAGTGTTCCAAAGTCAGGGCCATGGTTATGGAGATGGGGAAGCAACTAGAAGGGGGATAAAGAGATTTCTAGGCACAATGTTATTGTGTTGCTTAGTCACTAAGATGTGTATGGCTCTTTTACAACCGTGTGGACTGTAGCCGGCCAGGTTCCTCCGTCCATGGGATTTTCTGGGCAAGAATATGAGAGTGGGCTGCCATTTCCTCCTCCAGGGGATCTTCCTGATCCAGGGATCAAACTCACATCTCTTGAATTGACAGGCAGATTTTTTACCACTGAGCCACCAGGGAAGCCCTTCGGTGCATTACACACATGTACTTGTATAGCAACAGTCTTATGGACTCTGTGGGAGAGGGAGAGGGTGGGAAGATTTGGGAGAATGGCATTGAAACATGTAAAATATCATGTATGAAATGAGTTGCCAGTCCAGGTTCAATGCATGATACTGGATGCTTGGGGCTAGTGCACTGGGACGACCCAGAGGGATGGTATGTGGAGGGAGGAGGGAGGAGGGTTCAGGATGGGGAACACATGTATACCTGTGGCGGATTCATTTTGATATTTGGCAAAACTAATACAATTTTGTAAAGTTTAAAAATAAAACAAACAAACAAAAAAACTCCATAAGTTGTGCATTTATTGTTAGTGCACAATTCCTATGTACATGCAATATGTCAGCTCCCTGGACCTCTTTGACTCCTGTGCTACTCTGACCACTTTGTAAAATCCTTGATTCTCCTGGGCTTACAGCACAGCCCCAACCCTCCCACCTGTTGTACCACCACCCTGGACACCTTGGGTCCTTCTCCATATCAGGCCCTGTACTTGACTCACTGACAAGGCCTGCTGACCTCCCAGACAGGGGCCAATTACATCTCCCTCCTCCAGGTCTGAGATGAAATACATTCATTTTTTGTTGCTGTAATCAGTGTTCACATACGCATGTTCATGGTCGGGTTCGGGTCATGGAGGGACCTGAGAATAAAGATGCTGTCCTGGATCTCTTAGCCCTGCTGCCTGCCCCGCCCCATCCCCTTCTGGAAATAACAACCACTTCTGTACTGTGCATTTGTGATCACGCACACACCAAAACACTTTCACAGACACACATACACACACACATAGGAGGGTTCCCAGAAGTAAAGATTTGGTCCCACTAAGTGAGAGGAGACAAGTGAAATTAAAGCTTGGAGGAAGCTGTTTTCAGAAGACTTTACTTTCTCAGAATCCAAAAGCCTGAGCCAGGGAGGACACACACAGGATTCTTCCATGGGCTCACAATTTACCCCAAACGGAGTAGCGGAATGACTGGAGAAAGTTTCTTAAAGAGTTTCTTAAACTTCTTACGAAATCGTTTAAATCTTCCAACACTCTGCAACTATGAACCAGGAAGAACCAGGTTACTTGTGGGAAAGGGAACCAGGAGTAAGACCAGACCCATCTGCACCTATACACGGGCTCCAAGGCCCACACCAGGAGATTTGCAGCCCCAGCATGCCCTTTGGCGGCAACCTTTGAAGCACAAGGTTGAATCCCTACACCTATAGACAGAAGAGCAAACTGAGGCCCTCAGGTGACAAGGGGCTTACCAGGGTCACAAGCCCATCCCAGCAAAGATGGAAGCGAGCTGGGGCTAAAAGATCATTACTTGAGTCAGTGCCTCTCAAACCATCAGAATCTCCTGGAGGCCTCGTGAAAAGACAAATGACTGCACCCCACCCCAGACGTCTGAGTGGGGCTGAGAATCTGCATCTCTGTCAGTTCCTAGGTGGGGACCCCATTAGAGAACCATTGCTCTAAGAGACACAGAACCAGTGCTGGAGACCTGGGGCTTGCGGGAGGGAGCAGCCAGGGTAGGAGGGCCCTCCTCTGCCCTGGATGGGGGAGGGGGGTCTTTGGTCCTAAGAATGTTCCACAACCCATCACCCTAGCGGTTCCTGCAGGACAGAAGGGGCCACTCACCTCCTTGCAGGTGACGTTCATTTTGCCTTTCACCGCATCCAGAGTGACTGTCCCTACACATTGCTTCACCAGCTGGAAGGAGAGGCTGGAGGGCAAACTGGAATCCCCAGGCCATAACCTCCCAGGCTCCACCCAGGGACTAAAAATCTCCTTGAAACCCCTTGTTCAGCAGCTTGGGAAGCATTCACCCGTGCTCCCAGCCCCCAGGCTCACCCCATTCTCCTTGAAGTCACACTGCTCTGCGGGCTGCTGGCTCGTCCTGGGGCATACAGTCTCCTTCACCCTGAAGCTCACAGGCTTCGGGATGTTTGGGTTCTCATCCTGATCCAGGAATAAAATGGGGAGACTGGGCTCGGGCTCATGTTTCCTTCTCTGATCTGTCTCCCTGCCCCCAACCCGGATGGCAGCCTCTCCAGCCCCCTGTGTGTCCAGCCCTTGGCTTGGTGCCGGCAGCACAGGGGAGGGGACAGAGCCCGTGCCCGGCCTCACGGGCACACAGAGAGCAGGAGCGGCCCTCACAGCAGCTCTGATGGCAGCGCCTCCCCTCACAGGGGCTGAGGGAGGTCAGGGCCGCCTGAAGGGAGAGCCCTTGTCACTGGAGCCTCCAGGCTGACAGAGCTCCTCCTGGCAGAGAGACACCGAGGTGCAGAGAGGACATTAGCAGGGAAGTCACCTCACAGAGCCTGTGAACCCCCCCATCCCTGGAGCTCCCAGAAGTCCAGGGAGTCTGAGCCAGGTGTGCAGGGCGCCTGTTCCCACAGCAGAGATGCTAAGGCAGGAAGCCTGGTGCTGGGAGATGACCCAGGTCTGGGAAGGTTTCCTGGAAGAGGTGGGAACCCACGTAGTGGGAAAAGTGCCTTCCTGACAAGAGAACCAGCCTGAGCGAAGGGGCGACAGTGTGGCCAAGGATGTCAGGAGACAGATCCCCTTCCCAGCCCCCTCCCCAACTCACGTCCTCCTTGAGAGGTGGGTCTAGCTCCAGGAGGCGGTAGAGATTAGCTTCTGAGGACCGCTCATTGAACTGATCCACGGCACGAAGCACGGCCTCCCTGTACCTGAGGGCCTGGGCGCTGGCCGAGGGCAGTGCTAGTCCCAGCAGCAGTAGCCACAGTGACCACCGTCCCAGGGAGAGGCTGGCCCTCTGGGTCTCCATGGTCCCCAGTTTGCCACCTCCCAGACTGCAGGATCTGCCTTTATGCTAAGCCTGGGCCTAATGCAAAGGCTCTACCAGGAGTCTTCCTGACTAGCCCCGTCCCTGCCCTCCTCCCAGGATGTGAGGTGGACTTGCCTCAGCCCCTGCTGTCGCCTCATGGGGTTTCTGAACAGTGGGCAGGGAGGCTCCTGTGCAAGGTGAAGAAATGGTTTCTCCATCTCCTTGACAACTTCTTGGCCTTTCCTGGACCCCACAGGGAGTGTCACAGGCAGTCTTGCTCAAGAGGATTGAGTCCTCCAGAAGATGGAGGGGCCAGGCACTATCTACATCCCCTCTGCCTCCACACCTCAGGATTCAGTG
Organism: Bison bison bison; assembly: GCF_000754665.1. Lineage (NCBI taxonomy): Eukaryota > Metazoa > Chordata > Mammalia > Artiodactyla > Bovidae > Bison > Bison bison. The sequence goes on from NW_011495042.1 coordinate 60,057, forward strand.
TAAAGGAGTGTATTTGCTATTCAACCTGCTTCATTGACTACATTAAAGACTTTTTGACTGTGTGGACCATAACAAACTGTGGAAAATTCTTCAAGAGATGGGAATACCAGACCACCTGGCCTGCCTCCTGAGAAATCTGTATGCAGGTCAAAAAGCAACAGTTAGAACTGGACATAGAACAATGGGCTGATTCCAAATTAGGAAAGGAGTACATCCAGGCTGTATATTGTCACCCAGCTTATATAACTTATATGCAGAGTACATCATTCAAAACACTGGGCCAGATAAAGCACAAGCTAGAATCAAGATTGTCAGGAGAAATATCAGTAACCTCAGATATGCAAATGACACCACCCTTACGGCAGGAAGCGAAGAGGAACTAAACAGCCCCTTGATGAAAGTAAAGAGGAGAGTGAAAAGCAGGTTTAAAACTCAACATTCAAAAAACTAAGATCATGGTATCTGGTCACATCACTTCATGGCAAATAGATGGGGAAACAATGGAAACATTGACAGACTTTATTTTCTTGGGCTCCAAAATCACTGTGAATGGTGACTGTGACCATGAAATTAAAAGACGCTTGCTCCTTGGAAGAAAAGCTATGACAAATCTACATAGCATATTTAAAAGCAGAGACGTTACTTTAGTAATGTCTAGTCAAAGCCATGGTTTTTCCAGTAGTCATGTAAGGATGTGAAAGTCGGACCATAAAGAAGGCTGAGCACCAAAGAATTGATGCTTTCGAACTGTGGTGTTGGAGAAGACTCTTGAGAGTCCCTTGGACTGAAAGGAGATCAAACCAGTCAATCCTAAAGGAAATCAGCCCTGAATATTCATTGGAAGAACTGATGCTGAAGCTGAAGCTCCAATATTTTGGTCACCTGATGCAAAGAGCAGACTCATTGGAAAAGACATTGATGCTGGGAAAGATTGAAGGCAGGAGGAGAAGGGGACAACAGAGGACAAGATGGCTGGATGGCACCACCGACTCAATGGACATGAGTTTGAGCAAGCTCTGGGAGATAGTGAAGGACAGGGAAGCCTGGCGTCCATGGGGTCGCAAAGAGTAGGATGCAACTGAGTAACTGAACAACAACCCCTCCTCTAGGCACCCAGTAGGCACACAGGTAAAGTTGGATGAGTGGATGACAGCTCCAATCCCTTCTACAGTCTCACCCATCCAGCTTGTCCTCACGCAGTCACATGGTCAGACCATCCTTGTCTCTCCGCAACCCTCAGCCTGTCAGGGGGTCGGCTTCACCTGTCCCCTCTCCTACTCTTCTCTGACTTCCTCACACTAAAGATGTCAGCAGTTGTGGCCTGTTGCTACACTCAACCTCTTTATCTTCACAGGTGCTGGGGAAACACTCTGTCTACCTGAATATGCTCTCTGCCAATCTTCCCTGTCCCTGCCCTCCTGGGTCCCCTCCTCCTCCCTGGGGGCTCCTGCTGAGTCTCCTCCAAGGACTCTCCTCTTAGGAGGCAGGGCTGGCTCAGGAGCATCCGGGCTGCTCCTCCTCCCCGTCGTCACACGTTTCTGGGGACCACACTTCTCAAGACAACAGTGCCCATCACACACATACTGGACTGTGCCTCTGGGTTCAAGACTCCGATGAACGCCCTGGTGGTCCTCACTGGGCCGTTGGCTGGGTGCTGCCGAAGGAGCCCTGAGCTAGAAGCCTGGGAGCCCCACCTGTTCCTTCTTCCTTCTGAGGACACTCCCCTGACCTCCCGCCACCCCTGCCCTGGGCCGACCCCCATCTCCTCTCCTCTCCTCTCAGTGACGCCACAACCTCCAGACTCCATGTTTCCTGATTTTCAGGCTCTCTCCAGACCACTGTCCACCCTTCACACCATTTCTAGATGCCAAGACAGAGTGCTGATTTGATCACTTCACCCTCCGCCTTCAGAGCACACAGACCCCCGCCTGACAGCAGGGTCTGGATCTCCTCAGTGTCCACACCCCGGCCCTGCGGGGCAGGTCTCAAGCTGCCTTGACCACTCCAACCACAAGCCATCTCAGAGCCTCCTGCTTGGCCCCCATCTCTGCAGCTGGTGCCTCTGCTTGCCCTGACATGCCACCTTGCAAAATTTTCCCTGACCTTAACCAAAAGTGGTACCTCCTCCTCTTGACTCCCAAAGCCTTCAGGACATCCCTTCTTCTGTTTTGCTTTTTTAGTAAAATGTGCTTTTTATTTATTTAGTTAGTTCTGGCTGTACCATGTCTTCGTTGCCACCCACCAGCTAGTCTGGTTGCATAGACCAAGGGCTACTTTCTAGTTGCGGTGCACAGGCTTCTTGTTACGGTGGCTTCTCTTGTTGCGGAGCACAGGCTCTAGAGAGTGAGGTCTCAGTAGCTGTGGCCCAAGGGCTTACTTGCCTGGTGTGGGATCTTCCTGGACCATGGATCCAACCCACATCCCCTGCATTGGCAGGCAGATTCTTACCCACAGGACCACCAGGGAAGTCCAGGACATCCCTTCTGATTTGACCTCCAGGATTACCTGCCCAGTGCTCTGGTTGAACACCAGGTGGGGAGGAAAAGAGAGCACAGCTGGGGGAAATACTATGCCCAAGGGACCGAGGAGTGCTGAAGCCAAGAAGAACATTCCAATCCACCAATGCCAGGGAAGCACCATGTGGCCATGAGGCCCAGGGAGGTTGTGGACTCAGTTGCCCTGTGGGACCCTTGGAGCCTTGGCCAGGGCACCTTGGAAGGTAGCAGCCTGGATGGGAGATGCTGGTTGACCACTCAGCCTTGGAGAAGGAAAGAGAAGTGAATTTTGTGCAACCTTATTACACCGCCCAGATATTGCCCCACTGGCCTCTTGGTCAAGCTATATCTTTTCCCTGAGTCAAATAATTAGCAACACACATGGTTCCTGGGTGTTTGGTAACCTGGAAACCTCCCTGTGCTCTCCTGGTGGTGGTGGTCTATTCGCTAAGTCGTGTTCGACTCTTTGCAACCCCATGAACTGTAGCCTGCCAGGCTCCTCTGTCCATGGGATTTCTCAGGCAAGAATACTGGAGTGGGTTGCCATATCCTCCTCTAGGGAATCATCTCAACCCAGGGATTGAACCTGTGGCTCCTGGGTCTCCGGCATTGCAGGCAGATTCTTCACTGCTGAGTCACCAGGGAAGGCCTCCCCTGTGCTTTCCTGCCTCTGCATGATTGCCTGGGACCAGTTCTGTCTCCTTTTCACGGGTCGAGATGGAAAAATTGTTAGCATCATTTCGTTTCTGCTATCAGTGGTCACATATGCATGTTGAGGGCCTGGTCCATAGCAAGGGACATATGGTCAACACTGATGTAAAACTGAATGGACAGGACAGGCCTGAGGCTGGGGACCTCAGGCAGAGGTGTGACACTTCCGGGAGTGAGACACCCATGGAGTAAGAAAGAGGAGGTGTTTTTCCATCATGTCCCCCCAGTGGTTGGTTGAAGCTACTCCTTTGGTGCAAGCTCCCCAGTGCTTCCAGTCTGCCCCAGAGCAAAGGTCAACTAGAAAGTGGGGAGTGGGCAGGACATGGGCAGTGTCTGAAACACACAGGCAAGTAGACATGGGACCTGTGTGTCACTCTGTCTCTCACACCCTCATGCAGAGCTCTTCACCCTGATGGACAAGATGCTTGTATTTAATGGTGCAAATTTTATACCATTCACGACCCAGATAATCACGATGGTGTGATCACTCACCTAAAGCCAGACATCCTGGAATGTGAAGTCAAGTGGGCCTTAGGAAGCATCACTACAAACAAAGCTAGTGGAGGTGATGGAATTCCAGTTGAGCTATTTCAAACCCTAAAAGATGATGCTGTGAAAGTGCTGCACTCAATATGCCAGCAAATTTGGAAAACTCAGCAGTGGCCACAGGACTGGAAAAGGTCAGTTTTCATTCGAATCCCAAAGAAAGGTAATGCCAAAGAATGCTCAAACTACCGCACAATTGCACTCATCTCACACACCAGCAAAGTAATGCTCAAAATTCTCCAAGCCATGCTTCAGCAATATATGAACCGTGAACTTCCCAATGTTCAAGCTGGTTTTAGAAAAGGCAGAGGAACCAGAGATCAAATTGCCAACATCCACTGGATCATCAAAAAAGCAAGAGAGTTCCAGAAAAACATCTATTTCTGCTTTATTGACTATGCCAAAGCCTGTGACTGTGTGGA
>NW_011495042.1:64330-64643 GCF_000754665.1 Bison bison bison
CTTATTTAACTTATATGCAGAGTACATCATGAGAAACGCTGGGCTGGATGAAGCACAAGCTGGAATCAAGATTATTGAGAGAAATATCAATACCCTCAGATATGCAGATGACACCACCCTTATGGCAGAAAGTGAAGAAGAGCTAAAGAGCCTCTTGATGAAAGTGAAAGAGGAGAGTGAAAAAGTTGGCTTAAAGCTCAACATTCAGAAAACTAAGACCGTGGCATCTGGTCCCATCACTTCATGGGAAATAGATGGGGAAACAGTGGAAACAGTGGCTGACTTTATTTTGGGGGGCTCCAAAATCACTGCA
>NW_011495042.1:64844-65960 GCF_000754665.1 Bison bison bison
CATCACTTCATGGGAAATAGATGGGGAAACAGTGGAAACAGTGGCTGACTTTATTTTGGGGGGCTCCAAAATCACTGCAGATGGTGACTGCAGCCATGAAATTAAAAGATGCTTACTCCTTGGAAGGAAAGTTATGACGAACCTAGACAGCATATTAAAAAACAGAGATATTACTTTGCCAACAAAGGTCTGTCTAGTCAAGGCTGTGCTTTTTCCAGTAGTCATGTATGGATGTGAGAGTTGGACTATAAAGAAAGCTGAGCGCCAAAGAATTGATGCTTTTGAATTGCAGTGTTGGAGAAGATTCTTGAGAGTCCCTTGGACTAGAAGGAGATCCAACCAGTCCATCCTAAGGGAGATCAATCCTGGGTGTTCATTGAAAGGACTGATGTTGAAGCTGAAACTCCAATACTTTGGCCACCTGATGCGAGGAGCTGACTCACTGGAAAAGACCCTGATGCTGGGAAGGATTGAAGGCAGGAGGAGAAGGAGACGACAGAGGATGAGATGGTTGGATGGCATCACCGACTCAATGGACATGGGCTTGGGTGGACTCCAGGAGTTGGTGATGGACAGGGAGGCCTGGCGCATGGGATCACAAAGAGTCGGACATGACTGAACAACTGAACCGAACTGAACTGATCCCTAAACACAAGCCCACCGCTTCAGTCTGGGACCCAGCTGAAGAAATAGTAATGTGTCTCAGTGCCACAGGAAAAGCCAGGAGGGATGGGCTAATTCAAAATTAAGATTGTCGAGGGCAAGAGGTACGTCCTGGGCGTTGCACCTGCAGGCTCAGCCCTGAGACTGAACTGCATCTCTGTGAGTGTTTAGCAAGGTGAGCAGCCTGGCCCCTCGTGGACTGTCAGCTCCACGTGAGCAGGAGCAGCAGCCCCACCAGCTCTGCACCCACAGCAGGTCTCCTTACATCCTACTGGGTGTTGGAGGAGGAGGGCAGAGGTGGGTGAAGGGCTCGGGAGGGACCCGAGGGTGGGGACACAGTTCTGGAGCTCCTGGGGCTGCTGCCTCCCCCGTGCCCTCCTGGAAGGAACAGGGGCCCCAGGTTTCTCTGTGTTCACAGGAGTGATCTCACACACACACATGGACACATACACA
>NW_011495042.1:66060-82460 GCF_000754665.1 Bison bison bison
GGAGTGATCTCACACACACACACACACACATACATACACACAGGAGTGATCACATACATACACATACAGGAGTGATCACACAAACACATACACACACATAGACAAACACACACACACACACACACACACACACACCCGACACAGAGGGCCTCCCAGAGTAAACAACTCAGTCATGATAAGTGGGAGAAGGGGAGACAATTGAAACTGAGGCTTGGAGGAAGTTGTTCTCACAAGAATTTATTTCTCAGAGTCCAGAAGTCTTCCCCAGGGCCGGCAGACCCTTAGGACTCTTTCCTGGGCCCACAATTCACCCAATTCTGATTATTGGAGCAATAATTGGGCCATACTTCTTCCAAGCACGTAATATCTTCCTACCCAGGCTTCGAAGTCCCCCGACACTCTGGGGCTGTGCAACGAGAAGAAACAGGTTATCTGTGGAGGGAGGGACCCAGGGTAAGACCAGAACCCTCCCCACTTGGACATCCCCACAAACTGGGCGATTTCAGGAGGTTTTATGGCCCAGGCACCCTCTCTCTGGCTGCAACTGTTGGAGCCTCTGGCTGAATCTCCACACCACAGACATATGAGGAAACGGAGGCCCACAGATGACATAGGGCTTTCTGGGGTCACAAGCCCCAGGGGCGGAAAGCTCATGACTTGAGTCAGTGTCGCTCAAACTTCAGCACAGTCAGAATCCCCTGGAGGCCTTGTGAAAATACAAATGGCTGGACCCCACCCCAGAGTTGGATTCAGGAAGTCTCAGTGGGGCTGAGAATCTGCCTCTCAGTTCCCAGGTGGGGACCCCAGTAGAGAACCCCTGCTCTAAGGGATGCAGAGCCAGGGCTAGAGACCTGGGGCTCAGGAAAAGGAGAGGCCCGAGTAGAAGGGCCTTTCTCTGCCCTGGATGGGGCAGTGGGTCATTGGTCCAAAGAACGTTTGACACATTACCCCCCAGAAGCCTCGCAACCCAGGAAGGGTCACTCACCACAGCACAGGTGATGTCGAAGTTACTCCCGACCTGGTCCAGGGTGACTGTCCCCACACACTCTTTCAGCAGCTGGGAGGGGAGGCTCCAGGTCAAACTGGAAACCCTGGGTCATAACCTCCCAGCCTCACCTCACCTCACCCACAAGGGGCTGGAAACCTTCCCTGAAATTCCCTGTTCAGCTCGCGCTGAGAAGCATTGATCCCAGCCCTCAGTCTCAGCCCCCAGGCTCACCCCATTCTCCTTGAAGTCACACTGCTCCGGGGGCTGCTGGCTCGTCCTGGGGCACACGGTCTCCTTTACCCTGAAGCTCACAGGCTTCGGGATGTTTGGGTTCTCATCCTGATCCAGGAATAAAATGGGGAGACTGGGCTCGGGCTCATGTTTCCTTCTCTGATCTGTCTCCCTGTCCTCAACCCGGACGGCAGCCTCTCCAGCCCCCTGTGTGTCCGGCCCTGGGCTTGGTGCCGGCAGCACAGGAGAAGAGACAGAGCCCGTGCCCCGCCTCATGGACACACAGAGAGCAGGAGCGGCCCTCACAGCAGCGCTGATGGCAGCGGCTCCCCTCAGAGGGGCTGAGGGAGGTCAGGGCCGCCTGAAGGGAGAGCCCTTGTCACTGGAGCCTCCAGGCTGACAGAGCTCCCCCTGGCAGAGAGACACCGAGGTGCAGAGGGGACATTAGCAGGGAAGTCACCTCACAGAGCCTGTGACCCCCCCATCCCTGGAGCTCCCAGAAGTCCAGGGAGCCTGAGCCAGGTGTGCAGGGCGCCTGTTCCCACAGCAGAGATGCTAAGACAGGAAGTCTGGTGCTGGGAGATGACCCAGGTCTGGGAAGGTTTCCTGGAAGAGGTGGGAACCCATGTAGTGGGAAAAGTGCCTTCCTGACAGGAGGACCAGCCTGAGCGAAGGGGCGACAGTGTGGCCAAGGATGTCAGGAGACAGATCCCCTTCCCAGCCCCCTCCCCAACTCACGTCCTCCTTGGGAGGTGGGTCTAGCTCCAGGAGGCGGTAGAGATTAGCTTCTGAGGACTTCTCATTGAGCTGATCCACAGCACGAAGCACGGCCTCCCTGTAGCTGAGGCCCTGGGCGCTGGCCGAGGGCAGCGCTAGTCCCAGCAGCAGTAGCCACAGTGACCACCGTCCCAGGGAGAGGCTGGCCCTCTGGGTCTCCATGGTCCCCAGTCTGCCTCCTCCCAACCTGAGGGATCCTCCTTTATGCCCAGTCTGGGCCCTGATGCAAAAGTTCAACCGGGAGCCTTCCTGACCCACCCCATCCCTGCCCTCCTCCCAGGGCATGAGCTGGACTTGCCTCAGCTCCTGCTGTTGCCTCACGGGACTGCAGGGCAGTGAGTGAATTTTGTCTCTTGTGCAAGGTGAAGAAATGGTTTCTCCATCTCCTATAATACCTTGACCTCCCCTAGACCCCATGGGAAGTGTCACAGGCAGGCTTGCTCAAGAAGGTTGTCTCCTCAGGAGACACGGGGACCAGACACTCTCTATGTCCCTCTGTGTCCACACTCTGGTCTCCTCAGGATTCAGGGTAAAGGAGTGTATTCACCTTTCCATTTCCAGCTCTAGGCACTGCCTGGCACCCAGGAGACAATCACTTAACACTTGAAGAATGGATAACAGTACCAACCCTTTCTAGAAGTACCCCTTCTACTTACATTGCTAGCCCGTCCCTAGGCAGACATCCATCCCACACTATCCAGTCCTCTGGAACCAGCCCTCAGCCAGTCAGGGGTTTGGCCCCATTTGTCCCCTCTCCTGGGTTGTTCTCCATCTCCTTTGTCACTCTGAAAATGTCCCATCCCAAGTCCTTAGCAGATATGGCCTGTGTCCCTGATACCTCCCATTCCAGTCTGAAGAAGAGTCATGTAGGTCACTGACTACACTTTTTTGCCCTCTCTCATGCTCAAAACCCCTGCAGGCTTGCTTGTCCTTCCTTACTGGATCCAAAAGTCACACTCAAGCTTTGTCTTTATCTATACAGACTCTGGGCATCGCTCTGTCCTCCTGAAATTCCCCCTTAGCCGATTCTCCCTAGTGTTGTTCTCCTGGGTCCCCTCCTCCTCCCTGGGGGCTCCTGCTGACTCTCCTCCAAGGACTCTCCTCTTGGGAGGCAGGGCTGGCTCAGGTGCATGCAGGCTGCTTCTCCCCCGCCCCCCGCCCCATCCTCACAGTTCCTGGGGACGGCCCTTCTGAAGACACCAGTTCTCCTGGACCCGCATCACTGCTCTGTATCTCTGAGTTCAAGACACCTATGAACACCCCCAGTTGTCCACATGGGACAGTTTGGTTGTACCTCAGAAAGTGGTGACCCAGATTGATGGCACTGGCTGTGAAACAGAGCTTTTGTCTTTACTCTTTCCCTGCATCAGATTCTTTCCCAATGATGCTTGCCGCCCTACTGTGTCTTCTGTCTGTCTTTTAGCTATGGAAAACTTTAGTCAAAGGATAAATTTAATCTGAGAAGTGAAAAATCCTGAAACAAAGGAAAAACAGTCAAAGAAGACTAAATAATGTAGTCATTAAGCATAGTCAAGGACCTTTAGTTCTTTCCCAAGGGCTATAGATAATATTCTGAGTGTATCCTGTGAGCTGTCTTCAGATCAGATCAGTCGCTCAGTCGTGTCCGACTCTTTGCGACCCCATGAATCGCAGCACGCCAGGCCTCCCTGTCCATCACCAACTCCCGGAGTTCACTCAGACTCACGTCCATCGAGTCAGTGATGCCATCCAGCCATCTCATCCTCTGTCGTCCCCTTCTCCTCCTGCCCCCAACCCCTCCCAGTATCAGAGTCTTTTCCAATGAGTCAACTCTTCCCATGAGGTGGCCAAAGTACTGGAGTTTCAGCTTCAGCATCATTCCTTCCAAAGAAATCCCAGGGCTGATCTCCTTCAGAATGGACTGGTTGGATCTCCTTGCAGTCCAAGGGACTCTCAAGAGTCTTCTCCAACACCACAGTTCAAAAGCATCAATTCTTCGGCACTCAGCCTTCTTCACAGTCCAACTCTCACATCCATACATGACCACAGGAAAAACCATAGCCTTGACTAGACGAACCTTTGTTGGCAAAGTACTGTCTCTGCTTTTGAATATGCTATTTAGGTTGGTCATAACTTTCCTTCCAAGGAGTAAGCATCTTTTAAGAGGCAGATCAGGTGGTCTGGTATTCCCATCTCTTGAAGAATTTTCCAAACCCCAGGTGGAGAAGTTAACTACGTGCTGACCAGACTGTTCTCAGGACATGAGCTGCCACAGTTCCAAGAACCGACTGCAAAGAAACGGGAACAAATGGACTCTGGAACTGAAGATTAACTGTACCTAAAACAATCAAGATGATGCTGGTCAGACCACTGATGACCAATTTGAAGATGACTGTTAAGAGATGACTGTGCTGTTTCTGCATGTAGCCCCCCACCCCTGACTCTGTTAATGCTCTCACCAACCCCCAACCCCCTGCTTGTCTGGGCAGGTGGATGGGGGGAAGTCAGCCTTTGAACAGATGCCTGCCATCCTCCTCCCACAGTTGCCGGCACCTGAAATAAACCAAACTTTCCTTTCCCCCAAGCTGGCCTGTTTATTGGCTTTTGAGCAGTGAGCAGCTGGAACCCGCACACACATTCCTTTCAGTAACAGCTGCATATCAGCCTTGGTAAAGGAAGGAGCGAAATCACCGAAACAACTCGTGTATGAACAATCTTCATGTCTGTTATTTTGTGAACCACTCAGAAAGATCACCAGAGGTATTCAAACTACAATCCAAGAAAACCTATCAGATTGTCACTGTCTGCTCTGACTCCATTGGAAGAGGCTTTAAACCCAACACCTACAAATCTGGAATTTTAATCAGCTCCAATTGCTGCTGTTGTTCAGTCGCTAAATTGTGTCTGACCCTTTGCAACTCCATGGACTGCAGTATGCCAGGCTCCTCTGTCCTCCACTATCTCCCAGAGTTTGCTCAAATTCATGTCCATTGAGTAGGTGATGCTATCTAGTCATCTCATCCTCTGCCTTCTCCTTTTGTCTTTAATCTTTTTTTCCCTGCATCAGGTTCTTTCCCAATGAATCAACTCTTCAACTGATCCAACTGCTGACTTTTGCTTTAAAAAAATTTTTTTTGTTTTGATTGTTTCCATAGAAATGCCTCTAGTTGAATACCTGACTGCTTGTACTCTTTAGGCCTATTTGGTGAAGCCACTTGCATCACTACCTCCTAAAATGAGACACAACCTTTTACCTAAACTGGTCTTTTCTCCAGACTAAGAGACTGGTTCAGTGAGATATGGAGGAATTTACCCTCTCTGGACAGACTCAAACCTGTTTCACAGGATGGCCCCAAATATAGGTCAGTGATCTTGAAGGCCCCGGGAATTTGTTCAAGAATTTACACAATATTGTGCAATATTTTCCTGTTTTCATGGTTGAAACCTTCAAGTCCGGGACAACGGCTACAGAGTGGACTTCAGACTATTGCCTAATAATTATTATAAGATTTGCTACTATAATCCTCTGTAGACGTGTGTTTCTGGGTTTTAACCTCTGCTCTTTACCGTATCAACTACCCATTAACTTTACGATTAACTTTACCATTAACTTTACCTTTAACAACTACGTACATAGTTAAGGTTCTCACCATTGGCTCTGAAGCCTGGGTGTCACTTGGTGGGTTGTAGTGTAAACCCTGACTGTCGATCTTTTTTTTTCCTTTCTTTCTTTTCTTTTTTGTAATGCAAATGCCTACCTCAAGCTCTATCTGCCAGGCATCCACTTCAAAGTTTATCTTCAATAAACACTCTGTCAGCCACAGGAGGAGAATAAAAAAGCCAGGCCACCTCCCCCTACGGAGGCTCTTTTGTGTCCAATTTCTTTAACTGACCCTTTGGGCCACTTGTTTTTTCTCTTGCTGCACTTTAAATGCCTGCACTTGTATTACATATTTACAATAAAAAGTGAGCCCTTAGGACATGAGTTTGAGTAAACTCTGGGAGTTGGTGATGGACAGGGAGGCCTGGCGTGTTACAATCCATGGGGTCACAAAGAGTCAGACACAACTAAACTGAGAAACCCTAAGTCACCAGCCTCAACCCCAAAAAATGCAGGACCGCTGGCCCATACTCTGTCTCTCTAACCTTGATCTCTGTGTGTGGCCCTAGTCATTCCAAATACTTTCCAAGGCCCACAGTAATGAACCTTTTATATTTTTTTCCCCAAAGTTCCCTGATGGAGATTGCCAAAGGGCTTCTTGCAATCATAATCAGAAGCCCAAGCGCTAGTCCTGTCCCAACATTGGCTGTTGATAGGCTGAGACCTGCACACAACTCTTGAGACCCTTGAGAGTTATGGGGAGAGTTGCCTTCCTGCAGAGACAGCCAGGCTCAGGCAGGAAAAGGTCACAGATCCCCCTTCAGGGGCCTTGGCCAAGGAGGTGCTTTCACTATGCGCGGCTCAGTCCCAGACCTACTTCAGATCTCCTTGAATGTCTGACCCTCCCAGAAGGCCCACTGCCCGACCCAAATGGAGCTCCCACATCTCCCCATTAGCAAGCCTGCCCCCTCCCACAACTGCTCCAGCCAGCCCCTTTCTTTTCCATCCTTCCTCCCTCCACAGTCCGTCAGAGACTGGAGCTGCATCCTGTCCCTCTGCCTCTGCAAGGCCCTCACTGTGGCCAGCTGTCCAGCTCAGGGGCCATCCCGCCAGCCAACCGCAGGGTCCCTGTGCAGCCAGCTCTCACCGTGAGCTCTGGCCACTGGATCTGCTGAAGTCTGTAAGCCAGCCGACCTCCATGGGGCCTGCCTCAGTCTACTAGAGATGTCGTAACAATACTGACAGCATATTAAAAAGCAGAGACGTCACTTTGCCAACAAAGGTCCATCTCTAGTCATGTGTGTATGTGAGAGTTGGACCATATAAAAGGCTGAGCCCCAAAGAATTGATGCTTTTGAACTGTGGTGTTGGAGAAGACTCTTGAGAGTCCCTTGGACTGCAAGGGTATCCAACCAGTTCATCCTAAAGGTTCACTGGAAGGACTGATGCTGAAGCTGAAACTCTAATACTTTGGCCACCTGATGGGAAGAACTGAGTCATTGGAAAAGACCCTGATGCTGGGAAAGATTGAGGGCAGGAGGAGAAGGGGATGACAGAGGATGAGATGGTTGGATGGTATCACTGACTCAATGGACATGAGTTTGAACAAACTCTGGGCAATAGTGAAGGACGGGGAAGTCTGGCGTGCTGCAGTCCATGGGGTCACAAAGAGTCGGACACGACTTAGTCACTAAACGGCAACAACACAGTAACACTGACCTTCCCAAAGGGAAGGGTTCAGGGTCTCAACCAAAACTTTCTGTGATGAAGGAAATATTCTACACCCATACTATCCAGTATGGCAGCTCAGTGTGACTATTGAGCACTTGAAATGTATCTTGCGTAACTGAGCAACTGACTTCCTAATTTAATTTTCATTCCTTTCAATTTAAGTAGCCATCTGGGTATAGGACAGTGGTAAAGATCCTTTTTTCCTTGGTCTTCTTACAAAATTTTCCTCCTCCTTTATACCTCCATATTCCAAGGTGTTTATGCAAAAGCATGGCCTTTGACAACTCCAGACTTTGTCTGGCCTTGCCCACTTAGCTCAGGATAAAAGGAACCTCTCAAGATTTGCAGAAATCGGCTGCTCTCCAGTCCACATGGACCAGAACAAAGCAACTTGCTCAAGACACCAAACTACCCACAGACAGCTGTCAAGCTGAGATTCCAGCCTCTCCCAGCTTCAACTCACCCTGTCATCCCCCTCTTCTCCTACAGATCATGTAAGGACAATCAGGAGCCATTTTGAAAAGGGCAAGCTATGACACTTATGGGGCTTCCCAGGTGGCTCACTGGTAAAGAATCCACCTGTCAATGCAAGAGATGAAGGTTTGATCCCTGGGTCGGGAAGATACTCTGGAGGAGGAAATGGCAACCCACTCCAGGATTCTTGCCTGGAATCCCATGGACAGAAGAGCCTGGCAGGCTACAGTCCACGGGGTCACAAAGAGTCAGACACGACTGAACACGCATGCTCTGACACTAACATACATCCCAGAAATTTGACATCTAGGTATTTACCATCAAGAAATGAAAGCATTATGCATACAAAAACTTGTACAAGAATGTTGATGATAGTCAAAACCCAGGAACAGCCTAGACGTCCTTCAGCAAGTTCATCAACAGTGGACATTCACATGATGAAATGCTACCTGCCAGTAAAAAAGAATGAACTGTTGATATACATATCACGAATGAACCTCATAAACATTTTGCTAGATATTGTCATAAATGAAAGAAGTCAGATGCAAAAGACCTCATATTGCACGATTCCCCACTCCAGTACTCTTGCCTGGAAAATCCCATGGACGGAGGAGCCTGGAAGGATGCAGTCCATGGGGTTGCTGAGGGTTGGACATGACTGAGTGACTTCACTTTCACTTTTCACTTTCTTGCATTGGAGAAGGAAATGGCGACCCACTCCAGTGTTCTTGCCTGGAGAATCCCAGGGACAGGGGAGCCTGGTGGGCTGCCGTCTATGGGGTCCCACAGAGTCGGACATGACTGAAGTGACTTAGTAGATTTATATGAAACCTCCAGAAAAGGCAAAATGGTAGTGCAAAAAGTAGGAAATAGATCAGTGGCTGCCAGGGCCACGGGTTAGCAAAACGAGACTGACGGCAAAGGGAATGCTTGGGGTGATGAAAACGTTCTACCTCTTGATTTGGTGGTGGCTCAGATTTACATCGGAGAAGGCAATGGCATCCCATTCCAGTATTCTTGCCTGGAAAATTCCATGGATGGAGGAGCCTGGCAGGCTACAGTCCATGGGGTCGCAAAGAGTTGGACTGAGCGACTAACACACACGATTGTACATATTTGCTACAAGCTAAATACTTACACATAAAATAGTGCATTTTATAAATGCTGTGCTTCGTCATTCAGTCATATCTGACTCTTTGCTTCCCCGTGGACTGTGGCCACCAGGTTCTTCTATCCATGGGGATTCTCCAGGCAAGCATACTGGAGTGGGTTGCCATGCCCTCCTCCAGATTTTATAAATAGATAATTTATATCTCTAAGCGCTGGCAATGGGGTGGGCACTGATCTCTCTCCCCAGCTCTCCATGACCGCAGAGCCCAAATTCACATGAGCTGGCCCTTGAGTCACTGAAGATGAAAGAAAGGGGTGAAGGCAAGGAAGAGCAGCGGAGCTGCAGCAGCCCCTCCCTGCCCACTCAGGAAGGCTCTGTGTGTGCCCAGGGAAGGGAGGCCCCGGCCACCCTCAGACCACTAACCTGGGGCTGGGGCAAACACCTACCCCGCTGTATTTCCATTATCTCTATGAAAGCAATTTGGGGCCTGCATTGGATTAAGTGGGTACTTCTCAGAGTATGTTCCATGGACCAGGGGTCAAGCAAGATTCCCAAGAAAAGGATCTTACATTCAAATAAGTTTGTGAAACCTCCTTTGCTGTTTCTTGAAAGTGTTGGTCACTCAGTCATGTCCAACTCTTTGCAACTCCTTGGACTGCAACCCTCCAGGCTCCTTTGTCCACAGAATTCTCCAGGCTAAAATACTGGTGTGGGTAGCCATTCCCTCCTCCAGGGGATCTTCCCAACCCAGGAATCGAACTGGGGTCTTCCGGAATTGGCAGGCAGATTCTTTACCATCTGAGCCTCCAGGAAGGAAACTCACAATACACATCAGCTTATTAAAGGCACTAAGGAATCCTGAACAAAAGGAACTTGTTTCACTCTGATTGATCCCTTTTCCTCAAATGTAGCCCTTTTTTCCAGAGAACACACAAACATCCCACAAGGCTCAGGGCACGCCTTGGAGTCTGGAGTTTAGTCTCAAAAGATTGGAACAGGTCCAGCCCCATTTCCCACTAGGGCAGGTTTTGCTTAGGGCTGGAAAGGGCTAAGTCCTGGAAACTGTCAATGAAAAGAATCAATAAACAGTCATAAAAAAAAGAAAAAAATCTATAATAAGAATAGAAAAGAGTTTTATTTGAGAACCAAGGACTACAGCCTGGAAGTCAGCTTCCCAGATTACTCTGAGAAACTGCCCCTGAGAAGCTTGGTTCTCAATACAGTTTTATATCTTTTCAGAAAAAAAGACCATTAAAGAAGTCAGGAATATATTTCATCGAGGTTTCAAAAAACAAACAAACAAAAAAACAGACCAAATAAGAAACAAATAAAGCCAACTTTTTACAAAACACAGACCAGCACTTGCACAGCAAGTCAGTATGGCCTTGGCAGGTGGAAGGGGCCTTATCATCAAAGGAGGAGTAAATGCATTGGTGTCCCAGGAAGCGAAGCATTTAAGATTTTGTGTTTTGTTTTTACCACTTGGCTTTGTGATCTCAGTTACCCCAGCTGCGGCAGTGAAAGCTCAGAGTCCTAACCACTAGGCCACCAGGGAACTCCCCTAAGCTTTATTTTTAACATGGACATTTATTACTTCTGGCTAATGTGCCTTTTTCTTCAATAATTAAAACAGAGGCCACAAGCAGGCTGCTTTAGTTACCATAAAATTCAAGTTAATTCATGCATAAGCCAGAATGGCTTCCCCATACCTCAATATGTGAAAATTTATTTTATCAAAACCTTGAGCTCGGTGGTCTGGTGGTCCAGTGGCTAAGACTCCACCCTCCCAATGCAGGGCTCTCGGGTCCGATTCCTGGTCAAGGAACTAGATGCCATGTGCTGCAACTAAAATCTAGTACAGCCAAATAAATAAGATAAATAATAATAATAATAAACAACCATGAGCTCCTCCTCCATCTGCCACCCCTCCCCAACAAGGCACCTTGCCTAATGGGGGCATTTGTCAACCAGGCAGCAGCAGGATGGCACAAGAGGCCCTAACTCAACCAGGACAGAGGGAGCCCCAGGGACAATTTCACCTTCCAGAGGCCCAGGGGTTGAGAAAGACTGGGACGAGGCAGTGTTACCACAGGCCGAGCTTTCTGGTTTCCAGCCTCTTCCAGCCTCAACACAAAGTGTTTCCTCTCCTCCCAGAACATTCTGTTAGGGGGATGGGGATGGGGGGAACAGGTTGGGGCGGGGGAGCGGTGGTTGGTCATAGCACCCAGGTGCAGACTATAAGGAGGTCCCAGCTGCTATCCAGGATCTCTAACTTCCAGAGGGAGGGCCCCAGGAAATCTCACAAGGAAACTTTGCAATTGAAATGAAGTCATGTACCCTCACTCCAGAACATACTATGGCTCCCAACTGCCCCAGGGTCCTCCATTGCCTAGCAGCTGCCTCGGACCTAGCTTTGGCCTCCCCACCTTTACCTACCAGGGCTTGCCTCTCTCAAAATACCCAGTGCTGGACACTCACTCATGCAGTAGGACACGTGAGTGTAAGGTCACACAGCCAACAGTACGACATTAGCCAGGGACAGGCTGGGACCATGAGGGTCAGCAATCCCGTTTATTTCCAGCTTCTGAAAAGTGTTTACTTGCTTTATTCTCTCTTGCTAATGCCACCTGTGTTGTACACTGCTCAGGAGTCATTCCTCCAATTTCCTTGAGGTGGTGCCACTGAGACCAAGAGTGATCAAGAGGCTGACTCATAAGACATAGGGCCAGCTGAGACTAGCAGCACAGGTTTGGGGCTCCTACCCCTGAGCACGTCCCACCATGAAAAGGGCTCTAGAAACAGATCCCCAGAGACTGGGGTGCCTTCAGTTTTTCACACGTGACAAGTCCCTCTAGCTGCTTTTTCTGCCAACACTCATTAATTCTATTCCTAAGAATAGTCTTCTGGGAAACAAGCGCCCTCCGGTGGCCTCCTTGAGTACTACACCAATGCTCAATGGCGGAAAAAGTCAACCTTTTCTGAAGAGAAAAGGGACCTCATCACCCTGGGCCATAAGTTCAGTTTACTTTTTTTGCGGGGAGAGAAAGGGAGAGGAATAATGGTGTCTCAGAGGCCCTTTCTAACCCTACTGCCTTCAGGATAACATTCACATTCTTAGTTTTCATTTACTCCAAAAACATCTCCCCTTCTTTCTTTGGGTAAGGCTCTAAGCTGCTGCTCCTGCTGGGGACAAGAGGCTGCCATGTCTGTGAAGAACTTCAAGGCTTCAAAGCTTCACGGCTCCCTGTGCCTGCCTCCCATTCCTGATGGGCCAAATGACTTACTACATCATGACCTCTCTAAAGCATTTTTTAAAAAATTTTTATCAGAGTACTGCTGATTTACAATGTTGTTAAAGCATCATTTTTTGTTTTTTGGAGCAACTGGAGAAGTGGAAAATCTGGAGCAGGGTGTCCTGAAATCCAAGAGCAGCAAATATTTCTTGAAGGGAGTAGTCAACTGTATCCAGGGCTCTAACAGGTGACTGCCAGGCAGAGTAAGACAGGCATGCAAGTTGGTGCTGGTTCATCAAAGGAAGGTCCCCGGAGAACTTGCCAGACCCTATGTCCATGAAATTGGGAGGGTGACTGTCTGGTTGGAGTGGGTTCAGGAAAAAATGGGAGGAGAGAGATTAGAGACAGCTTTTTTGCATTTTACTGTGAAGGGGAGGAATGTAGCTGGGGGGGAAAAGTGGAGTCAAGGAAAAGTTGTTTTATCACTAACAAGAAACATTTCATTCAAATATACTATTCATGAAGAAAAGTGAACAGATCTGGAGCACAATTTCCACAGGGTGAGCACCTTCATGTACAAAGTCATCCTCATGGTCTTTTCCAGTCCCCACCACTCTCTAAAATCACCAGGACCCTAACTTCTACCACTAAGGATTAAAAAGCAGGAATTTCTTTTTCTTTTAAACTTTATGCCACAGAGCCAAAGAGTATGTTCTCTTCTATACCTGGCTTATGTTCATCGTCAATGGTCAGATTTCATTGCTGTATGAAAGAACCTCTAGTTAGCCACTCCATGGCTGACAGGCGCTTAGGTTGCTCTCTGCTGGGGCTAAAATGAATAATGTAGCTTTGAATATTTGTGAACTGTACCATGCCTTCTGTGCCAACTCTCGCCTTCCCAGAGCCTTCCTGTGGCTGCTTCCTCATTTCCCGCCTCCACCGCTCACTCAGCACAATGAAGCTCTCCATGCGGCCCCGTTCAGTGACTCCCTTCAGTGACTCCCTTCAGATACAAGGATTGAACCACGGATTGGTCACTCCTGCCTTGAGTGGCTTCTCCAGCCCCACCTTCCTGGGCTTCTCCTTCTGCATCCAAGCCGCAGTGTTGACACTTCACAGAACCAGTCTCCTAACACATTCCTCTCACACCCTCTGTGGACTTTACCATCCTTATGCTAATGAACCCCAAATCTCTCTCCCCAGTACCAACCCCAGACAGTAGATAAGCCCCAAACTGAGCTCATCAAATTCCACCAAGAACTAGGCCTCCTATTGTTGAAATAATGCTCCCACCCCACCCAGGTGCTTAAGTTCTTACCTAGAAGTCTTTCTAGACTCCTCCCGTTACCTCCATCTCAAGGATTCTGTTATCAAAACCCAATGAGCTCCATCTCCGTCCCCAGCTCCCAAGGTCACTCGCTCCCCTCCTGCTATTGCAGAACCCCTTACCCCGTTTCTGCCTGAATTTAGGATCTCACTGGCTTCCCCTCTCCCCCACTGATCCACCCTCCACACCCTGTACTGTCCAGAGGAAGAGGCCTCTTTCCTCTCCTTAAAATCACCCCACCTCATCCAACTCCAACTCCCCCCTTTTCCAACAACCTACACCCTCAAGTTTCAGTAGCTTTCGTCTCTTTTGGGAAGTCCGTCCACACTCTCCCCTCCAGCCTTCCTCTTAGCTTCACCCCCTCAGCCAGGATCCTTTATCATCTTAATGATTTCAAGGAATCTTCTGTGAGACTGCATTGGGCAGAGGTAAGCCTCCTGAGGGTAAGGCTTGCGGTATTTTTATTTCCAGCAAAAGGTTTGTTCCAGTAAGCAATGAATAAATGTTTGTTGAATGAATGAATGTGAGAATAGGGATGTTGAGTCAAGTAATAAATGACACAAAACAAGAGAAGCAAGGAATGTTTCAGAGATTTAAGGTGGAAAATATTTGAAATAGTGAGATGGCTGGATGGCATCACCGACTTGATGAACGTGAGTTTGAGCGAACTGGTTAGGGTAGCTTTCTATGACTGGAGTGCCTATGAAGGCAAAAGGAGATGTAGCCTCTCTCTTTTTTTTTTTTTGACTGTGCTGTGGGCAGTTTTGTGGAATCTTAGTTCCCTGACCTGGGGTTAAATCCAGGCCAAGGCGGTGAAAGCTCAAACTCCTAACAACTGGACCGCTAGGGAATTCTGCTTTTTTTTTTACTTACTGCTTTTGAGATGAAAGGCACCATTATCAGCTTGCTGAGCCTGTCAGCCACTGCCTTTCAAACTGCAGGTCGCAGGCCATCATAACACATTAATTTTAGGGGTTTATCGCTAGGATTTTTAAATTTTTTCATAGCTAAAATTCTTAAGTGACACAAAATAAAAGAGAAAACAGTGTATTACAGGTACTATTGAGTACATGATACATTGAAAATTTTTTGATATGTGTGTTCTGGGTCCTGGGTCCAAAATGTATGGGGGCCCCTGTTTTAAGCAATGGGGTAGGTAGGACAGCTTCAAACTGATGGTGAAATGAGGAGATCACAGTTGCATGTAGACAGAGCATTTTGGGGTCGAGGGTTTGGGAGTCTAGCCAGATCTGGTCAGGAGCAGGAGACAGGTGAAGGTGGACAGGCAGGTGAAGGTGCCAGGGCTGTTTCCTGCCAGGGGCACTAGGGAGGGTCACAAGTTTGGTTAGGAAGGAAAGAGAGAAGTAAACGGACTTGAGGCAAGTTGCTGGCGGGCCATTCTAAGTTAATTCAGATGAGAGGCAGGAATTCAGGAGGGATATGCCTATCAGTAACAGGAATTTGGTAGTTCTCTGCGATAAGACAGGAGGCTGAAGAAGTACTGGAGGTGGGTGAAACTGTTCAGAAAACACCCATGAACGAATGGGGGTGGGGCATATTTTCAGCTAGAAAAGTCTGTCAACCCAGAGTAAACATTTAACCAAGAGGCAGGACTCAGCCTGTGCTCACAAAACCATCCTATAGGACTTGTTACCCAGAATATCGCAGGATAAATACAAATTATGTATTGGAACAATGTGTGTGATCTCTGGAATTCAGTGGCCTTAGAAGTAATTTTGGAGAAGGAAATGGCAACCCACTCCAGTACTCTTGCCTGGAAAATCCTGTGGACGGAGGAGCCTGGTGGGCTACAGTCCACGGGGTCACAAAGAGTCGGACAGGACTGAGCAACTAAACTTTCAGTTTTAGAAGTCATTTAGTTAAGTGGTTCCCAAACTAGCTTGTATTTCAGAACAATTCATAGAGCTTCCTGATTATACAGATTCCAGGAAGGGCCCCACACCAAGCCTGCTGCTGCTGCTAAGTTGCTTCAGTTGTGTCCGACTCTTAGTGACCCCATGGACTGCAGCCTACCAGGCTCCTCCATCCATGGGATTGTCCAGGCACGAGTACTGGAGTAGGTTACCATTGCCTTCTCTGACACCAAGCCTATGAAATCAAAATATCCAAGGGAGGAATTTCCCTGATGGCTCAGTGGTAAAGAATCCGCCTGACAATGCAGGAAACATGGGTTCAATCCCTCAGTTCAGTTCAGTTGCTCAGTCGTGTCCGACTCTTTGCGACCCCATGAATCGCAGCACGCCAGGCCTCCCTGTCCATCACCAACTCCCAGAGTTCACTCAAACTCACATCCATCAAGTCGGTGATGCCATCCAGCCATCTCATCCTCTGTCGTCCCCTTCTCCTCCTGCCCCCAATCCCTCCCAGTATCAGAGTCTTTTCCAATGAGTCAGCTCTTCAAATGAGGTGGCCAAAGTACTGGGGAGTTTCAGCTTCAGCATCATTCCTTCCAAAGAAATCCCAGGGCTGATCTCCTTCAGAATGGACTGGTTGGATCTCCTTGCAGTCCAAGGGACTCTCAAGAGTCTTCTCCAACACCACAGTTCAAAAGCATCAATTCTTTGGCACTCAGCCTTCTTCACAGTCCAACTCTCACATCCATACATGACCACAGGAAAAACCATAGCCTTGACTAGATGAACCTTTGTTGGCAAAGTACTGTCTCTGCTTTTGAATATGCTATCTAGGTTGGTCATAACTTTCCTTCCAAGGAGTAAGCGTCTTTTAATTAGGGTTAGTGCTAGTGTGTGAGATGAGTGCAATTGTGCAGTAGTTTGAATATTCTTTGGCATTGCCTTTCTTTGGGATTGGAATGAAAACTGACCTGTGGCCAGTCCTGTGGCCTATGGCCACTGCTGAGTTTTCCAAATTTGCTGGCATATTGAGTGCGGTGGGCTACAGTCCATGGGATCGCTAGAGTCGGATAC
>NW_011495042.1:82560-82864 GCF_000754665.1 Bison bison bison
TGCAGCCATGAAATTAAAAGACGCTTACTCCTTGGAAGGAAAGTTATGACCAACCTAGACAGCATATTAAAAACAGAGACATTACTTTGTCAAAAAAGGTCCATCTAGTCAAGGCTATCGGAGAAGGCAATGGCACCCCACTCCAGTACTTGCCTGGAAAATCCCATGGACAGAGGAGCCTGGTAGGGGTCTCAGTCGTATCTATGGGATACGACTGAGTGACTTCACTTTCACTTTTCACTTTCATGCATTGGAGAAGGAAATGGCAACCCACTCCAGTGTTCTTGCCTGGAGAATCCCAGGG
>NW_011495042.1:82964-128269 GCF_000754665.1 Bison bison bison
TCTGGCTCTAGGTGAGTGATCACACCATCGTGATTATCTTGGTCATGAAGATTTTTTTGTACAGTTCTTCTGTGTATTCTTGCTACCTCTTCTTAATATCTTCTACTTCTGTTAGGTCCATACCATTTCTGTCCTTTATCGAGCCCATCTTTGCATGAAATGTTCCCTTGGTATCTCTAATTTTCTTTTTTTTTTTTCCAAAAAGGTAACCTTTATTTGCACTTTCTCTCTGAATGGAATTCATTTAACAAATATTTACTGGGCATGTGCCCTCCCTCTTCTGGACACAAACTGCATCCTCAACTACAAACCCCCTGGCTGTTAGAGCCAGGGGCTGAGGTCTTGGCTGGTCACTACATACTGCTCTTTACCTGTGTTAAGTGAGGAGAGCAGACTGCTGCTGCTGCTAAGTCACTTCAGTCGTGTCTGACTCTGTGCGACCCCATAGACGGCAGCCCACCAGGCTCCCCCGTCCCTGGGATTGTCCAGGCAAGAACACTGGAGTGGGTTGCCATTTCCTTCTCCAATTCATGAAAGTGAAAAGTGAAAGTGAAGTCGCTCAGTCGTGTCCAACTCTCAGCGACCCCATGGACTGCAGCCCACCAGGCTCCTCCGCCAATGGGATTTTCCAGGCAAGAGTACTGGAGTGGGGTGCCATGGTATCTCTAATTTTCTTGAAGAGATCTCTAGTCTTTCCCATTCTGTTGTTTTCCTCTATTTCTTTGCACTGATCGCTGAGGAAGCCTTTCTTATCTCTTCTTCCTATTCTTTGGAACTCTGCATTCAGATACTTATATCTTTCCTTTTCTCCTTTGCTTTTCGCTAGCCCGGGAAAATCCCACATCTTCCTCAGAACAACTAAGCCTGTACCCCACGACAAGAGAAACCACCACAGTGAGAAGCCCAAGCACCACAATTACAGAATATCCCTCACTCAAAAAGCCCACACAGAAACAAAGACCTAGTGCAGTCAAAATAAATAACTAAAAATTTTACTAATATATTCAAGGGAGACCAGAGAATCTGTATTTTTCAAACAAGCTCCTCAACTGGTAGCCATTAAAAAAAAAAAAAGAGGAACTTCATCTGTTGATATTGAACCAACTCCAACATACGTGGAAGTGGAAAAAAGTAAGATTCAGGACAATGTTTATAACATGCTGTTGCCATCTGTGAAAACTGAAAAGTATATGTGGGAGAATATGTACAAGTACGTGTTTGCACAGACACAGCTTCTAGGAGACGCACACAATAATCTGGCCACAGTGATGACCAACGGGGAGGAAAACAGGGTACCTGGGGACAGGGATGGGAGGGAGGTTTAGTCTAGGCCTTTTGTGGTATCATTAGAATTTATACCATGGAAATGGATTGCCAACTCAGTAAGTAAATAAATAAATGTCAAAGCTCCCCGGATAATTGTAATGTAGACCTAGGATTTGGGAATCCTTGATTCTAGGTACTCATCTCCACACAGCATCTAAGACACTGGTTATACAGTTTCTTGTGGACTGCTCATTCCATCTCGGAAAACTGTTCTGATTTTCCTTTTGAGCGTTAAACTGAAACCTTGTAGCCTCCAGGGAGGCTCACTGCTGCCTCAGGTAACCATGCAGAATAAATCCAATCTGGCTAACCCCACAGTTGGGTGAAAGGAAAATGGACACATGTAAAACATCAAATCAGCTCCGGTAATCTTTTTCAAATAAAATGTAAACCTTTCAATGATTTCCCATTGCCCTTGAGATAAAAGTTGTAGAACGTGGTGAACCCCTGCAGAGTCTGGGCCCTCGCCATCCTCCCCTCCCACTCCTCCTCTGCCACACACAGGGAGGGGACTTCTTCCAGCTTCAGAGCCTCTGCTTAGGGTCTGACCCTGCCTTGAGGGCTTCCCTAGTAGCTCAGATGGTAAAGCATCTGCCTGCAATGCAGAAGACTGGGTTCAATCCCTGATCAGGAAGGTCCCTGGTAGGGAAGGTCCCCTGGAGAAGGAAATGGCAACCCACTCTAGTATTCTTGCCTGGAGAATTCCATGGACAGAGGAGCCTGGTGGGCTAGAGTCCATGGGGTCATGAAGAGTCGGACACGACTGAGCAACTAACACACACACTCTGCCTTGAATACACTCTCTTCCCCTCCTAAAGGCTTATCTTCCTGGACACTTTCTCAAGGACTCCATGATGGTACCAGACCAGATCAAATTCCCTTCTTTAAACACTCTCAAAGCAGTCATACTTTTTCTCCACAGCCTGTATTCAACCTACAGGTACTGAAGGGTTCCCAGAATCAAGCACAATAGTAAAGGAAATGGGGGAGGGGTCACTACCCTTTAGAGTTTATACCCCTTTAAGGAAAGAAGGAATGCACCCTGATTAAATTATCACAGAAACAAATGTAAACACTAGGTGGATGGTTATGTGGGGAATGTGGATGGTTATGGAGGGGAGTGTATCAGTGAGGGTATCTGAGGGTGGAGCTTTCCTGAAAAGGTGAGTATTAGTTGGGCGAAGAAGGGTATTCCAGGGAAGTCTCCAAGGAAGAATTAATCCTGTCTGTTTGGATCTGGAAAATCGGCAGGCTGTCAGTAGAGATTCAGTGAGTGAGCAAACACCGACTTGCCTCAAAGCAGAGCTGGATTAGAAATCAGACTTCTCAATTCACAGCAAGGTGTTCTTCCCTTCCCCCAGTGCTGCGCCAGGACTTTGCATGCCTGAGAGAAGGGGGAAAAGGAGGTGGTTCAATTATTCTTTTCCTTTTGCTTTCATTTCACAATCCACGGACCCAAACATAATAAAATCACCCTCAACA
Organism: Bison bison bison; assembly: GCF_000754665.1. Classification (NCBI taxonomy): domain Eukaryota; kingdom Metazoa; phylum Chordata; class Mammalia; order Artiodactyla; family Bovidae; genus Bison; species Bison bison. Next base: position 85,773 of record NW_011495042.1, read on the forward strand.
GTTCATCAATCTTTTAAAAAGGAAAAAAAAGAAAATGAATAGTTCTTTAACATTTCTGACACTGTTTTCATTCCAATATTCGGATTTGATCCCATTCAGGAAACATCTGTCTGCTCAGCTAAGGCCTTTCCATTCCTTTAACCATGAAACAAATATTGATTGTAGAATAACAATGCATACCCATACAAAAAGTTCAAAATGTTGACCACTGTTTCTCTGAAGCTGGTAGAATTACAGATGATTTTTTGAAGTATAACTATTTGTATTTTCTAAGGCTGTAATTATTTTATAGTATTTGCATAATACAAACCTTTGAAACACAAAGCTTTTTGTTTTTTTAGTTGTAGTAGATTTACAATGCTATGTTAGTTTCAGGTGTATAGCACAGTGATTCAGCTATTATATATATGTGTGTGTGTGTATTATATATATATCCTTTTTCAGGTTATTACAAAACATTGAGTATAGTTCCCTGTGCTATACAGTAGGTCCTTGTTGGTAATCTATTTTATATAGTGTGTGTATATGTTAATCCTATCGCCCTAATTTATCCCATGCCCCAAGGAAAAGCTTTTTAAAAAAATATTTGAGCTTATGGTAGGCCAAAAACAGAGGTAGTGGTCATCAGTTCAGTTTAGTTCAGTTGCTCAGTCATGTCCGACTCTTTGCGACCCCATGAATTGCAGCACGCCAGGCCTCTCTGACCATCACCAACTCCCGGAGTCCACCCAAACCCATGTCCATCGAGTCGATGATGCCATCCAGCCATCTCATCCTCTGTTGTCCCCTTTTCCTCCTGCCCTCAATCTTTCCCAGCATCAGGGTCTTTTCAAATGACTTAGCTCTTCTCATCAGGTGGCCAAGGTATTGGAGTTTCAGCCTCAACATCAGTCCTTCCAATGAATAGGACCGATCTCTTTTAGGATGGACTGGTTGGATCTCTTTGCAGTCCAAGGGACTCTCAAGAGTCTTCTCCAACAACACAGTTCAAAAGCATCAATAGTCCAACTCTCACATCCTTTACATGACTACTGGAAAAACCATAGCCTTGACTAGATGGACTTTGTTGGCAAAGTAATGTCTCTGCTTTTGAATATGCTATCTAGGTTGGTCATAGATAGCATGGTTTTCCTTCCAAGAAGTAAACGTCTTTTAATTTCATGGCTGCAGTCACCATCTGCAGTGATTTTGGAGCCCCCCAAAATAAAATCAGCCACCGTTTCCACTGTTTCCCCATCTATTTGCCATGAAGTGATGGGACCAGATGCCATGATCTTCGTTTTCTGAATGTTGAGCTTTAAGCCAACTTTTTCACTCTCCTCTTTCACTTTCATCATAAGGCTTTTGAGTTCCTCTTCACTTTCTGCATAAGGGTGGTGTCATCTGCATATCTGAGGTTATTGATATTTCTCCCAGCAATCTTGATTCCAGCTTGTGCTTCCTCCAGCCCAGCGTTTCTCATGATGTACTCTGCATATAAGTTGAATAAGCAGGGTGACAATATACAGCCTTGATGGTTCCATGTCCAGTTCTAACTTTTGCTTCCTGACCTGCATACAGGTTTCTCAAGAGGCAGGTCAGGTGGTCTGGTATTCCCATCTCTTTCAGAATGGTCCTAATCTTAACCAAACACCCAAAATATTTAAATACACAAGCTAAATAAACAGTATTTGCTCTGAACATGCTACCTAAAGACAAGTCCTTTTCAGGACTGACAGCTGTACCTCTGCCTCTCTCATAAAATCATTCATTCTAGGAATCATCACTGTTACAAGGGATATTACAACAAATCTGGTTACCTACAAAGCGGGGATAATTTCTCTCGTAGAATTGTTGTAAGAATTAAACGAATGAATAAAGGCCTTCTAACAGTGGCACATAAGCACTAGATAAGTGTTTATTATTGTTGTATCTGTTGCTGTTTAGACACAAAGTGAAGTGAAGTATTAGTCACTCAGTGGTATCTGACTCTTTGCAACCCCATGGATTGTAGCCCGCCAGGCTCCTCTGCCTCCTCCTGCCAGGCAAGAATACTGGAGTGGGTTGCCATTTTCTTCTCCAGGGGATCTTCTGGACCCAGACGTAGAACCCAAGCCTCAAGCATTGGCAAGCAGATTCTTTACCACTGAACCACCAGGGGATGCTTATCCAGGCACTCCGAATGAAGCAAGAAAGGGTGCGAGAGAAGGAAATGGTTGTGAGAAAATATATCAAAGCTAAATTAGAGGTGAGCAAACAATGCCGAGGCCCACAACGCAGGCCATAGGGTTAAGTCTTGTAATCAGCAGCTCAAGGCCAGGAAAGCCGGCTGGATAGGAGCCTCAGTGCTCCAGAGTTGGACCCTGTGTTCGTGAGGCAGGGCCCACTCCTTGGGTCATCCAGTTCTCTCTCTCTCGTGATAAAACTGGGGCCTGGAGGCCCGGAGCGGAAGAGGGGACCGAACAGCTTTTTCTACGCTCCACATTTCCTCAGCGTGTGGAACACAGAATAGAGGCCGATAGGGCTTTGGCCTAACGCTGTAAGAGCCGACTACACTCCGGCGCGCTGTGGGAACTACGCTTCCCACCATGCAACGCGTCAAGAAGGGCCTTCCGCTCTCTCCCGGCGTCTCGCAGGGTCGGCTGGGAGTTTTCATTGACCTCTGAGCTCCTCGGGTTCGGAGGGCCCCTCTAGGCCCCGCCCCTTTCTGAGAGGGGGCCGACCTCGCAGTGTCCCGGGAGCTGCTTCCTTCTTCCCCTCTCATTGGTCCAGCCTAGCTGCCATTCCTGAGCGAGGAGGAGAAGTTGGTTACTGATTGGTGGATTCCGTTTGGCGCCAACTAGGAAAGGGGGGCGGGGGAGCGGCAGGCCGCAGTGAGCAGCTATTACCGCGAAAGGCCACCTTGGCAGCGACGGCCCGGGAGGGACGTGAATGTCGGCCTAGTTGTCTGCACTCCCGGGCAATAGAATGAAAGAAAAGTGAAGAGAGTGTGAACCCGGGTCGTTGCCTCGTAGCTCTAGCCGCTCTCCCTCCCCGACGCGCTCCGTTTGTTTGGATTTAATCTTCAGGTTGCCGGCGCCCCCCGCCCGCCGGCCTCGCGGAGTGAGGGGACGCACCCGCGCCTGTGGCTGGCGCCGGCCGAGTTTGGACACCCGCCTGTCCGCGCCTCTTGCCCGCGGCAGCCGCATCCCTGAACCGCGGGGTCGTGTTTGTATTTGACCCGCGGGCGCCGGCTGCGGGGCGCGCGGCCGAGGCCAGTGCCAGCGGGGCGGGGCGGGCGCGGCGGAGGCGGAGGAAGAGGGAGCGGGATCCCTAGGAGGCCCGGCGCCGCCATGGAACTGGGCCCGGAGCCCCCGCACCGCCGCCGCCTGCTCTTCGCCTGCAGCCCCCCGCCGCACCGCAGCCCGTCGTGAAGGCGCTGTTTGGCACGCCAGCCGCCGGGGCCTGTCGCCTGTCACCAACCTGACGGTCACCATGGACCAGCTGCAGGGACTGGGCAGGTGAGGAGGGGCCGAGGAGCGGTGCCGCAGGCGTTTGACCTCCCAGACGGCTCTCGGGTAGATCAGGCCAGAAAACCGGCCGCGAGGGTAGCGCTTGCCTCTCTGCCGCTCGGGGGCGGCCCCACCGACGGGGGCCCGCCCTGTGCACCCTCCGCCCGGGCGGAATGTTGGGCGGGAGAGGCCGTTCGGACCCTCCGGGGCCGCCCTCAGCCCCGAGACGGGCCGGGTAGGGGGTGGGGTATGCCTGGGCTCCCCACCTTCGCCACCCCTTTTTAGATTGCCCTGTGCTCTTCTGTCCTTACCTCACGAAGCTCTTTGAAATCTGCCACCACGGGGAAAAACAGGCCCTCCTAGTCGCTCACTTCTATCCTTTTCAGAACCACCTCGTAGTTATCTTAGCTTTCTGTGAGTTCTGTTTCCTTCTCAGCCAAGGGACGTGGCGTTTTCTTTGCTTGCGTTTGCGGAAATCGTCGCAATCCCTCGCCTCGTGCATATTCCTGCTGTGTCCCCCCCAACACACCCAGCCCCATGCTTTCCTAAGACCAGGTCTTTTAACTCAGCTTTCCACTCCTAAAATTTTCCTGCACTTTTTCCTTATTAAAAAAATGCATCCCACCGTTTTTTTTTTTTTTTGTAAAGCTGGTTTCTCATCAGTCTTGGACGTCCCATTTTCTAAAGAAGCACATGTCTTTTCCAATCTCTGAAAAGCAGGAACTTGTCCTGTTCATTCCGGCTCCTAGCTCAGTACCTAGAACACATGCTCTCATTTCAGGAAGTAGTCCAATAGTCATTGTCCTCCTCCTATCTGCAGTGTGACCAATGCCAACCTACTCTTTTCTCATGTCCTTTTATACGTAAGTGCCAACTGGGTGTTCTGGGTGGCCTAAGTGTTTTGTGGTGTGGCCTAGAAGTAATGATGGTTCATGGCAGTATGGCAACTTGCCCTGTCATGGGCTATCTCCTGTGAGTTGCTTTTCTTGGTTTCAGTGAATATGAACAACCCATAGAGGTGAAAAACAGCAGTCTGCAGAGAATGGGCTCCTCCGAATCAACTGATTCAGGTATTCTTTTAGTCTTTTATCATGTGTCTGCCTTGTGGGGAGCAGTGCTTGGAATTTGCTAGAACATGTGCTTTCACCTAGAAACTCAGTTTGGTGAGTGAAGGTAGCAAGCAGAAGTCTGGCATTGAGTGACAGACACCTGTTAGGACAGTACAAAGGAGCCCCGGTGGCAGTTTATGACGAGGAAACTGTGAAGTGGCCGCAAGGAGGTGGTTTATGCTTGGTCTTGAAGATGAGTAGTAGTATGAAATTAACCATTCCACTCTTTAAGTGGCATTCGGGAAATATTATTGGTTAAAATTCTGCGTCAAGTTATTGGAAGTATAATGAAATTATTTCAGTGAGCCTGCTCTGGAGAAACTGCCAGTACATCTTATTCTAACCATAAGTTCATGTTAATTTCCCTGGTGGCTCAGTGTTAAAGAATTTGCCTGCTAGCGCAGGAGATGTGGGTTCAATCCCTGGGTTGGGAAGATTCCCCTGGAGAAGAAAATGGCAACCCATTCCAATATTCTTGCCTGGAAAATCCCATGGACAGAGGACCCTGGTGGGCTGTAGTTCATGGGGTTGCAAAAGAATCAGACACGACTTAACCACTAAACAACAACAAAGTTCGTGTTGGGGCAAGGTTTATTTGCACAGATGCTTTAGAGTAAAGAACTGCAAGAGCAAAAGTCTTAAGATGTAAGCTTCTTAAGAACCAGGGATAGGATTGTCATCTGTGGCAGTGTGGCAAGGAAGAGTGTCATGCCAAGAGCACTAACACCTAACTTCTTGTATGATTATTTAGACATAATATGGAGGACATAATTGTGGAGGAAAGGTGTGTGCTAGGCAGGCCCTGATGGCTCTGGGCCATGCTGAGCAGCATCTCCTTTATTCTATTGCCTTTGAGTTGAGCACCTCACTTGGTGTTATCTTGTTGAAGGCAATAAATGCTTGCTTGTCAAAGGACATAATAATATTTTCCAACCCCCTGAATTATGTACATGATCTGACAGGATATGAAATATTTGAAATAAAAAACTATTCCAGAAAACAAATACTTGTCCTTTCCATAGTTGGAACTCACAGAAAGTTAGCCTGGGTAACCTCTAACTGAATTAATAATCATGATTTAAGATCTTTTTTTTTTTTTTTTGAAGTGTAGTTGATTTACAGTGTTGTGTTAGATTTTGGTGTACAGCAAAGTGGTTTAGTTATACATATATAGTTCTTTTTTATTGTAGGTTATTCCAAGATATCGAATATAGTCACCAGTGCTATGTAGTAGAACCTTGTTGTTTTATCTATTTTATATATAGTAGTAGTATCCCCCGCACTGTCCCCTTTACCCTTTGGTAACCTTAAGTTTATTTTCTACTCTGTGAGTCTGCTTCTGTTTTGTAAATAAGTCATGAGGTTTGGTTAAATTCTGTCTCCTCATAGCCTATTATCCAAGATGGTGTTCGCAAGGAGGAAAGCATGAGTAGATATACTATGAAAATGTTTAGACTTGTGCAAATATGAAGTTTTGGCAATCATGGAGATTCAGCTTCAATTCTGGCAAAAGTCCAAGCCATGAACCTTTGTTGACTGCATTAAAGAAACAGTACTAGTAGTTTTATGTACTTATTTTAATGAATAAGTTGTGTTACAGTTACAGTTCAGTCGCTCAGTCATGTCCGACTCTTTGTGACTCCATGGACTGCGGCACGCCAGGCCCCCCTGTCCATCACCAGCTCCGGGAGTTTACTCAAACTCATGTCCATTGAGTCGGTGATGCCATCCAGCCATCTCATCCTCTGTCATCCCCTTCTCCTGCCTTCAGTCTTTACCAGCATCAGTGTCTTTTCCAATGACTCAGTTATTGCATCAGGTAGCCAAAGTATTGGAGTTTCAGCTTTAGCATCAGTCCTTCCAATGAATATTCAGGACTGATCTCCTTTAGGATGGACTGGTTGGATCTCCTTGCAGTCCAAGGGACTCTCAAGAGTCTTCTTCGACACCACAGTTCAAAACCATCAATTCTTCGGCACTCAGTTTTCTTTATAGTCCAATTCTTACATCCATATATGACTACTGGAAAAAAAGCATAGCTTTGACTAGATGGACCTTTGTTGGCAAAGTAATGTCTCTGCTTTTTAATATGTTGTCTAGGTTGGTCATAACTTTTTTCTTCCAAGGAGCAAGAATCTTTTAATTTCATGGCTGCAGTCACCATCTGCAGTGATTTTGAAGCCCAAAACAATAAAGTCTGAGGTGTTTTTTTTTTTTTTTTTTTCCCCCCACACACAGGCTTCTGTCTGGATTCTCCTGGGCCCTTGGATAGTAAAGAAAAGTATGTATTCACTGCCTTTAAATGTTTGTGCTTAGAAAAATAATTTTTCGAATGAAATAATTCATGCTCTGGACTGAAGCTCTGGATGTAGTGGTCCTGATTAAGACTCCTGGATCCTATAAAGTCTGGTATCTTTTGAGATGAGTAGTTTGTGTCAGCAGTTTTTCAGAACTTCCCTTCCTTTATTTTAGCTGTAATTTTGGGGTTCTGTTCTAATATCACTCAAACCCTTGCTCTGTCTCCTGACATCATTGTCCTAAGAGAACTTTGTTTTTTTTTTGTTTGTTTTGCCTCCCTTGTAGGATCTCAGTTTCCCAACCAGGGATTGAACCCAACCAACCCATGGCAGTAAAAGCCTGGAATACTAACCCCTAGAAAACCAGGGAACTCCCTAGAAGGTGTATATTTTAAGAGATGATCTGGGCTTTTTTCACTAGAAGCCCAGTTATGGGGCTGCTTGTGAAAACATAACAGCTTCAGAAATCTATTCTTCCATCTTGCCTAAAACAGGAATATGTTTGATGTTCCCCTCACCCCATCAAACAGTAGTTTAGACACTATGCATCTACTAATATGAATACCACTTTCCTTGCTCGATTCTCATGATTTACTTTCTGATTTCATTGCAGCCTTGAAAATCCCATGAGGAGAATAAATTCCCTACCGGTAAGTTAGTTCCCTTGTTTCTTTTGAGCTAATAACTGTTATCTGCCCCTTATCTACCAGTAACCTTGATCATAAACCTTAATTTAGACAGACTGCTTTTCCTTACTTTGTCTCATAAACATTCAAAACATTCTACCTAAAGCAGCTTCAATAATGGTTGCCTCTTGAGGGCTTTTCCAACCAGGAAGGGGGTTCTTTTTATGCAAATGATGTTATTTGGGGGTTGATTTGGTACCTGAGTCCTTGCAGAGAGGGCTGTGTAGATCTTGTGAAGTTAGGTGTAAAGCCATAGAGTCCTAGTCACGTTGACTGGTTACCCACTGCACTGTGAGGAGCTAAGCCTCCCTAACCTACCATCACCATTTTTTTTTCCCTTTTACAACTGAGGTTCCATTCCATTTTCATTGATGTACCCTAATTCCTTTTTTCACTTTGACAGCAGAAGCTCTTGGGGTGTAGCCCAGCTCTGAAGAGGAGCCATTCTGATTCTCTTGACCATGATGTCTTTCAGCTGATTGACCAGGATGAGAACAAGGAAAATGTGAGTGCAGCATTAACCTGCTCGCCTAGGGGCAGAGCTCATACCCACAAGTGGCTGATGGAGAAGTAGCAGGGCTATCTTCTGGGAGACTCAACCTTTATCAAAGTCATGATGGTATTTGGAGTCAGAGAAACCTGGATTGGAATCCTACTGCTTGCTAGCTGTGACCTTAGCTGTTTTTTTAGGCTTCTATGTTTAAATAGGAGTAGCACTCCCTTGTAGGACTGTTGTTGGAATTAAATGAGATAATATAGAAAAGCATTTAAAATGGTTCCTGGCAGGTAGGAGTTGCTCAAAAGGTGGCTCTTAGGGGGAATTACATCCAAGTACACTTTATGTGGAAGGGTCTGGGCAGGCCTTCCTTGCCTCTTTGTGCTGACCGTGGGATGAGTAAAAAGTTTAGGAAAAGGCTTCTTGACAGTGTTTTCAAGAACAAAGCCAACAAATCCCAGGGAATCTCAGGGTAGCTGAAATGGTAGCTTAGAGGGTGAGTTGCAGTTAGGCAGCCAAAAGCCCAGGAATACCCTGGCCTGGGTTCTCTCAAACCTGCCAGGGTGCTGTGCACAGGGCAGAGTTCAGTGAATCAGCTCAACTTTCCCTGTCTTCTTTCTTACTGTATTTCCATGCCTGTTTTCTCCCTTTCTTCATCCTCCACTGCAATGCTACAACGCATACTTAGAATCTTCTGGACTTATTACTTACAGAACCTACTGCTTCCATGAACTTTCCTAATGATTCCTTTGGCAACAGGATGCCCTGAGGGAGGTAAAGAAAGAACAATTGAGTTCCTGTCTTGAGTGCTTGGAACACTAAGTCTGCCTCTGTGTAGTGCTTTTAACCAGAGTCCAAAGCTATTATTACACTATTGCCTGGTCTCTTTCCCACACTCCCCATCCCCTTACCCCCAGCTTGGCTTCTCCCAGGGTTGCCTGCTTATGGCTTCATTTTGAAGGGGAAATAGCGTACGTAGGTTAAAGAGCTCTTGCTCTGGAGTTGTCCCGTCTGGGAAGCCAGACCTTAGGCACATCACTTAACCTACAGGCCTAGTTGCCTCATCTGTAAAATGGGGATGATTGGGTGGATAGATGAGCTCATGCACTGAAAGTACTTAGTGTGTGTGGGCAAGTAAATCCTCTGATACTACCTGTGCTTGACAAGTTCTTAAGTGGATATTTTAGGGAGGGGGAATTATGAGTGTTTCTAAACTTTTAAGTAAAATGAAATCATACAGTATGTGTTCTATCACTTCTGGCTTTCACTCATCAATATGTGAGATTCATCCATGTTGTTGAATAAACTAAAAGGATCTTTTTTTCCCCAGTTTTATTGAGAAATAATTGACATATATCACTATAAATTTAAGGCATACAGCATGATGGTTTGATTTACATATATTGTGAAATGATTACAGTAGGTTCAGCTAACATCCATCTTCTCATATTGATAGATACAATAGAAGAAAAAGAAAGGAAAGGGGAAATTGTCTCCTTGTGATGAGAACTCTTAGCATTTGCTATCTTATCCTGCAGCAGTGTTAGCTACAGTTATGTTGCCATTAGTTTTTTTCTTCATTGCTTTTACTATGGAAAACAATAACATTAAATGTTTTCCACTTAATTGTCTCTTATTGGTAGGAAGAAAATGGAAAATATAAAGTCCTCAAATACAAGTCTAGACTGAAAAGTTTCAATTCCTGTTCAATTATATTGAAATGAAATTGCTTTAGACTTCAGAAAAAAAATTTTTAGTTGAAGTATAATTGACAGAAAGCTGTTGATTTAGTTTGTTGTTGTTGTTGATTTACTTTTATTTTTTTATTTTTTGTTGATTTACTGTTAACTCTGTCTTGTGTACCTGGCAAATACTCATGTGTTTGTTAGAAAATAAAGTGTTTGTGGTGAAAGAAAAAAGTTCTGTTATTAGAAGTTAGCTTTTGTCTGTGGCCATGCTACCCTGTACGTGCTCGATGTCATCTGGTCTCAGAAGCTAAGCAAGGTCAGACCTGGTTAGTACTTGGATTAGAGAAGTTAGCTTTTGACAGAATCTTTAAAATACTTGTTTTACTTTATTTTTTGTTCTGCTGGGTCTTCGTTGCCGCGTGCGGGCTTTCTAGCTGCAGCAGGTGGGGGCTTCTCACTGAGGGGGCTTCTCCTGTGGTGCAGCACGGGCTCTGGGCTTGTGGGCTTCAGTAGTTGCAGCTCGTGGGGTCTAGAGCGCAGGCTCAGTAGATGTGGCGCACGGCACAACTTTGTTGCTCCGTGGTATGTGGAATCTTCCCAGACTGGAGGGCCCATGTCCCCTGCATTGGCAGGCCGGATTCTTATCCACTGCAACACCAAAGAAGTCCTGAAATTCTTAAGTACACAGATCCATTGAATTAGATGAGACATGGGTGTGGAGACAGGTGATTAGTACCCGCTCTCTTGCCTGCCTTCCAGAGCTATAGCTGAGACCCTAGGGCTGGTTTTCACAGACAGTGGATGATGTCTCATGCATACTGTCTTGCAGCAAGTCTTTGAGTTTAAGAAGCCAATAAGACCTGCATCTCGAGGCTGCCTACATGTTCACGGACTGGAGGAGGGTAAAGATGTCTTCACACAGAGGCAGAACTCCGCCCCAGCTCGGATGGTATGTGCTTTTGTACTCCTGGGAGTTCCTGATGGGAAGATAAAAGCCTCCGCAATCTGGAGTTAAAGACCCTGCAACAGCTCTAGCTGTCTTTACCTTGACTTTGTCTTTTGAAACTCACATGTTTTGAGACTCACATGTTCGGTGTTTCTGCTGTGTCTGGAGAGCAGACAGGCAGAAGCAGGGTGAGAGGTGGTGTGTTTGAAATACTGGACTCGAGCAAAGCATATTTGACCTTGTCAATCCTGGGTCATTCTTCTGAATTTGTGTATGGTGGGATTATCTGTCCTACTGAAAACTTGCTTTCTGAGTGCTGAGAGGTACTTCCCAGAGTGATTTTTTTGGAGCGAGCGCATGATTTCTACCAAACTCGGTTTATTAAGAACTATTAGGTATTCCGGTGAACCCATTGCCTACAAGGCTATTTGACTGTATTTGTCCCAGGATTGTTTGTCAGAGATGGTCATTACTTCCCGATTTCCTACTGGTGATCTGACGGTGGTGGACTAGAGAGGCCCAACTTGAGCAAAATGACCATGTTTGGTTTCCACATTTTCCCAGGAACTTGTATCTGAAAATACAGCTTTCCATTCTGGCTTAGGGCCTGAGGTTCGGGTTCAGCCAGAAAAGAGGCTACTCAGTAAACTTGAGGGTCACTTGAGGATTAATGCATTCACACCCCACCCCAAAGAGATTTACTGTTATAGAAGAGGAAAAAAACCTATCTCTGGACTTTTTTACTATCTTTGAAAAGTACCTAGAAAAGAATTCATTATTAACAGTGTTTGTCTCTAGATGGTAGATTTTTGAATGGATTTTATAAATTTTCTATATTAAATACATATTTTAAGATTTTTATAATTTTATGTATTCACTTTTCACTGTGCTGGGTATTTGCTGCTGGTCAGGCTTTTCTCTAGTTTCGGAGAGTGAGGGTGGTTCTTCATGGCAGTGTGCGGGCTTGTCATTGCGGTGGCTTCTTTTCTTGTAGACAGAGATCGTGTCTGTCAGTCACACGGGCTTCAGTAATTGGTATGTGGGCTCAGTAGTCGCAGTTCCCAGGCTCTAAAGCACAGGCTCACTAGTTGTGGCATATGGGCTTAGTTGCTCCAAGGCATGTGGGATCTTCCTGGATCAGGGATTGAACCTGTGTCTCCTGCAGGTGAATTCTTTACCACTGAAACACCAGGGAAGCCCTGTAAATCATTTTATAATGGGAGTTTTACTGAAAAAACAAGATAGGATTGCCTAATGAGATATACTCTATTTTGACTCCAGGAATGGTTTCTCCTAGGGAGAGTATAATGGGCAGAAAAGCTTGGACTTTGCAGTCAAACGAGTGAGCGGTGTAATCTTGGTAACCTCTCTTAAGCATTGGTTTCCTGATTTGTTAAATAAAAATGGAAAATAGAGGATTAACTACCTTTAGTGTGTTGTGAGGCTTAAATGGAATTATACATAAAAGGTTATATCCCAGTCTGAAAACAGGGGTTCCTTCATAGCTCAGTCAGTAAAGAGTCTGCCTGCAATGCAGGAGACCTGGGTTCGATTCCTGGATTGGGAAGATCCCCTGGAGAAGGAAATGGCAACCCACTGCAGTATTCTTGCCTGGAGAATCCCATGGACAGAGGAGCCTGGCAGGCTACAGTCTATGGGGTCACAAGAGTTGGACACGACTTAGCAAATAAGCACACAGCAGCACACCCAGTGTCTGGCACAAGTAATTCCTCAGTTAAAACTGAGCAACTGTCATTTAAATGCGAGTCTAAAGAACAAGGATGGATTTTCTAAAACTTTCTCGACTTTATATCCCTCTGTCAGAACTGGAGTTACAAAAACATTTCTCTAGTCTGTTTTGTGGTCTCCACAGGGACTTGGTATCTTCTCACCCCTCCTCATTTTAGCAGATTATCATCTGTCACTATCCTCATGCTGATCCCTGTTCACCAGTAATAATCCTCAGAAAAATCAAGCCTTGCCCTTCATTGGAGGCTAGCCCCAGATCCCACCATGAGGTGAATTGCTCCTGGGGAGAGTTCTTTGTGAAGGCTACTTGGCCTGACTTGACTCAGAACTGTGTGTGGATATCAGTTCATTTATAATCTTAGGTCTTATTTTCCTTTGATTTGTAGCTGCTAAAACTTCTTAAAACGAATATGGTATATTTTCCTCATAAAAACTAGTAACCCATTCAGAGAAATCAAAGCTGATTATTAACAAGCCATGAATTCTGTCTTTTAGCTTTCCTCAAATGAAAGAGATGGCAATGAACCAGGGAATTCCATTCCTTTTATGCCCCAGTCACCTGTGACTCCCACTTTGTCTGATGAGGATGATGGCTTCATGGATCTTCTTGATGGAGACAATTTGAAGGTATGGTGTGAGTGTGTGCTTTCTGATCCATTTTTACTAACTTTCCCTGGAGAGCCGTCATCTGAAAAAGAACAGTGATCCCCCAACCGACTGATACTTTTTAAGGTTTCATTTACTTATTTAATTCATTTTTGGCTGTATGTGTTCTTTGTTGCGGCACCTGGGCTTTCTCTAGTTGCAGTGAGCTGGGACGACTATTCCGTTGCGGTGCGCGGGCTTCTCACTGTGGTGGCTTCTCTTGTGGAGCACAGGCTCTAGGCGCATGGATTTCAGTAGTTGCGGCTCTTGGGCTCCAGAGCACGAGCTCTGTAGTTGTGGTCCACAGGCTCAACTGCTCCACAGCATGTGGAGTCTTCCCAGGCCAGCGGTTGAACCTGTGTCCCTTGCATTGCAAGGAGGATTCTTAACCACTGGACCACCAGGGGAAGCCGTGGCTGATGCTTTTATTCATCTGTTGGGAACTTATTGAGACTCTGCTTCTAGCCTGATTAAATTCTATGGAGGTGTTCCAAAGAAAACACTGATGTGATCCTTCCTCCCCTGCAGGAGCTGACAATCTTTTTTTTTTTTTCCTGGAAGGAATGAATCAGGGACTGAAAGAATAGCTGCCATGTGATGTAAAGCTGAGGAGACCAGTGGCTCCTCATGGCCCCTCAGGGGCATTCCCTTAGCTGTGCTCAGATAGCATCACTCTTACTCTCTTGACCTTAAAATGTTGTGGAGAGGGGAGGCATTAACCCTTAGAAGACTTCCTATTCACGCCTTTCTGGTATTCTGCAAGAAGAAATCTAACACATTTTAACTAATGTTGTTTCTAATGGACCTTTGGACCTTTATGACACAGTTTTTCTTTGTTTAGAATGATGAAGAGACCCCATCCTGCATGGCCAGCCTCTGGACAGCTCCCCTTGTCATGAGAAGAACTAGTAACCTAGTAAGTTCCAGTGTGTCTGGAGGGAGTGACAGGAATCTAAATTGTTTCTTTTGAGATTCTGCGTTTGAGCCTATGGGCCTGTTTGACTGGTCACTAGTGTTTCCTGGTGTTGATGTATGCTGTTTTTTCAAGGGTGTTTTGTTTTGTTTTAATACCCACCTACTTGTGTAGACTACAGACATCTGTTTCCATCAGGCACACTTTCAAAGGCTGTGCCTTTACATACATCCTCATGTATGTAAACATCCAGGGAAAGTGAGCTCTTATCATAGTACACATACAGTTACACACTCTTAGGTATATGTATAGACGCTGAATACATCTTTAATTCATGCCCCTGAACTATAAATGTGGAACAAATGAACTATTACAGTCTTGAAGCCACTTACACATTTTAGTAGATTAATGTGCAAAGCTTTGAGAGATTAGACCACCCCAATAAAATGGTATGACCAGATTTACTAAGTCCTTTTGAAAGATAACATTATTAATATATACAGTGTGAGAATGCTTAGAAAATGGCTTTCAGTTTTATAAGTTGGATGTAAAAACCATGAAACAGTATGTGTAGGCCCTTCATAACAGTGGAGTTTCACAAACATAGTAGACTCATCATAAGGGCCAGGGGCTGAGTCAGAACTGGGGTTTCTGCCCTTGAAGAGCTTACAAGTCCTCTGAGACCTTACTGAAAGCAGTAGACCCTCTTTCCAAAAATGCTTCCAGCTCTTCTAGGTTAAAAACAAACAGACCAAAAAAAACCTGTAATCTTGCTTTTCTGAATAACATCCTATTAAAATGAACTTCAGAAAAAATAAGTGGAAAACCCTTGGTCTCTGGGACACGTTTGCTGCAAACTATCAGGGACATTTCAAAAGAAGAGGCGACACTGAAATGTTAGTATCAGCTGGAAAGGGAGCTTCACGGAGGGAGAGGGGCACAGGGTGTGTAGAAGGAAAAGCCCAGCCAGAGAACACTGAGTTGTGAACGGGCTGAGATGAGTTTAGATTGCTGAAGTCAGACTGTCTCTACCACTACTCAGGTTGGCTGCTCTCAAACCCCGAGAAAGTAGTCCTCAAAAGTAGTACTATAGCACATCTTCCTATATTTCCTTTGGCTTTGTAAGTCTTGAATTTAAAATGCTCTGGTACAGTCCAGAAAGAAAAACAGCCAAGCAGAGAGAATGACTTCTAAATAGTTTTGAAGGCACCCCTGCCCACTGCAAACTCAAACTCAACTCTGTTTTATGCCCTTAACTGGCTCTAATATATAGTATAATCCAGCTGCCTCATACCTTTCTGGATTTAGAGGGGCTGTTAAAACCTATTCAAGCTGCTCGAGCAAGGTACAAATAATAAAGTAGAGGGGAAGAGGAAGCCAGAAGTGTGGCCCTGGCTGAAAGGTAACACTTGCTGGGGACTATCAGGAACCCTTTGACTCTTGACCCTGTGCAGAAGGTAGGCTTTTCAGGGCATAGGTAGTCTTCCTCATTTGTATCCAGTGTCAGGTTTTGAACATGTTCAGTGAACACCAGGGTCTCAGTGTCTTCTGTGTGCCAAGGACTAGATAAATGGACAGTGTCTGTTTCCTAATTTAGGATGTGTGCTAAGTCCCTTTGGTCGTGTCCAACTCTGCGACCCTGTGGACTGTAGGCCACCAGGTTCCGCTGTCCATGAGATTCTCTAGGCAAGAATACTAGATGGAGTGTGTTGCCATGCTCTCCTCCAGAGGATCTTCCTGACCCAGAGATCGAACCCCAGTTTCTTGTCTCCTGCGTTGGCAGACAGGTTCTTTACCGCTAGCACCACCTGGGAAGCCCAATTTAGAATGGCTTGATCTTAAACCATCCCCGGAAGTCCTTGGTCTGTCCTCTTTACCATTCAAATCAATGTATTTTAATGAAACACGAGTCTCTTTTTTTCCCCAAAGGGCAATCGCTGCAAGCTGTTTGACTCCCCTTCAGCGTCGTGTAGCTCTACCATCCGGTCAATGTTGAAAAGACCAGACCGATCACTAGAGGAGTCCCCAGGTGGAAGCAGGAAGCGGAGGAAAAGCGTGGCTGGGGCCAGTCCGGAAGAGGCAGCTAGTCCAGAGAAGCCCCAGGAGGTTAGTTCTGCAGCTTCTTTTTCACTCAGAGATGTTGTATCTGTCAGTTCTAAAATGTGTGTTTGGTTCTTTTTCTTTGCTGAGACTGGCTGTTTTTATTTTTCATTTGTTTCAGTCTTGTTCAGAATTGCCTGTTGAAGCATTTTTATGATGGCTACTTTAAAATCCTTGTCAGGTAGTTCCAGCATCTGTGTCTGGTGTGGCTTCCTGTTGATTGTCTTTTCCTATTCAGGTTGAGATTTTTCCTGCTTCTTGATATGACGAGATTTTTTTTCAGTTGTATCTGTGTACTTTGGATATTATGAGGCTGTGTAACTGCTGTTTAGTAGTACTCCGATACTGCAGGAAAAGGGGGACGGAAGTTCAGCCTCCCTTGATGTGCCACTTAGGTAGGTCAGACCTCATGGCTGCTGGGCAGGAGTGGGAAGTTCAAGCTCCCTTCTAGACCTCCACCAACACCCCGCAGTGAGGCTGAGATTGGGGCACTTAATTACAGCTGGGCAAGGGTGGGAGTCTAAGCTCCCCACTTGCTGTTGTGTCCTGGAGTAGGGCCATAGCTTTTTTCCCTTGGTTGGGTTTTTTTTTTCTTGTGTCCTGACCTATTTAGGACTACTTTAGGTTTGTCTCACAACATTGATTATAGTGTTTTTTGTTGTCACTTAGTATTTTAGTTCATTTCTCTGTGATGAGAACTCAAGATGTATTCTTAACTACTTTCATATACAGCATACATCCGTCCTAACTATAGTCATCATGTTGTACATTACATCCCTGGTACTTGTCTCATAACTGGAAGTTGTACATTTTGATTACGTTCATCCGGCCCTCTCCTCCATTGCTTACCTCTGGTAACCCCACAAATCTGATCTCCTTTTCTATGAGTTTGATTTTTGTTTTGATGGTTGTGGTAGTGGTTAGCATTGTGTGTTTTCCGTTTTTTCATTCCCTGTACAAGTGATGTCATATACTTATTTGTCTTTCTCTGTCTGACTGACTTCAATTTCACTTAGCGTAATGCCCTCAAGGTCCATCCATGTTGCTGCAAATAGCAGGATTTCCTTCTTTTTGTATGGCTGAATAATAATCCATTGTGTGAATGTGTATCCCAGCTTCCTCATGCATTCGTCTGTCAGCGAACACTTTTTTCCATGTCCTGGCTATTATAAATAATGCTGCTGTAATGTGAGTGCAGATATCTCTTGACATAGTGTTTTCATTTCCTTCGAATATGTTCCCAGAAGTGGTATTGCTAGATCATATGTTTTGTTTTCAACTTTTTAAGGTACGTCCATACTGTTTTCCATAGCAGCCATCCCACTTTACAGCCCCACCAATACTGTACAAGTGTTCCCTTGTCTTCACATCCTTATCAACACTTGTTTCTTGTCTTTTGTTTTTTTGGCCACTCCATGGATTTGGGGGATCTTAGTTTCCTTGCCAGGGATTGAACTCAGGCCCTAGGCAGTAAAAGTGTGGAATCCTAACAGTGGACCACCAGGGAATTGCTCTTGTCTTTTTTTTTTTTTTTTTTTAAGTGATTCATTTTATAATTAGGTTTTTTATTTTTTTTCCTTGTTTGGCTGTGCTGGGTCTTCGTTGCTGCTCAGACTTTTTTAGTTGCAGTGAGCAGGGGCTAATCTACAGTTGTGTGTGGACTTCTCATCATGGTGGCTTCTCGTTGCAGAGCACAGGCTCTAGGGCCCTCGGGCTTCAGTAGGTGCAGCTCCCGGGCTCTAGAGCACAGGCTCGGTAGTTGTGGCACGCAGACTTAGTTGCTCCAAGGCACGTGAGATCTTCCCGGATTGGGGGTCGCACCCACATCTCCTGCATTGACAGGCGGATTCTTACCACTGAGCACCAGAGAAGCCCCATCTTGTCTTTTTAATGACAGTCTTTCTTATAGACATGAGGTGATATCTCATTGTAGTCTGGATATTGATCATCCTTTCATGTCCCTGTTGGCCATGTGTGTACCTTTGGGAAAATGTCTATTCAGATCCTTTTCTGTTTTTAAAACTGGTTTATTTGGGAGGTTTTTTGTTTCTTTTGGTGGGGGGGTTATTAAGTTGTATGGATTCCTTACATTTTGGATATTAACCCCTTACCAGATAATGTGGTTTTCAGATTTTTTTTCCAATTCTGTATGTAGGTTATCTTTTCATTTTGTTGATCATTTCTTTTAATGGATAGAAGCTTTTTAGTTTGATTTGCTTGCTTGTACCTTAGGTGTCAGATCCAAAAAATTGCCAAGACCCACATCAAGGAACTTTTTTCCTGTGTTTTCTTCTAGGAGTTTAACAGTTTCCTGTCTCAAATTTAAGTCTTTACTCCATCTTGAGTTATTGTGAACAATGTAAGATAGGGGCCTAATTTTCATTCTTTCACATGTGACTATTCCATTTGCCTGGCACCATTTATTGAAAAGACTTATCTTGTCTTCATCCAGCATTCTAGCTGATGGTATCTGTGCTGTTTCTCTTCTAAACATGCGCTTTCATTTTTCCTGTGGACTCCGTGTCCTGGGCTAGGCATGTGTTTAGCTTTAGTAGACACTGTCATATAACTTTCCAAAATGTTTGTCCAGTCAACCCTCTGTATCTGGGGTCTCCCTTCAACTGACTTTGGAACCCATGGCTACTGAGCACCACTGAGCACCAGCTGTACTGGGTGCCATTCCATATAAGCATCCTCAGGCCTCCTAAAATCAATTTCAGGGATACCAAGGGCCAGCTGTACTCACAACAGTGTGAGAGTCCAGTATCTGGTGGTGTCCATCCCTTTACTTTTACCCGTTCTGGGGAGTGTGTAGCATGGGCATGTGCGTGCTCAGGTTGTATCCAACTCTTTTTGACCCTCTTGACTGTAACCCGCCAGCTCCATTGGATTTTCCAGGCAAGAATACTGCAGTGGGTTGCCATTTCCTCCTCCAAGGGATCTTCTTAACCCAGGGATCGAACCTGTGTCTCCTGCATTGCAGGCAGGTTCTTTACCACTTGAGCCATCAAAGGGAACCCTGTGTAGTATCTTTTTTACATTTCTCTGATAGTCATTTTTCTAGATTTTCCGATTACCCAACCACCTTTCTAGCCCATATTTCTATTGGGTTATCTCTTGTGAGAATGCTTTATATATTAAGAGATGAATCTTTTATTGAGATGAATTATTTATCTGCCCACTCTGGCTTGCCTGTTCTTACCTCATCTTGTTGTTTTGATTAACAGAATTTCTTGATTTCTTTAAAACATGTTTTAATTTACCAGTCTTTTTATGTTTAGTGCTTTTTGTGTACTGTTTAAGATATCTCGACTTCTCCATAATTAGCCCTTTTGACATGCTCTTTGAAATATGAGCACTTCCTTGTTACTAATGACAAGGTGTTCCAGGTTTATCTTGTACATTTCTTGTCCCAGCCTGGATTCAGTCAGAAAGCTCTGGTTTCAGTAAATACATGTTATGGTACTGCATGATCTGTAGCTGGTTGAATTGGAGATGCGGAATGGTGGCCCTAACCTCTGTGTTCAGGGGTCAACTGTAGTATTTAGGGAACACATTGACAAAGGGGTACGTACTGTACCCCTGGAGCGTCTCAGTGGGTAGAGCTGAGAAATACTTTTTGTAGACTTAAAACTAATTTTAATCTTCCATTTTTAAAAAGGAGAAAGCCTTTATTCTAAAGCCTGGTCTCATTCTCAACCTTTGGTTTGTTACAGATTCTACATCATCAGTCTTTATCCCTAGCATCTTCCCCAAAAGGGACCATTGAGAACATTTTGGATAATGACCCAAGGGACCTTATAGGAGACTTCTCCAAGGTAACTGCAAGCAGAACTGCATCATGATGCAGGACGGGGGAGGTACCTAACACCCCCTCCAGCCTTGCTCCCCTGAAGTGGCTCCTGGGTTATGTAGCCTCCCTTCCAACCCCCACCGAGGGGACACAGTTTGAAATTTAAAAAAAAAAAAAGGAACATTCATAATCTGGTATACCTCCATTTCTTGGGGACTGTAGACCTTACTGGTGCTGATCAGAGGTTTCACGTAGGGAGCCTGGACACCAACCCAAAACCAGTCTTTCTGGGAACAGTGCTACAGAAGAGTGTAAAGAAGCAGCAATGAAACTCTAGCCTTGCTGTATATGTCTGTATGTCAAAAGGTCCTCTTAGGGGACTTCCCTGGTGGTCCAGCAGCTGAGATTCCATGCTCCCAACGCAGGGGGCCTGGGTCCAATCCCTGGTCAGGGAACTAGATCCCACACACCACAATAAAAAAATTCTGCATGCCAAAGATTGAAGATTCTGTGTGCCAAAACTAAGTCTGTGCAGCTAAATTAATTAATTAATTAATTAATTAATTTTTTAAAAAAGAAAGTCATCTTAGAATGTCCCAGATGAAGACTAAATTTCTCCCTTGTCCAGAGGAGCATGGTCCTTGTGGGAAAATGCCCCCAGGGAGGTCCAGAGGAAGGTCTGCTGATGGCCTGGTACAGATTATCCACCTTTGTGCTGTGGTCAAATGTGACACCTTCCTGTGTCAGTAGTAACTTGTTTAGCCATGTGTAACTTGAAGGTCCCCAGACCAGTCTTTTACATATTAATGTAGCTAACATCTACTGAAACACTTACTATGTGTAAGGCAAAGATTCCAAAGCAAGACACAGTTCCTTCCCTCAAGACACTTAACATGTGGTAAGACATGCCACGTGGACATGTACCACCTGGTAATTGAAGTAAACATCAGGGCAGTGTAAGCATTAGACTAAGAAATAAAAGAGTTATGTCAACTGGGTGATTGGGGAAGCTCTGGGGCTGGGCTAGACATTTCAGCCAGGTAGGAGAGATAAGTGGGAAGACAGGACTTCCCTAGGGGTCCAGCGGTTAAGACTGCACTTCTAACACTAGGGACACGGGTTCAATCCCTGGTCTGAGAGCTAAGGTCCCACATGCCAGCATGGCCAAAAAAAATAGAAGACAGTTCTAGTCTGAAGGGAAGAGCAGGCCAAGACCTGGGTGTGGTGTGTCCTCGCTGGTAAAAGCTTGCATCTGAATTGAAGCTATTGGTTGGTTGTTGAAATGACCCCACACATGACCACAGGGTTGGGTGAGCACTAGACTCTGCCAGTCACTCTCGTAATTGCTGGTGTGCCCATCTTCCCCCCTCAAGGCTGGGTGGGTCTCACTTATTCCACCTCCAGCGTCTGCTCCAGCGCCATGCTGCAAAAGTCAGGTGCTCAGTAAACAGTGAAGTCATTCCTCGCTGTGTCCTTTTTAAGTGGTGAGCGCAGTCTGGCTGCTGACATGAGGGTTCCTGACAAAAGCAGGCGATAAAGGAATTCACCTGAGATGTCTGGATTCAGGTCTGGCTTGCTTGCTGGCTGACTTTGGGCAAGGGGCCTAGTTTTGACATCTACAAATGGGGATAATGTGCCTCATAGGGCCATATGAATATTCAGTCTTAGGATATTAATGAAGTGCTTACACAAATAACGAGTACGTTCTATTAGATTCATGTTTGTTTGTTTGTTTAAGCTGACTTTTACCAGGAAGGCAAGCACTATAAATGTTGCCTTTATAAGCTTTCAGATTTGCTAAGTATTTCTTTCTCTTATTAAGGGTTACCTCTTTCATACCGTTGCTGGAAAGCATCAGGATTTAAAATACATCTCTCCAGAAATTGTAAGTTATCCTTTGGGGATCTGCCACCCATGCGATACTGGGATCTAGTCATTCCTGGCAGCCAGAGGTGACTCTCCTTGGCTCTTTCTCCACAGATTACATCTGTTTTGAATGGCAAGTTTGCCAACCTCATTAAAGAGTTTGTCATCATCGACTGCCGATACCCATATGAATATGAGGGAGGCCACATCAAGGTATAGATTCTGGGGGCTTGTGGGTAAGCTCTGCTACTGTGGGAGGCATAGCAGGAGCCCTATAGACAGTATCTGTGATTTATTTTTATTTTTAAAGGAGGGGGTGATACCTGGCTGCTTGTTACAATGCTCACATGCTGCTTATGAGAATTGTAAAAAGAGGCAGTGGGTGTAAAAGGCATTTGATTCCTGGTGCGCTGAAAGAATGCTCCCTGGTGTGCACTAATCATACAGCAAACCGCGCCCTGTTTTGTCCCCCACGCCATCACTGTCGGGGATTTCGAGGTGGTACCCACTGACTTCTATGCCTGGGCATGAACCTGTGAGGAGAAGCCAGTCTTTGGCAACATGGGCCAGGCCTAGTGATGCCTCTTACGTTTATAGTTGAGTTAAGCTGTCTGGTGAAGTGGGTGTTGGAACAGTTCATGTGTAACTTGCCCAGGAAGAAAGCCATTGGGTTGAAATACATTGTGTGTGTGTGTTAAGTTGCTTCATTGTGTCCGACTCTGTGACCTCTGCATGAGGGGAGCCTAGCCCGCCAGGCTCCTCTGTCCATGGAATTCTCCAGGCAAGAATACTGGAGTGGGTTGCCATGCCCTCCTCCAGGGGACCTTCCCAACCCAGGGATTGAACCCATGTTTCTTACGTCTCCTGCATTGGCAGGCGGGTTCTTTACTATTAGTGCCACCTGGGAAGCCCGTTGAAATACACTAAGAGGTAATTTAAAGACAGTGTTTGGGTCTGCCACTCTCTGAAAGTCCCTACATTGACAAATGCCACTCATACAGCGCACAGGCATAACAGAATCTTGAGGCACCCATATGAAGACCAGTCTCCAAGAATCATTAGCGCCAGCGTGAGACCTAAGCCTCTGGTGTCTTCACAGGGTGCAGTGAACTTGCACATGGAAGAGGAGGTTGAAGAGTTCTTACTCAAGAAGCCTATCGTACCTACGGATGGCAAGCGTGTTATCGTGGTGTTCCACTGCGAGTTCTCTTCTGAGCGCGGCCCTCGCATGTGAGTGGGCTGAGTATCGTTCATGTGTAACAGATGTTTCTTAAATCCTTACCTGTTGAGCAGTCAGTTGATTTCATGAACTGCTTCCTGGAGTGTAGTTCTAGGCTCGACCCAATGGTTGCACCACGGCCGTTGTTAAGGGCTTAGAAGGGCTCTGTGGCCTCCTCAGTCCAGCCTATTACTCTGGTGTTCCCTCTGCAGCATGCCCCAGGGATCGGGCATCTGCTTCATCACCCCTACTCCTCAGTGAGTCCTGGCCACTGCTGGGCTCGGCCCATCGTTCAGCCTGCCTTTATATTGAATTGAACTCTGGCTCTTTCGGTTCCCCCACTGCCCCTAGCTCTGCTTGTGGGGCTGCTGATCTCAGGTGACATCCTTTAGGGACAGTGTGGTGACTCCTTATGCAAATGCCAGGAAAGCGTGATGTCTTCTCAGCAAAACTTAACATGATGCTTTCAAACACTTGTCAAATCCATGTTCTCACAGAAGGGGGTTATGTTACTTTCAGGTTATTGCCACACTAGAGGTGAAAAGAACTGCGCCGCCTGCCCCCACTAATACACAAGCTTTTATGACCAAGGCCCTATTATAGTTTACTACAGAGATAAATTTTATACCAAAATAAGTGGAAGTATAACTACAATAAAGCATCACTTCAGATTTAAAATAATCGGTGGTGGTGGTGGCAGAGAGGACGCTGGGTGGGAATCAAGACACTGTTTAACTTGGAAAGTGGGGAGGAGGTTGTCCGCCTTCCAAGACAAGGCCTTGGAACTGGCTGTGAGCAGGGTTCCTGAGGGTCGCGGGTGGCAGAGGAAATCACATCTGGGCTCTGTTTGCAGGAGTGCAGGTCAAGCTGGGGAGATGTGTAAGGAGCACCGCTTTGACCATGCACAGCTAATCAGACTCTGGCTCTGCTTCCCCTTTACAGGTGCCGATACGTGAGAGAGAGGGATCGGCTCGGTAATGAGTACCCCAAACTCCACTACCCAGAGCTGTATGTCCTGAAGGGCGGATACAAGGAGTTCTTCCTGAAATGCCAGGTGAGATGGACTCTCTGGAGGGCACAGGCCACCCGTCACCACCCCCTAGTTGGTGGTCATGGCTGTTTCCTACCCAGGGTCTGGGGGTTTGCCCTGAGCACAGAAGGGGCCTAGAACCAACCCCCACCCCACCCCAGCAGAGCCTTGTGGCTCCCGGCAGGGAGGGAGCAGGAGTGTGCGTGGGAGGCCACTGTTCCCAGATCTTGTCCTGTCTTCCTGCCAGTCTCACTGCGAGCCCCCCAGTTACCGGCCCATGCACCACGAGGACTTTAAAGAAGACCTGAAGAAATTCCGCACCAAGAGCCGGACCTGGGCCGGGGAGAAGAGCAAGAGGGAGATGTACAGCCGCCTGAAGAAGCTCTGAGGGCCTTGCGGCCAGGCGGCGGCAGCCTCCCCGCCCTCCCCACTCCCCTCTTTGCTGCAGAGAAACTTGAGCAAAGGGGCCAGCGGCGCGGCACTTGGAGAGAAGGGCGGAACACTTGGAGAGAAGGGCGGAGGCTTCCACGTCTTAAACCTACCTCCCACCCTCCCGAGGTTGGAGCCCAGAGCTTCCCGCCGCCTCTCCGTCCTTGGAAGACATCCTTCTTCAGCAGGGCGCTCAGCCAAGGCTGTCACATGCCGCAGCAGGGTTCCGAGCAGCAGTCAGGGCTTTCTGCCTCCTCCTCCCCCATGGTTGGATGGGCCCCCTGCGGCCTCGCTGGGCACTGGCCTTGTCTCCTGAGGGGAGAGACGGAGAGAAGACTGCCAGACGCTGCTGGCCAGACACCAAAGACGGCCCGGGAAGCACAGGTCTTTGTGGGCTAGCCCACATCATTAATTTATTCAACTTCACCAATCACTTTCTTTTCTTTCTTTTTTTTTAAAAAAAAAACCAACTCCTGGAGACTTTTATTTAATTGCTTCTTTCAGTTAGAATACTGCCATCCTGGGTAGGATTTTATCATCCCGGGGGAGTACCTCTGCCTTTGATTTTTAAAGAAAAAAAGAATAAAGGAAGGGGAAGAAGAGGGACATGAGTTGTGGGACAGAGAACAAGGGGCTCTGTCTGTCTCCCCCGGGAGGCACTGCAGTACTGGGGCTGCTGCTATTTACAGCCAAGGACTGAGACACTGGTGGGAGCAGGCACCGGACTCAGGCTCGGCTTCAGGACATAAGCTAAATCTCCCAGACCTACCTCGAAGGCCCCTGAGACCTACCGGAGGGGAGTGACCCTGCTCTTCCTCACCCTAGCTCCCTGTGACGTCACTGGGCAAGAGTCACGATCAGGAAAGCACTGGAGGCAGCTTCTGTGGGGACACCCCCAAGTCAGTGTTGGAACGTACAGAATAGGTATCCCAGTGTCGGGGGGCAGGGATGGGGGTGCTCTGTAGGATAAGGGAAGGGAGTGTACTTTTGAGTGTCTTCCTTCATTACTCCGATACTCTTTGACAGCTTCTGTTTTTTTAAAAAAATAGCCCTTTTATGAGTCAAGGAGTATGGAATCAGTGTTGGCTGGGCCCCCCAAGGGTGGGGAGAGGGGCTGGAAGTCCCGGGCATTAGAAAGGAGTGAGTGCTGGCAGAGATGACTACAGAGTGTGTTTCTCAGGAGGCAGCAGCGTGGTGGGTTTTGAAGGTAAAACTTTGAGTTTATCATGTTTTAATTTGAGGGACAGGGAGAGATGGGTCGTCACCAGTTGTCCCTCATCTCACCCCACAGAAGTGGGGATCTCAAAGGAACACCTCCCAAGGAGCTGGGGCTGAGTGGATTGATTCTGGACAGGGCTGTTTGGTACCTGCTCATCCCTACCTTTAGGCGCTGGCTTTCTCACCATCTCTGCTCCACCGGGGTGTTGCCAAGTTTTTCTTATATTCAAGAGTCAGTCTCCCCTCTTGCCTCAGCTTCCTGTTCTGGGGGTGGGGAGGAAATCAGTGATACTGGAGATGACTGGTTGCTATGTTATGGGTTTGAGTTGCTTTTGACTATAAAACAATCTTGTTAGAAAAAGTATGTGGGGAGGAGGGGAACAGAAGGCCTCTACCCCCACACACACTGAGACCCATCTGAATTGGTCTCCAATCTTGTTTGTAGGGATTCTGTTGGTTGAATGCCTGAAAAGGGAGGTGGGATGGCCTTCAGATCATACCAGCTCAGCTAGCATTGCTAACCAACTGTTGCAGGCTCTGAAAATAAAAACAATCTTGAACCCATGCTCTCTGCCTGCTTCATGATGGATGTAAAGGGAACTGTGAGTCTCTAAAGACCTGGGACCACACCTGGCTAAAAGCACTGGCTAGAGGCAGTGACATTTTCTCAAGATGCCAAAGAGCTGTCATGTGGCCTGACATCAAGGTTGGCCAGATGACCTTCAGTTACTCCCCTGAGTCCAGAGGCAAACTTGTGATTCAGATTGATTTATAAGATGAGATGGGGATAGGAAAAGCCTGCCTGGACTTATTGACATTCCCTGACAAGATGTATTAATTCATAGGATTGAGCAACAGGCCAGAGAGGGGACCAGTGTAAAGGAGATAGGAGTTTCAGTTGTGTTCTGAAGGAGCCAGAGAGGATACTGCAGAAGGAAATCAGGCAGATGGTGAGTTATGGGCCCACATGCAACCAGAAAAACTTGGATGTGTGATGCTGGGGGCTACTGCCAGAGTGGATAACAGCTGGAGCAAAAGTCTATTAAAAAACAGAGTGGAGCCTGGATAGCAGTGAATTTGTATTCCTTTATATTTTACCCATGGTCCCACCTCAAGCCACACCATTTTGGGATCTATCAGCAGAGAAAGTGTGGAGTCCTAAACAATGGACCATTCCCTCAGTCTTCAGACACAATTCCCTTCTGGTTTGCCTCTTTAGTAGAAGCTTGATCCCAACCTTTAAAAAAAAAAGTTATTAGACGATTTGTTAAGAAAGGAAATTTGTGATACCAAAGTCCAGTGGGTATTACTGTTAATGTGCTCAAAGATTTGGAAGGGAGAACACATCCCCAGCGTGAGCACTAGACTCCCCACTGCCTCTCCTGGATGGTTTATTAACCCAGGCTTCCCTGGTGGCTCAGGACAAAGCATCTGCCTGCAATGCAGGAGACCTGGGTTCAATCCCTGGGTTGGGAAGATCCCCTGGAGAAGGAAATGGCAACCCACTCCAGTATTCTTGCCTGGAGAATCCCATGGACAGAGGAGCCTGGCAGGCTACAGTCCATGGGGTCACAGTCGGACACGACTGAGCGACTTCACTTTCTTTCACTTACGCAGAGATACTTCATGTCTAAACACTTCCACCCTACTGTCCACTCAACTCTTACCACACTACTGTTTATTATAGAGTATATATAGGTATGTGTGCATGCTGTCACTTCAGTCATGTCCAACTCTGTGACCCTGTGGACTAACCAACAGGCTCCTCTGTCCATGGGGTTCTCCAGGCAGGAGTACTGGGGTGGGCTGCCATACCCTCATATGTATGTATGTATATATACACATACATTTAAAGAGAGTTATACATATATATAGACGTGATTTTCAACGACATGTAAAATCACATGGCTGTAGTCAGGTTAACCCATCCTATACTGCAGTACCTTCCCAAAGATAAGACCCCATATTCCTAATGAGAAGATTTGAACGTTCTGATTAGTTAGACCACAAGCTAAGTTGCATGGCGAAAATAGTTAAATATCCACAATATTATTTGTACACATTTAAAAGCATATAAAATACCCAAAAATATTGCAGCCTTGTTAATCTGCTATTCCCCAATACAAAGTAGAAAGTTACCCAAAAAAATGAAAACTGGTAAAAAAAAAAAAGCATATTAAATGTTAATTGAGATCTGCTTTTTCTCAGTCTTTCACAATGAAATGTTATTAGAGCTCCTCAACATCTATTTCTGTATCATTTGCTAGTTTCCTTGGACCTATCTTTTACCCAGTTTATATGAAGCGACAGCCCTTTATTCATTTATGAAAAACTGTCCCAAGACAAACTATCCATTCTGGTAATTAAGGTTTTTTTACTTGTCATGTCAGTGTATATTTATGATTTCTATAAGATGCCTACCTTTTTTAATGAGAAATTTCAGACATATAAAAGTAGACTAAGTAGACTTTTCTGCCAATCACACAGCTTCAATATCTACTCAGCCAGTCTCTTCTCTTCACCTCATACCACACACTGCTTTTTAAATTTAATTTGAGAGAATTCTTTGACAGTCCAGTGGTTAGGACTGCACATTTCTACTGCAGGGGACACAGGTGTAATCCCTGATCAAGGAACTAAGGTCCCGCATGCTATGTGGCACAACCAAAAATAAATTAGCAGGCAGTACTTCTGTATTATTGCAAAAGCCAGCTGGTCTCCTATCTGGCCTGTTGTCACAGTCACCTTGCTAAAATGAATAATTAGTTCCAACTGGAGAAGGCAATGGCAACCCACTCCAGTACTCTTGCCTGGAAAATCCCATGGACGGAGGAGCCTGGTAGGCTGCAGTCCATGGAGTCGTGAAGAGTCAGACAACGGAGCGACTTCCCCTTCACTTCTTACTTTCACGCATTGGAGAAGGAAATGGCAACCCACTCCAGTGTTCTTGCCTGGAGAATCCCAGAGATGGGGGAGCCTGGTGGGCTGCTGTCTATGGGGTCGCACAGAGTTGGACACAACTGAAGTGACTTAGTAGCAGCAGTTCAAACTATTCTTCCTTGAGAATTTAATTGCCTATAAAATGAAATCTGAACTGTAGCCCATGTGCTAAGATATAACCCCAGCCTTATCTACATTCATCTTAAGCTTCCATCACAGGGTGGGATTCTGTTCTCACCCTCTGAACTTTGCTTGTTAGAGCTGGAAGCACTCCCTGGAGAAAGTTTTCATGTAGTAAACAGTGGGCACCCACAAGTTTGAGGGCTGGTTAACTGAAAACCTTGGGCAAAATCACACATTAAAAAAAAAAAAGAGGCCACCTGTGTGCCAGGCATGATGCCTTGGTTCAGGTAAGAATTTTCAGAGGACATAAGAATGTATAAAAAATAATTCACTCATATTCCACACACAGCTTAAGAATAAACAGCATGGCTGAAGTCCCCTGCCTATCCCAGCCTGGTTATAAACCCTCTAGTCTTCCCCTATCCTTGAGCTAACCATTATCCTTCACCAGCATGACTTATTTCCTAAGCAAGAAGGTACATAATTGTTTTTCATGTTTAAAACTTCACCTAAGTCTCTCCATCTTGTGTGTATTCATCTGTAACTCTGGTTTTGACGACTCTGCCGCTCACACTGAACCATGTGAGGGCACT
Source organism: Bison bison bison (assembly GCF_000754665.1). Taxonomy (NCBI): domain Eukaryota; kingdom Metazoa; phylum Chordata; class Mammalia; order Artiodactyla; family Bovidae; genus Bison; species Bison bison. Next base: position 115,083 of record NW_011495042.1, read on the forward strand.
TGTCCAGGAAGGTCATGAGTCAGTGGTGACTCACTGGATCAACGTCTCCAGAAAGGAACCTGCAAGTAAGCCACTTCTCTCTGGGGCCTGATCTCCGGGATCACAAAGGGCCGTTGAGGTGCCCTGTGGCCACCTCTGTCCCAACATTTGGATACCCCAATACCCACTTCAGGTCTACTGGGAAGGAAGACTTACGTGGAAGAAGAGCTGGGTGGTTTTTTTTTTTACTACACTGGGTACTTGTTGCTGTTTGAGGGCGGCAAATAGGGGCTTCTCATCACAATGGCCTCTTGTGGAGCCTGGGCTCTAGGGCACTTAGGCTCAACAGCTGCGGTGCATGGGCTTAGTTACCTAGAGACGTGGGATCTTCCTGGACCAGGGATCAGACCCGTGTCCCCATTGTCAAGGTGGATTCTAAACCACTGGACCACCAGGGAAGCCCACAAAGAGCTGTTTCTATTATGTGCTCATTCAACAGACATTAGAATTGTGCCAGGCCCTGGAGATAAGGAAGTGAATAAGATGCAGGCTCTCCCTCAGAAAGCTCACTGACTAATGAATGGAATAATCACTTAAAGATCAGGAGCCTTTGGGAGTAACACTTGGGTATAACAGAAGCTACAATAAAAGACAGGTTCAGAGGAAATGGCACCCAAGAGGAGTGACAGGAAGTGTACAAGAGGTGACCTTTAAGCCTCATCTTGAAGTCTCAGGAGGGCATTCCAGGAAGGACTAAATGGTACAGAGGTGACAGCACACAATTGAAGGTAGGGAGGCAAGAATGAGGTCAGGGTCAGGGGCAGTGGAGAGGGACATTCCTTCAGTGTGGAGCTGGGGGCTCTGTTTCAGGGATGTCTGAGAGCAGGACTTCTCAAAGAAATGCAAGAGGAACAGGTTAAAATGATTCTGATTCCGTAGGGCTGGGGCCTAAAGTCTGCATTTCTGACAAGCTCTCCTGATGCTGCAGGACGACACTAAACAACCAGCTTGTGAGAAGCAGTCCAGTCGCTGAGGGCAGAGCAGAGGCTGGCTGGCTGGTGAGGAGAGAGAAGGGCACTGGAGAGAAGGGCAGTAGGCGTGAGGACCTGGTGAGGCTGGGAGGGAGGGGCCCACGCTTCTAAACTGAGGAACTGGGTAGACCCTTGGCATGTGTCTGACTCTGCAACCCTATGCACTGTAGCCCACCAGGCTCCTCTGTCCATGGGATTTCCCAGGCAAGAATCCTGGAGTGGGTTGCCACGCCCTCCTCCAGGGGACCTTCCCAACCCAAGGATCGAACCCGTGTCTCAGGTCTACCTGCACTGGCAGGTGGGTTCTTTACCACTAGCATCACCTTGGGCTTCCCTGGTAGCTCGCTGGTAAAGAATCCGCCTGCAATGCAGGAGACCCTGGTTCAATTCCTGGGTCAGGAAGATCCCCTGGAGAAGGGAACAGCTACCCACTCCAGTATTCTGACCTGGAGAATTCCATGGGGTCGAAAAGAGACCTACTGAGTGACTTTCACTTTCACCTGGGAAGACCTTTGGCACTTACAGCAAAAAATACAGGAGGAAAGGAAGTATGTGCATTGAGAAATTTAATAAAATTACTGACCTGTATCCCTCATAAATATCAGTGTCACAAACAATAGAGGCTAACTTTTCAGATTAAGGAGACTCGAGACATGACAAGTAAATGAAATATGTGAACCTGAATTAGGTCTGGGACAAAACAGAAACAAAAAGTGCTAGACAGGACATTTTGGGGACAATTATCCAAGCTGAAATACACACTATTGATTAGGCTAAAATATTGTCTCAATGTTACATTTCCTGAATTTTATAATTATATAAGGATATCCTTATTTTCAGGAAATGACACTGAAGGTTAACGAATATGATGTAACCTACTTTCAAATGGTTTAATAAACTCTAAGAGTGCGTGTGTGTGATGGAAACAAAGGATAAGAAAGCAAATGGGGCAAATGTTAAAAATAAATGACTCTCAGTAAAGGGAGTAGGGCTTCTCCCGCAGCTCAGTGGTAGCTCCGTCGGTAAAGAATCTGCCTGCAATGCAGGAATCCGCCTGCAATGCAGGAGACCGGGGTTCGATTCCTGGGTCCGGAATATCCCCCGGCGAAGGAAATGTCACATTCCAGCATTCTTGCCTGGAAAATCCCATGGACAGAGGAGCCTGATGGGCTACAGTCCATGGGGTCCCAAGAGTCGGACATGACTTAGAGACTAAATCACCACCAAAGCGGGTAAGGCACTTCTTTGTACTATTTTTGCGACTTTTCTCTAAGTATGATGTTATTTCGAAAGAAAACATTGTAGGAGGAGGGGACAGCAGTGCTGAGCACCTCCTACGTCGACAGGGCGGGTTAAGACAGTGGACTGTACAGATTCTGGGTGGTCAGGGGGTGAACGCGAGGGGACTGCCCCGGAGAAATATCCAGACTGGTGACAGCAACTTGTCCCAGATGTGCAAATGGCAGTTGAAAGGACAGGTGTAGGACAGAGGTCTCGGTGGCGGCGGGGACCCGAGGGAAGGGGAGCAGGAGGCGGGAGGGAGGTCAGCTCCAGCGCGGAGAGGGAGGCAGAGGGCGTGGGTCCGAAGGCCCTGTGCCCCCAGGGAGGGCCACAGAGATAAGGTAAACTGCCGCCTGGGGCCGGAATGTCGCTGAGATCTTAGTGAACAAAGGCTGCCCATATTGGGCGGGGGCGGAGGCGGAGGCGGGAACAGCGACTGGAGCTGGGTGACCTCGGGCAGTTCTCAGCCCCTGTGACAGTGACCTGGCGGCAGGGATGGGGGATGGGGATTACCTTGATGATTCTAAGATCTCAAGACTGTGGTCTTTCTAATTTCCATGTAATGACGCCTGGAAGTCCTGTAAGGCCCAGGGCTCTCTGTTTGCACACTCGGAGAACCAAGAGATCAGCTCTTCGGAGGCTAGCACCTTCCAGGAATGCACAAGGCGGTTCAGCAATTCTTTCGGCAAAGTCAAATCGCCCAGCCTGGCGCCTCCGCCCACATTTCCTTTGTTCTCTCCTTTCTCTGGGCTTGTAGGCGCGATCGCGGCAATAACCAGGCTACGCCACCAGGTGGCGACGGTGCCCCAACGTTAGCCTCCTCAAGCATCTGCCTTGCAGCCGCTCTTCCCGGAATCAGCGACTGGGAGGAGCTGCGGGTCTCCGGGAGCCCCCCACCGCTCCCTGGCTTCCAGCTGCATTCAAGACCGTCCTGCCTGCTCCAGTGCAGGCAAAGCTGTGGCTCCCTTTTCAGGCTGCAATTCCTAGTAGCCTCGTTTGAAAGTGTGCTTCGTGTACCACAAAGCAGGGGCACCAAAAGGGGAAACAAAAAGAGGAGGATTCAGGTGGGTTATCAGTGTATACTTTTTAAAATAAATATGTCAAAGTAGTCATGGAAGAACAACTGATCTTTGTTGGGTCTCTCTATACTTCATTCGTAGTTTATTTTGGATGACACGGACTGGAATCCATCTCAGTCTTTTCAGTGTCTAATCCCTTCCCTCTTGGGTGGTCCTGACCAACTGCTAGACCCTAAAGAAATAAGAAGATCTATGTTTCAATCCTGGCTCTGCCCCTAACTAGTTGTGTGCCTTTCTGGACTTCAGAGGTCTATTTCCTTTCATTTGACCTAGACCTGCTAGGTCTAGAAAGATCTAGAAAGAACCAGACAGCTTGTGATTTCTCTACTGGGACAGTGATCTCTCTCTTCTCCTGTCTCTAGAAAGGGACCTGCTCTGGCTCTGGGAGAAGCATCTCCGTCTTGGAGATGTGCATGGAGATGAAGGACTCCTCCCGTAATCATCTGGAGGGCAACGACCCCAAGAAGAAGGTGGGCCATGATTTCTGCTTCTCTTTTCACCATTCGAGAGTTCCGCTCTTCCTTGGCAGCCACGGTGTTCCTCCGTCTAGCTCTCAGACAGCATCAGCTGCATCTCCAGGATCTTCAAATTCAACAAAAGCCAAGCCAGGAGGGTCACACTTTGGAGTGGTCTATAAATAGCCAAAGTGAAAGTCACTCAGTCGTGTCTGACTCTTTGTGACCCCATGGACTGTACAATCCATGGAATTCTCCAGGCCGGAATACTGGAGAGGGTAGCCTTTCTTTCCCTTCTCCAGGGAATCTTCCCAACCCAGGGGTCGAAGCCAGGTCTTCCACATTGCAGGCGGATTCTTTACCAGCTGAGCCGCAAGGGAAGCCCATAAGAGCCAGAAGCTTGTTCCAGTTCGGTCTTGTTACCACTGTTTCCAAAATTACCTGCATTAACTTGACAGTCTAATGGACCAGAATCATGAAGTCTTTTGAGATCTTGGGTTAAAAATGGGGAGGTTCAAATCCACACACCCTAGGCTGGGTCTTCCTGGTCCCCTCCCGCCTGGCACCCCTGGATGCTCTCACACACTAGGCATCCATGAAATTGGCAGCAGAGGTCTTATCTAATAAAAAATGGACTTGGACAGCACCCCCGTCCCTCTGACCCAGGACTCCTCTCCCTTTCTTGTGCCCCTGTTCTCACCTTTGCTGACACCCCCAAGGAATGCCCTTCTTTTCCAGAAAATTCATTTATTCTTGTAAAAATGAATAATATAATTATTGAAATTTAAAACTCAGTTGATGAGTTAAATTATAGATGAGACCCAACTGAAGAGATAATGCACTGGAGAAATATGCCAGAAAATTCTTTAGAATGTAACGGTAAGACAGATGTTTATTGTACTTATACTGATGAGGAGAGTAGGAAAGAGGTAGAAAGAGAGGAGAAACAGAATATAATGAAAAGGTCTCGCTACATCAAATTTGAGTCCCCAAAGGAAAGAATAGAGAAAATGGAAGAAAGTTAATTTTTAAAGGAAGAGTGCCTGATGAAAAACTTGAATCCACAAAATCAAGAAAACCCATGAATCCTAAACAGAGTAAACAAGAAGAAAGCCACAGCTGGGCACATAATGTGGGCAGAATACCAAAGACGGAGGATTTTGGGCTCATTCTGGATTGAAAGCCAGAGCATTTAACACAGGGACAATTTAACAGCTGTTCACCAGCAACAGTGGGAGACTTAAGACTAGAGGAGGCTGTCCACGAACCGTAGATGGTCAAGTTAGAATGTGTAACTGGCAAAACCACCTTGCAAGAAGGAGAGCAAAAGGAAGAGAATCACAGATAAACAAAAACAGCGAGTTCCCCACCAAGAAAACCGAACTACGTGAACTTCTTCTAAAGGATACACTTCAAAAGCATGGGAAAGAATCCCAGAAGGTCAGTAATGCAACAGGGCCTGGGGACCAAGCACAGTGGCCAATACACAGATGTGAGTGTGGGAACACGGCAGGTGGGCACTGCTGGCTCACATGCCCCCGCTAGGCTGTGTGCTCCGGAGACCAGGGACCATGAACGCATAGCAGACAGGCTCTGAGAGTGCCCCACAGCCTCACAAGACTTCCACTCGGAATCTGCGCCACCCTGTTCCCTGGAGACTGTTAGGAGTGTTATTTTCAGAGAGAAGACTGCTCAGGTTAACAAAGGTAGTTCGGACATCTTTCTTTCAATATATTCTTGTAAGTGGTATGTTACACATTATTGCGATCTTTGGTATTTTTCAAATACAAACCAAAAAAAGTGATTTTTCTATTGAAACCAAAAGCAATGAATCTTGGGATCCAATTGTCATTTGACGCTTGTATTCATAACAAACACCCGTGGCTTCAGGTTACGAAAAAACAAAGGCTTTGAGTTGGCTGCCAAAGCAAAGCCAACCTCCTCAGTCTAGTTTTAGTGGGTTTTTTTTAAGACATCTTGGGACTTCCCTGGTGGTCCAGTGTTTAAGACTCTGTTCTTCCAGTGCAGGGGGCCCAGATTCAATCCTTCGTTGGGAAACTAAGATCCTCCATGCTGCATGACTTGGCCAAAAAGAAAAAGACAGTTTCATTACTGTTGAAATTGGTTCACTGTAAAAAATAAAAGCAGGATGATAATGCTGTTAAGTGTCATTGTCCTCCCCACCTTATTCCTAATCACACATGTCCCTCTGAAGAGAGAGCCTCTGTTAAGTTTGTCATATCCCTTTCTGGATACTTTTCTATGTGGTTATAGTATTGATATTGGGTACATATGAATATGGGTGTGTGTCATTTCTATCTGTATTCACACACACACATATATCTTTGTATAAGTGGGTTACATATATATGTCCATCTATATAGTACACGTATGTATATATATATATTACACTAATAAATGTATGCATATATACATGCACCCAGATCCATATGTCTACATTTATCTCTCTCTATATATACTATATATAACATAAAATATCTAAACTTTTATAATTAAATTTTATTTATTATTAATTGAAGGATAATTGCTTTACAATATTGTGTTGGTTTCTGCCAAGCATCAACATGAACTAAATTTTTTTTTGATATGGCAATTTCACTTCTAGGAATTTATTCCTCTGTAAATACTTACATGAGGTATATCTACAAGAATGTTCACTGAAGTGTTACTTGAATATAAAAAATAAGACATATACATGTGTGTGTGTGTGTATATATATATATATATATATATAAAGAGACAGGAGAGAAAGTTCTTTTTCTGCGGAAGTGCACATCTGGGAGGTCTTGCCCATCAGAGTGCACAGCCACGCTGTATCCATGGTAACGGTCCAGGCTGCCATATGCGTGGCTGCCGTACGCATAGACAGTCATCGCTCAAATGCTCCCCTAGGGCTGGATGTCTCGATTGTTCACTTTTTTTTTTCCCTTTTAGTATTTACACATGATCTTCAGTGAAGATTCTTGTACATACAGTTCAGTGCAAGCAGTTAGGCAGGATAAGTTCCTAAAGTGGATTTGTTCCTAGAGATCAAGCGGCGGAGACTTTGACGTTTTAATCGGCCTGGCCCCCCTGCCTTCAGTGCAGCCGTGTTCATGTCCACTTCCACCCACCAGTGTAGGAGCGTGTTGAAGGCCCACCCGGTTTCCAGGCTGCTGCCACCCTTCTCTTAGTTGACTCCTCTCCCCCACGAAAGTGGACAACTTGCCCTTTTCCAAATGCCACGGCCACCTGAAGTTCGCATACAGGGCACTCAGAGCACCACCACCACAGAATGCTTCCTTCCTGGGCCAAGTTGGGGAAACCCGGCATTAACTTCCACATACTTTCCTTATTACAGGGCTTCTCCAAATCCTTTACCTGTGGGACACATTTCCAGAGAGGAGAGAGTGTTTTCCAAACCTATTTGCCTGTAGCCCTTTTCCTGTGGAGCTGGGTTGCTGAGGACTGGTTTTGCGGGCGCTGGTGTCTCCTCTGCGGTCATCCTCACTTGATTCTCACGCGGTGGGGTTGCTCCCATCTCAGGGATGAGGACACTTATGCTCATCTATAGGTGAGTCACTTTTGCTTACTTGGCCACCAACAGCAGAGGTGGGAGTTGATGTTTGTGCTTCAGTTGCCTTACTTAGTCCTCCCACGTCCAAGCTGCCTTCCTAAGACTGTCAGTTCTGGATTTGGGCTTCAGCTCCCTGAGCCCAGAAGCCACTTCTAGGTGGCTGAAACACCACTCCATTCCCATGAGACTTCACTTCCTAATTTACCTGGGGAAACTCTCCCTTGCCTTCTCTTCCTTGGGCTCATGCTGGTTTCAGAATAAGGGAAGAAGTTGGGAACACTTAAATTCAGAGAGGGAAGTAAATTGTGCCTGCACCTCGGCAGAGGACACCTCCTGGCCACTCATGTTCCAGGGATGCTGGGTCTCTCCCCCGACATGCATAGGTGTTTGTTTTCCTGAGCCCCAGTCCTGGACTTCCCTGGTGGCTCAGATGGTAAAGAATTTGCCTGCGGTGCAGTAGACCCGGGTTCAATCCCTCGGTTGGGAAGATCCCTTGGAGAAGGGAATGGCAGCCACTCTAGTATTCTTGCTTGGAGAATCCCAAGGACTGAGAAGCCTGGCAGGCTACAGTCCACGGGGTCACAAAGAGTCGGACACGACTGAGCGACTGACACACACAGTTCTGGGTGAGTTAATGCTGTGATTCAGCTACAGTTCCGTCTCAGCAATTCCCAGCCTGGGAGACACCCTGTCTCTCCCCTACTCCCTGCCCCACGCCTACCCTGCACCTTGAGGGCAAGGGCAGCTGGGCCGGTGGAAGCTGGGGCTGCTCACCAGCCTGGCATTTGCCAGCACCCAAACAACTGGGTTGTGGAGGGGGGAAGCTTGACAAGCCTTGGCAGCCGCCAAGCTAGCCAGGTGAGTAGGGAAAGCGGCCAGGCGGGGCCGAAAGAGGGTGCGACGACAGGTCTGGGAGCTGCAAGGCCTGCCCAGACATCTGGCTGGCTCGGGAAGCCAGGTGTGCTGACGAGTGTGGGCTGACCCGGAGCCCAGGCCACCGGGCATCTGATGAGCAGTGCTGGGTGAGGGAATGGGTGGATGGAAAGCTCATATTCATTATCTGCAAAACACAGCTAATAGCAGGGTGGTGTGAGAACGAAATGACAATACACATAAGGAACTTAGGACGGTTCCAGTAAGTGCTCAAAAATGCCAGATCTGACTATTGTGAATCTGACACAGAGGGTCCAGTGGGTTCATCGCTCAACCTCCACAGAACTCAGAAACAACAGACAAATGCAAAGAGCAGCAAAAATCACCTTCCACAGAGTCCTCAGGAAACCCCATTATTGAGCCTATTTTGCAGATGAGTAAATAGGCCTGGGGGCTTCCCAGGTGGCTCAGGGGTAAAGACTCCGCCTGCCAATGCAGGAGAGGTGGGTTCAACCCCTGGGTTGGAAAGATCTCCTGAAGGAGGAAACGGCAACCTACTCTGTATTCTTGCCTCGGAAACCCAACAGACAGAAGAGCCTGGTGGGCTACAGTCCATGGGGCTGCAAAAGAGTCGGACACGACTTAGTGACTAAACAGCAACGACAAACAGGCCTGGAGGGGCTGGAAGTTACCACAAATAACAGCTGAGGCTGGCACGTAGCTCCAGAGGGCCTGATCCATACCCCGGCTCAGGGAGAGCTGGTTCCTTTGCCCACTCCACCCTCTCTCAACACCCACCACCTTGGGCAAGCCTGCTGAGGCAGCAGAAGCACAGGGGGAAATGCAGCCCTGAGAGGTGGGGCCACCTCCATCCCCACCCCCCCAGAGCCCTCTCCAGGTGGCCCCCACCAGACCCCTCCTCACTCCCGAGCCCCACCCATCCCCCTTCCCCCACCCCACCCCCACCCCTCGCCACCCCACCCCACGCCTCGTGGGGAAACCTAGGCTCTTGGATCTCCTACTCCAGGAAGCCCTCCCCAACCCTGACTCAGCTGCCTGGGGGCTCCAGCAGCACTCTCACCCCTGGGTGGCACCATGGAAGTGGAGGGGGGCCCCACGCTCTCCCTGTGACTTTGGTGAACCAGAGAGACTGGGAGCTACTTCCTGAGGCGTTGGCTGCAGCCAGCAGACAACTGGAAGAATTCTTTGCAGAAAGGTTCATCTAACAGTTGTCACTGAGCACCACGCACTAGGCACATGGACGCTGCCGCTGAGAAGCCTCAGTCTGGGGGATCCTTGACAGGTGGCCCATTCAAGGTGTTGGGCTCAGTGACCTTGGATGGCGCTATGGTGGCCCAGAGCAGGGGCCCAGGTTTCAGATCTTCAGTTCAGAAGAGCAGACTCTTTATATATTTATGGATTGATTTGGCTGCACCAGGTCTTTGTTGTGGCACATGGGATCTAGTTCCCTGAACAGGGATCGAACCTGGGCCCCCCGCCCTGGGTTCTTGAGTCTTGGCCACTGGACCATGAGGGAAGTCCCGAACTCTTTAAACAGCTCCAAGTTGCTTCCTTCCATGTAAGGGAGTCCTCACCCTCAAGGAACTGCTATGGTTCTGTGGGGGTTCCTTATGCCCTGCTGCCCCTCAGACAGGGCTAGTACCGTAGAAAAACCATGGCTCTGTGTCGTGTCCACACCTGTAAAGCGTGCACGTTGCATGGTGTGGAGGAAAAGCTTGTAAACCATTGAGCACAGAGTGGGCATTACATACACAGCTTTATTTCTCAGGCTAGATGTTCATTTTCCTTTCAAATGCAAGATGCCACAACTTCCCAAGCAGCTTGGTCTCTGTCTGAAGGTCGCGGCAAGGTCTCATGTTCCGGTTTGCCCTACTGGCCTTTCCTGCCTGCTTCCTGCCTCCTGTCCGTCCCCAGCGCGCCTCAGTGATTTGCCTGTTTACAGCCCACTGTTCCCTCCTGTGAAACACCTTTCCTTCCCCTGCCTTGCATAGCAAACTTCTGCCAGTCCTTCTCACCACCGGGCCCAGTCCTCCTCTCCAGCCTCCTCAGGCCCCGGGGCAGCATTAATCACCTCTCCTCTATTCTCTCATGGGTTTGGCTGTGCGACTGTGCGCTCAGCCGTGTCCAGCTCTTTGCGACCCCGTGGACTGTAGCCCACCAAGCTCTTCTGTCCATGGGATTTTTCAGGCAAGAATACTGGAGTGGGTTGCCATTCCCTTCTCCAGGGGATCTTCCCAAACCAGGGATCGAACCTGCAACTCCTGCATTGCAGGTGGATTCTTTACCTGCTAAGCCATCAGAGAAACCCTGGCCATGTGACTATATCATGTTTATCTTAGCTACCATTTCTCTTACTTATTATCTTCGTGTTTCTCTGGCTCTCTGTATTCTCAACAGTGTTGGAGAAACTGAGCTGGGTAGAGGAGTTGTGTACTTTTTAGGGTGGGGGACAGGATCACCCGCAGAACCTGCAGCTTAGCTGGGCGCTGTTAGTGGGTTGCTCAGTGTCACACTCGATGACTCCTCCCAACACTGGCGTCCAGGCAGGAGCTGCACAGGCCTCTAGGTATTGAGGCTCCCACCTCGCCTGGGAGTGGCCAGATGCCAGTGCGTCCTGCCCCTGCATGTGGGTGGGGCAGGGCCAGGAGCCCATGTGTCTCTGTGACTGTGCAGAGTAAGGCCTTCTGTCCAAGACCAGCTCAAAGGCCTCCTTGGCCAGGACTCCATCTGAACACAGAAGTCTTGGATCCTGGCCCTGATCTCCCATAGAGGCACTGAGGCTCTGCAGAAAGTAGAATTACCCTTTAATTAGGATAAATATTTATGGGTCTCCCCAGTCAGGCAGAATCAAATTCAGGCCAGGACACAGCACCCATGGCATGCTCTTTGGCTTCCCAGAACCTCTGAACATTCCCCACTCTGAGTCCCACTCCTCCAGGTAGAAGCCAGACCTAAGCTTTCTCAGCCTCTTTATAGCTGGGGCACCGCCTGGGCCCTGGGCCCTGCCCCATCATTGGCAGCTGAGAACCCAGCTGGACACAGGCATCATGCAGAGGCCGTTCTGTGTTCTGGGCAGGCGCCTCCTGGCATACAGAGATGAATCAGAACCAGCAACTCCAGTAGGGCCGTGGGGAAAAGACTACAATGAGGGGAGGCGTCCTGCGTCCCAGGAGCACAGACTGTGGAGACTGGTGGGGAGAGGCCCAGGCTTACTCATTTATTAATGACCCTGTCCTTCCAGCAGTGAAGTGTCCTGTAAAGTAAAATGGATTGTGTGTCTGAAAACAGTCATTGGAGGCCGTTGTGCCACCGTTTAGTTGGGATCATGGACAAATCACCACGTCCTCAGAGCCTCTGTTCTCCTATCATCAGACTGAAAGTAGCCGGAAGGTAAAACAAGGCAGTGCGTGGAAAAGAGCTTTAAAAACGGTCAAGCACGGTACTAGTTTTTAAAGTTTTATTTATTTTTTGATTGCACTGAGTCTTCTTTGCCATGCGTGGGCTTTCTCTAGTTTCGGCAAGCAGGTGCTACCTTTCCTTGCCGTGTGCAGGCTTCTCATCGTGGTGGCTTCTCTTGTTGCAGAGCACGGGCTCTAGGTGCCCAGGCATCAGTAGTTGCGGTGTGCTGCTCTAGGGAGTGTGGGCTTCAGTAATTGTGGCCCGTGGGCTCAGTTGCTCCTTGGCATGTGGAATCTTCGCCCAGGGATCGAACCCCTGTCCCCTGCATTTGCAGGTGGATTCCTATGTACTGCACCACCAGAGAAGTCCCAGCACTGTACTGTTTTTATTTCTAGTGCATTTCACAGATTCCGGCACACTGTTGACACTTGAAGGTTTCTGTTGACTGCTGCTAAGCTGCTAAGTCGCTTCAGTCGTGTCTGACTCTGTGTGACCCCATAGATGGCAGCCCACCAGGCTCCCCCGTCACTGGGATTCTCTGGGCAAGAACAGTGGAGTGGGTTGCCATTTCCTTCTCCAATGCATGAAAGTGAAAGGTGAAAGTGAAGTCGCTCAGTCGTGTCCAACTTTCAGCGACCCCATGGACTGCAGCCCACCAGGCTCCTCCATCTATGGGATTTTCCAGGCAAGAGTACTGGAGTGGGGTGCCATTGATGAACAAATAAATGAATGAACAAACCAGTGGATGATCGAATGGATAGCAGGCACTCAGGAAATGCTTTTTTCTTTTTTTTCAAAATACTTCATTTATAACAATTTCCCCCCTTATTTGTTTTTCCTGTTATTTATTCAGCTGTGCTGGGTTTTAGTTGTGACATGTGGGATCTAGTTTCCCTGACCAGGGATTAAACCTGTGTACCCTGCATTGGGAGTACGGAGTCTTAGCTACTGGACTACCAGGGAAGTCCCAGTAAATGCTTTATTAAAAATAAAGTATATTCTTCACAGAGCTAGAACAAATAATTTCACAATTTGTATGGAAATACAAAAAACCTCGAATAGCCAAAGCAATCTTGAGAAAGAAGAATGGAACTGGAGGAAGCAACCTGCCTGGCTTCAGGCTCTACTACAAAGCCACAGTCATCAAGACAGTATGGTACTGGCACAAAGACAGAAATATTGATCAATGGAACAAAATAGAAAGCCCAGAGATAAATCCACGCACATATGGATACCTTATCTTTGAAAAAGGAGGCAAGAATATACAATGGATTAAAGACAATCTCTTTAACAAGTGGTGCTGGGAAAACTGGTCAACCACTTGTAAAAGAATGAAACTAGAACACTTTGTAACACCATACACAAAAATAACCTCAAAGTGGATTAAAGATCTCAACGTAAGACCAGAAACTATAAAACTCCTAGAGGAGAACATAGGCAAAACACTCTCCGACATACATCACAGCAGGATCCTCTATGACCCACCTCCCAG
>NW_011495042.1:128369-152856 GCF_000754665.1 Bison bison bison
GCAAATGAAGCAACTGACAAACAACTAATCTCAAAAATATACAAGCAACTCCTACAGCTCAATTCCAGAAAAATAAGTGACCCAATCAAAAAATGGGCCAAAGAACTAAACAGACATTTCTCCAAAGAAGACATACAGATGGCTAACAAACACATGAAAAGATGCTCAACATTACTCATTATCAGAGAAATGCAAATCAAAACCACAATGAGGTACCATTTCACACCAGTCAGAATGGCTGCGATCCAAAAGTCTACAAGCAATAAATGCTGCAGAGGGTGTGGAGAAAAGGGAACCCTCCTATACAGTTGGTGGGAATGCAAACTAGTACAGCCACTATGGAGAACAGTGTGGAGATTCCTTAAAAAACTGGAAATAGAACTGCCTTATGATCCAGCAATCCCACTGCTGGGCATACACACTGAGGAAACCAGAATTGAAAGAGACACGTGTACCCCAATGTTCATCGCAGCACTGTTTAGAATAGCCAGGACATGGAAGCAACCTAGATGCCCATCAGCAGATGAATGGATAAGAAAGCTGTGGTACATATACACAATGGAGTATTACTCAGCCATTAAAAAGAATACATTTGAATCAGTTCTAATGAGGTGGATGAAACTGAAGCCTATTATACAGAGTGAAGTAAGCCAGAAAGAAAAACACCAATACAGTATACTAACACATATATATGGAATTTGGAAAGATGGTAACAATAACCCTGTATACGAGACAGCAAAAGAGACACTGATGTATAGAACAGTCTTTTGGACTCTGTGGGAGAGGGAGAGGGTGGGATGATTTGGGAGAATGGCATTGAAATATGTATAATATATATGAAACGAGTTGCCAGTCCAGGTTTGACGCACGATACTGGATGCTTGGGGCTGGTGCACTGGGACGACCCAGAGGGATGTTATGGGGAGGGAGGAGGGAGGAGGGTTCAGGATGGGGAACACATGTATACCTGTGGCGGATTCATTTCAATATATGGCAAAACCAATACAATATTGTAAAGTTAAAAAAAAATAAATAAAGTATAAACAAGAAAAGTGCCACTTTTGGCACGTTTACTATCAGCTAACGATACCTTTACTGTCAGCTAATGGGCTTTCCTGATAGCTTAGTTGGTAAAGAATCTGCCTGCAATGCAGGAGACCCTGGTTCAATCCCTGGGTCAGGAAGATCCGCTGGAGGATAGGCTACCCACTCCAGTATTCTTGGGCTTCCCTTGTGGCTCAGCTGTTAAAGAATCCGCCCGCAATGGGGTAGGCCTGGGTTCGATCCTTGGGTGGGAAGATCCCCTGGAGAAGGAAATGGCAACCCACTTCAGTATTCTTGCCGGGAGAATCCCATGGATACAGGAGCCTGGCAGGCTACAGTCTATGGGGTTGCAAGAGTCGGACATGACTGAGAGACCAAGCACACAGCACACAATGAGCTGAGAATTTCACAAACGTTCTCTCGCTTAGTGTTCACTGTAACCTTGTGAGATGATTATTTCCACTGTATAGATGAGAAAACTGAGGCCCAGAGATGTTAAGTAATTTGCCTAAGGTCACATACCTAGTAGGTAGCAGGGCTAGGATTCACACTCCCGGCTTCATTCTCAGCTACTTGTTATAATCCATTCTGCACTACTGCTGTTACTGTTGTTCACCCCACGGACTGTAGAACACCAGGCTCCTCTGTCCTCCACTACCTCCTGGAGTTTACTCAAACTCATGTCCATTGAATTGGTGATGCTGTCCAATCATTTCATCCCTGTTGTCCCCTTCCCCTTCTGCCTTCAGTCTTTCCCAGCATCAGGGTCTTTTCCAATGAGTCATCTCTTCACATCAGGTGGCCTAAGTATTGGAGCTTCAGTTTCAGCATCTGCACTATATGCACAGGCACTGTCCACCCTGTCACCCAGCCTCTAATTACTACATAAAAACACAACTATAATCCACCATTCTGATGCATCTCTATAACTCCTGGCAGGGCCACCGTTTAACTTGACAAATCCAGAGAGCAAGTCAAGGATGGCAGTTTCCTGAGAGGCCGTTTCCCTGAAAGGGTCCTTGTTTCTACCCACACTGGTGCCAGAAGTGAAGTCTTTACCTCTCCCTGAATCTCTTTGACCTGGGACCTACATATCCCCCACGGGTTGCCAGAGCAGCTGCACCCAACCAATCTCTTCCTCTTATCTAATCTGCACCCGGAAGTTGGCGGGATGAAAAACATCACCTTCATCATAGGAAAGAGCCCAAGGTCGCTGCTGCCACAAGTCCACACAGGAACGTAAGCCCAGATATTTGAACTCTGAGGCCAGAACCTCCTCTCCCAAATGCTCAAGATATGAGCCAAAAACTACCTGGACACAGGAGAGGTTTCCTGAAATGGAAGAAGGGGAACTGGCTCAGGGCAAAGGGCCTTAGCCAATCAGCCTTTGCTCCACTGATTCCTTTGGGGCCCTTGCAAGGGACAGTGTATGTGTCCAGGATAACAGCTTTGGTGTCCCCCTTGTGTGGCAGATGTAAGGATTCGGGAGTGGAGAGGAAAAATACTTTTCCTGTACAGCAGCTGGGATGCCCCTGAGAGAGAGGAAGAATCTTGCTGTGTCAGATATGAAGTCAGCCAAACCAGGGGAGCTATAATAGCAGCAAGAATCAGGGGGTGTTGGGATTAGAAGGCCAGTGTTTGGGTCCTCGGTTTGCTCTGACCGCTGTGCACATACACAGGATGCTCCTTTTGGACCAGATTCTGCGGCATCCATGGGGACACCTAGGCCCGGTGATGCTCAGGAGGGATGAGACACTCCAGGACTATCAAGAAATCTGGGTCAATCCTGTTTTCATTCTCTTCCCTGCTGGCTGCTTTGAGCAGTTTAATTTAACTGAAAGGCAAAATCCTTTAATCACCAGTTCTAAATCAAGGCATGACATTTGGGGTAATAGCGGGGGAGAGTGATGACCAGTGGGTAAGGTGAGGCTGCAGGGAGACAAAGCCTGAGGAAGAGTCCAAGTTTGGTCTTAGCTGTTGGCGGGAGAGCCTGGCCCTCCCTTTTGCCCTTAATAGCTAACAGTATTGGTGGCAGACACCCTGAGGACTCGGGAGGAGAGACTTGGTGAATTATGGTTTACCTCTAAGGACAGCCTTTGGAAGCACATGTCCACACAAAGGGTTTGTATGGGAAAGTTCATAACAGGGTTATTCATAATACCAAAAACTGGAAACACTTCAGGTGTCCATCATGGCACTCAGTCACTCAGTCGCGTCTGACTCTTTGTGACCCTATGAACTGTAGCCCTCCAGACTCCTCTGTTCATGGAATTTTCTCGGCAAAAATACTGCAGTGGGTGGCCATTTCCTACTCCAGGGGATCTTCCCGACCCAGAGATCGAGCCCGTGTCTCCTGCCTTGCAGGCGGATTCTTTACCACTGTGCCACCTGGGAAGCGAGATAATAATCCAACTGTGTTGCACCCACACAGTGGACTAGTACTGGGCAATAAAGAGGAATGAACTCCTGACACGTGCTACAGCATGGATGGCCCTCGAAAACATTATGCTGACCGGAAGAAGCCGGACACAAAGGACCACAAATTGTTGAGTCTGTGTATATGAGATTTCTAGAAAAAGCAAAACTTAGAGACAGAAAGCAGATTAGTGGTTGCCTGGCCTTGGAGTGGACACAGATTGACCACAGATGGCCCTGGGGGAATTTTTTGGAGTGGTGGAAATGTTTTAAAACTGATTGTGGAGATGATTGCACAATTCTGCAAATTCACTAAAGCTTATCAATGTGCACACTTGAAATGGGTGGATTTTTTGATATGCCAATTATACATAATAAATACTTGAAGTGTTTCACTTTTGCCAAGTCCATCCTGGAGCTCCCCTGTATGCCAGGCTTGGAGTAGAGACCTCCCACCTCCTCCTCACAGGGGAGAAGAGGGCTGTGTACAGTGGTTCTCAACTACCCTCTGGAACACCGGAGCAGCAGCCCCTGGGGGCTTGTTAGAAATGCAAATCTCACAACTGCTGAATCAGAAATCTCAATGGGAGAATCAGAACTGCTGCTCCGGTGGTGGGGCCCAGCAATGGGAACTTGGACCACCCTCCAGGGGAGTGAGAACCATGGTCTGATGAGAGGGGGCGAGAACAGGAAGGTCGTGGATGTTGGGCACCCACCATGTGCAGCCCGCTGGCCCGGCCCTGAGTGGCACATTCTCACAGCATCCGTCTGATGTCAGTATTATTGGCCCCATTTTGCAGACCAAGAAACTAAGGTTCAGAGAGGCTGAGAGACTTGCCAGTTAACGAGAGGGCGGAGCTGGGATCAAGCAACCAAGTTTCGGACTTGACACACTCTTGCTGCACTCGTGTGAACCCTGGGAAATGTGAGCACCCTGTCCAGTGCCTGGGAGGGGAGAGGAGATGGCAATAAACACAGCCCCTCAGGTTCTATCTTGGCAGAAAGCGTGGGTAGGAAGAAATAAACAGTCAGCAGAGCCCTGAATCCGGCCCAGTATTTTCCTCAAGGCTTAGGCAGCAGTCTTTGTTTAAAGTTATATTGTTTACTCCCAAGAGACATGGGGGTGGGGGGATTTAGAAGGAGCTGCTTGGACGGAAGCCCAGGAGGTCCAGGCTGAGTTCCTTGGAAGCCTGGAATGTGAAGGGCTGGGGAGAGAAAGAGAGAGAGAGAGAGAGCACGAGCGGAACTCGGGGATCCTGGCCAGAGAGCCTGAGAGCCGCTGGGGACCCAGGAGGGCGGGTCTGTGGTTTCCAGATGCACAGATGACATCATGTCTGCCTGGCCTGCAGACTCCAGGCCTGTTTCGAGTGGCCCTTCCATGCCGCCGTGCCAGCTTTGTCCTGGAGCTGCTCAGGAAACTGAGGCTGAGCTGAGGCCTCCCTGCTTAAACCCAGCACCGCCAGAAGCTTGGCTCAGTGCCCGACCTCAGGCTGCCCCATGTGAGGGCTCTTCCTGAGGCCCTTCAGCACTGGTGGCTGCTGTCCATTTGCCATGCATGGCCTCTGGCACAGGGTTCACAAGCCCTGCCTTTCCCACCGTGATCCCATTGAGCATCAGGCTGGATCAAACAGAGAAACTCTTCTAGTCCAACTGTTTAAGTAGGCAGAGAGGGAAGGGACTTCCTCTAGGTAAAGGTGAGGACAATACCAGAATCCAGAACCTCTGGCCATGGAGTTATTTGGTGCTTTGTTTTGGCCATGCAGCACTCGAGATCTTCCCCAGTGAGGGATCGAACCCATGCCTTCTGCATACGGAGCCCAGAGTCTTAATTCACTGGACAACCAAGGAAGACCACTATAGCTATTTAATAATTATAACACCTATCTGTTGGCTCAGACAGTAAAGAATCTGCCTGCAATGCAGGAGACCCAGGTTTAATCCCTGGATCAGGAAGATCCCCTGAAGAAGGGAACAGCTACCTACTCCAGTATTGTTGCTTGGGGAATTCCATGGACAGAGGAGCCTGGCGGGCTACAGTCCGTGGGGTCACAAAGATTGGGACACAACTAAATGACTAACACTTTCACTTTATTTTTTCACAATACCTGTCATTTGTATAGAGTTTGGTCATTGACAATGTGCTTTCTTGTGTTATCTCCTTTGACCATCTCACTAACCCTTTGCTTGATTTATAGATGAGCAGCTTGGGGTTTATAGAGGTTAACCGACTTGCTCAAGGTCACTGCCTGCTAACGGACCAAGCCAGTGCTCACGGTCAGCTGCTTTAGCCCCCACGTACAGTGCTTCATTCCTGATGATGTGAGTAACATCCCCGGCACCCAGGGAGGAGCCAGAGGAATCACACGAAGCACAGCCCCCTTTGGTTCTACTTTGGAACAAAGTGTGGGTCTTTTTCTTGCCCATAGGTTGAGCAGGGTCTTCTTCAGTGACTTTCCAGACTGAACTGGGCAGGCGAGTCCCCAGTTTGAGCAAGTGACCTAGACAAGAGCTGCTTCTGATTGCTGAGAATGGGACGGGACTGGTGAGTGTGTGACCTGCTCCCAGGCCTACAGCAGCCAGGGAAGCAGCTCTCTGCTTCTGCCCGCTAGGTTCCTTTCCATTGGTCTTCTCCATTTTTTTGTGTATTACGAATGACAAAACCCACAACCTCTCCTGGTCAACCTGCTCTCCCTTCCAACAAGGCTGAAACATGATGATGCTGGTGATGAGCCTTGATTCTACTTCCCAAGGGTATGTTGAGTTCTGGTGCTTTGATACTTCATCCAAAGACCTCACAGCTCATCACGAAGGAGCTTGGACTGGAGCCCAGCTACAAAGCGATGCTGGTGTGTGCAGCATCATATTCTGTCCCACACTTTTAAGGAAGGCTGCTGAGCCCACCCGTGGGTCGTGGGTCTCAGGTCTGGGACAGGCCGGTACAGAACGTGGGTGCCTGCTGTATCCCTTCATGGGATCTCAGACACGTTGTCTGGAGCAGGGGCTTCCTTCCATACATAAACTGTTAACCAAGCCTCTGGCAGTGTTTGTCTCATCTGGGTGCCCGGAAGAGCTAGACCAGACCGCCACGTTCCTCTCTGCAGGCGGGGTCTTGGACCTGAGTGCCTATAGCCTGGGATTCCCCACTGACATCAGTGCTGATCTCTGGCTGGGTTCTGGGGTGATATGTGCCAGAAGAAATGCCTGGAAGTGGTTTTCAGCCAACCTGCCTGAACAGAGAGGGATGTGGCCTGTCATGACGCAAGTGTCAGATGTGTGTTCCTAGCTATGGTTTCAGACTCCCTGAGT
Organism: Bison bison bison; assembly: GCF_000754665.1. NCBI lineage: Eukaryota > Metazoa > Chordata > Mammalia > Artiodactyla > Bovidae > Bison > Bison bison. Next base: position 135,135 of record NW_011495042.1, read on the forward strand.
TCATCTCCTTAAACTGTGCCCCCACCGTTTACTTTTCTTATTACAATTTTTTTAGTTGAAAGAAAAAATGAAAAAAAAAGGAAAGAAATTTTTTTGGTTGAATAAATTTTATGTATAACATTATGTAAGTTTAAAGTATATAAGGTGTTACTTGGATACATCTATATATTGCAATATGATTGTTGATACAGCAACATTTATCACATTTATAATGATAGTAGAATATTACTGTTTATCATACTGTGCTTACCCCTTATGATGGGCTTTCCAGGCCAAGAAAAGGTGCTGCTCAAGGTTATATCCCTTTTCTGTCTAGAGAACTCACAATCCTCCCACTCCTGCATAAGGAGAGAGGGAGTCAGGGCGTAAAACTTCAAGGAAGGCAAAAGCCACAGTCATAGCCATAGGAAGACCCAAGTGAGCCCTTCCATTGTAGAGAGAAACTGAGGCACTGGCAGAGGTAGAAGGATTTGGCATGTCAATGCTGAAGCATCAAGAAATATTTACTATGCTTAAGGTAAGGATGCTCATAAAAGAATCAATTTTACCAAAAAGCATTTGGTATTTCCCTAGTGGTCCAGTGGTTAGGACACCATACTTCCACTGCTGAGGGCCTGGGTTTTATCCCTAATGGGAGAACTAAGATCTCCTTGCAGGGGAAAAAAAAATTATTAAATGCAATGGAATATTATTATTTAGCCTTAAAAATGATTGCAGTTCTAATGCATGCTACAACACCTTGTAGACAACGTGTAGATGAACGTTGAAGACATATGCCAAGTGAAATAAGCCAGTCACACACAAAAAATACAGTATGATTTTGTATGTTTATGTTTGATACCCAGAGTAGTCAAAATCATACACAGAAGGTAGAACAATGGTTACCAGGGGGGCGGGGCAGAGGGACTGGAGGGTTATTGTTCAATGGGTACAGAATTTTAGTATGGGATGGTGAAAAAGTTCTGGAGATGGATGGTGCTGTGGGTTGCAGAAGAATGTGAAGGTGCTTAATGCCACTGAACTGTAGACTTTAAACATGATTAAAATGGTTCGTTTTATTCTATATGTGTTATACAACTTAAAAAAAAATACTAAGAATGCTTACTGCTTGAGTCCGAACTCTACCACTGAGAAAGTTCAGGAAGATAAGCTATAACTTCGGTAAGTCTGGCAAGTAAAATCCTGCTCTGGACTTGTTTGAAATCCCACCTCCCAGTGAAACTCTTCACTGTACTATTGTGATTTATAATAAATGTATATTTGGTCTTCGTCTCCATTCCTTGGCACAGAGTTCCTAGATCCCTTGGAATTTCCTAAGCGGAAAGCGCAATAAAGATATCTTGATATTCATAACAAACTCTGGTCAACCACACCCGAGTTTATGTTAACTAAGTGACTTTTGGAAAGTACCTAAGGATGGAGGTCGGTTGCCAGGGAAACTAACCAGGTGATTAGAGGTTGGAACTTTGATTCTGCCCCCTTGAACTCTGGGGAGGGGAGAGGGGCTGGAGGTTGAACCAATTGCCAGAGATTTAATAGATTCCATCTGTGTAAAGCAGTCTTCATAAGAATTCAGAAGGAGGGGTTCGGAGAGACTCTGGGTTGGTGAATTCGTGGAGGTCCTGAAAGAGTGGTGCTTTAAGAGAAGGTATGGAAGCTTAAGCCCCTTCCCCAATACTCTGACCTGAGTATCTCTTGCATCTGGCTGTTCCTAAATTATATTCCTTTATAATAAACCAATGATTTAGGAAGTGAAAAGTTTCTCAGGGGACTTCCCTGGTGTCCAGTGGCTAAGACTCCATGCCCCCAACACAGGGGACCTGGGTTCGATCCCTAGTCAGGGAACTAGATCCCATATGCCACAACTAAGAGTTCGCATGCCACCACTAAGGATCTTGCATGCTGACATTAAGACCCGGACGCAGCCAAATAAATATTAAAAAAAAATTTCTTCTAAGTTTCTCAGAGTTCTATGAGCTGTTCTAGCAAGTTAATCAAGCCCAAAGAGGGAATCCTTGGAACCTCTGCTCTGTAGCTGGTGGGTCAGAAGCACAGGTGACAAGCTGGACTGGGGGTCAGTGTCTGGAGAGGCTGGGGGCAGTCTTGTAGGACTGAGCCCTTAACCTGTGTGATCTGACGTTATCCTGCTCTCTCTGGTCGGTTCGTGTTGGAAATGAGTTGGACTGTAGGACACCCAGCTAGTGTCAGAGAATTGGTTGGTGATGTGTGGGGGAAAAATACATCAGATTTGATGTCAGAATCAAAGCACGAAAGCAGGTCGAGGTGTGTCGGTTGATGTGACTTGATTGTTACTCAACATGTGTGTGCTATAGGTCTCCTTATGACAGGACCGCGTTGAGCACAGGGTTATTACTAAGACTTTGTTTTGTTTGATTAAGGTATAATTTACATTCAGTAAAATATAATGTGATTACAGCCCAATTAATTTTACCTACATACACACCCATTTAACCACTACCCAGATCAAGAGAGTTTAGCAGCCCGGAAAATTCCCTCACACTCCTCCACCCTCGGCAATACCCTCCTCCAGAGGGAATCATTAATTCTGCCTGTTTTGAATGGTCTATAAATGGGATCATTTATTATTACATTTATGAACTCATTTGTGTCCAGCTTTTCATTCCATAGAATATTTTTGAGACTTTATGTTGTTGCATGTGGTAGTTCTTTTATTTATTTTTTTAAATTTTTTATTGCTGTGTAGGATTCCACCTGTGACTGTGCCACAATTCATTTACCCATTCCTTTCTGGATTTTTAGGTTAGTTCTACCTTTTGCTTTTTACAAATAAAGACGCTCTGAACATTTTTGTATAAGTGTACTTTTGGACACGAGCATCCATTTCTGTTAAGGACCTATCTGGAGAAGAATTGCTGGATTGTAGAGGAGAAGGCAATGGCACCCCACTCCAGTACTCTTGCCTGGAAAATCCCATGGACGGAGGAGCCTGGTAGGCTGCAGTCCATGGGGTCGGTAAGAGTTGGACACAACTGAGCGACTTCACTTTCACTTTTCATTTTCATGCACTGGAGAAGGAAATGGCAACCTGCTCTAGTGTTCTTGCCTGGAGAATCCCAGGTGGAGCCTGGTGGGCTGCCATCTATGGGGTCGCACAGAGTCGGACACGACTGAAGCGACTTAGCAGCAGCAGCAGCAGCAGAGGTGTTGTATGATTAATATTATTAGAATTATTCAATTATTAGTACAAGGAAGATGTTAAGTGGGCAAGCTAAGGTTGAGATAAAGCGTTACAGGAATTCAGAGTTGAGAAAGCTCATTTCCAGTGGTGCAATCAGAAAAGTCTTCATGGAAGAGGCATTTGGGTTCAGGGCTGGAGGAGAAAGGTCAATTCAAAAATGTTCAGGATAAAGCTATAAGGGGTGGGTTGCGGCAAGCTTTCTAGATGAGGGCAAAATGTGGGCCAAAGCAGAATCTATAAATGTTTGGGGTGCATGACCTCTTAAGCTCCTGAGGACAGTGGCCAGGCTGGTTTAGCCAGGTCAGTGCCCTGTCTGCAGTGTCTGGGCTGGCACACAGGATACTCAACAGAAATGTACTGCTTTGAACACTGAGTGTTTCAATATGGCTGAAGCAGAGGGAGCTTGTTGAGAAGCAGTGGGAGAAGCATAATGTCTTAGTTATCCTCTGCTATGCAACAAATTATCCAAAAGTCAGTGACTTCATTTGATAAGAAACATTCATCATCTCTAGCAGTTTCTGTGGATCAGGAATTTGAGGATGGCTTGGCTGGCCAGGCCTGGCTTGAAGTCTCAAGTGTTGTGGTCACACATGGGCCAGAGCCGCAGTCATCTGAAGGCTTCAGTAAGCCTGGGGCATCCCCTTCCACAGGGCTCACTCACTTACCTGGCAAGCTGATGCTGGCTTTGGTGGTGAGAGATGTGCCTTCCTCCCCCTGCGGGTTCCTCTACAGGACTGCTTAAGTGTCCTAAAAACATGGTAACCAACATCCCCCAGAGTGAGTGGTCCGAGAAGGAGCCAGGAGGAAGCTATAACCTCTTTATATGTTGGTCTCCAAAATCCGAGCATCACTTCTGCCACATTCTAAACAGTAGAAGTAAGTCATTAAATCTGGCCCACCTTCAGTGGGATGGAAATGAGGCTGCACCTTTGAAAGGGAAGTAACCAGGAATTCTTGGAAATATATTTTTTATATATTAAAATTTAAAAAAACTCTGAATCCTTTCTTTCTTTCTTTATTATTCTACTGGGTCTTCATTGCTTTGTATGGGCTTTCTCTAGTTGTGGCCAGCAGGGACTACTCTTCATTGCAGTCAACCAGCTTCTTATTGCAGTGGCTTCCCCAGATAGGGAGCACAGGCTTTAGGAGCAAAGGTTTCAGTAGTTGTGGTGCGTGGGCTCAGTTGCTCCACGGCCTGTGGGATCTTTCTCGGCCAGGAATTAAACCCGTGTCCCCTGCATTGCCAGGCAAATACTTTTCCACTGAGCCACCAGGAGAGTTCTGGATGTATTTTGTGCAGGCATGCTAAGTCATTTCAGTGTTGTCCCAACTCTTTGCGACCCCATGGACTGTAGCCCCACATGCTCCTCTGTCCATGGGATTTTCCAGGCAAGAATACTGGAGTGGGTTGCCATGCCCTCCTCTAGGGGATCTTCCTGACCCAGGGATTGAACCCTCTTATGTCTCCTGCATTGGCAGGTGGGTTCTTAACCACTAGTGCCACCTGGGGAGCCCAGACATATTTTATGTAACCACAGGTAACGAGGATGGGAAAGCTTGTCTGCTCAGAGCTCATAGACTCTCAGAGGTGAGCAGGCTTCCAAGTGCACAGCCTCTCTTGGGGACCCAGCAGTCCTGTCCCCATGTCATCTATCCAGGGGATCATGAGCCCTGGCACCAGTTGAGGCAGTGAAGTGTGCAACTCAGTGAAGACACAGCGCCGCACGCTGTGGGTGGAGGAATCAGAAGTGGCTTGGACCAGGGCAGGAGGTGCTCATCTGGTGAACGTGTAGCCCGAGGACATGAACCTCGTCCCCCGCAGGAGAGTCAGGGAAGGCCTGCTGGGGTGGCGTCTGAGCTGCGTTCTCCCAACACTCTTATTGAGCCCACAAGTGCGGTGCTGGCGGTACCCATGGAAGGCTGACCGCACACGGTTCGCCTGCACAGAGAACGTGGAAGCTGCTCCTGGGAGCCAAGGCCTGGAGGGACCCCCACCCACCGAAGGGAGTCTATTCTCCTCTCTGCTGCCACTTCTCTGGGCGTGCCATATGCCAGGCCACTGCTCAGCTTCCTAACTCTGCATCTTTGAGAGGCCCTGGAAGGCCCTGTCTCTCTCCCACCAATTGACTCTCAGGTGAAGTTTCAGGATTTGGTCACTGAACGGCCGAGTTTGAGGAACTCCTACTGCCCCTCAGAAAGCAGCAAATGCCACCTCTAGGCCTTTTCCTTTCGCCAGCCAGGAGTGGTGAGCAGCCCTTCCCACCCCCATCTTCCCTTGTGTGCACCAGGACCCTGGGGCAAGCTCCTCAGGGCCTGCATGGACTCTAGCTGTGGGGATTATAGTATGTGTTTTTAGAAGTCAGTGCTGGGCATATAGAACACTGAGTAACTGTTCCTTTTGATACTTTGTGAATTTCTGGCATTTGGCTGTGTGACCTTGGGTAAGTTATGTAGCCTCTCTGAGCCTTCAGTTCCTTAACTGTTACAAGGGAAACATTCACGCCTCACGTGAGAGTTAAAGATGAAGTGTGTGAAACTCTGAGCTTTTCCTTGAACTCAGTAAGGGTTGGGGAAATGGGGCATTTCTGTCCTGCCCTCCTTGCAAGGCTGGCATGAGGATTGAAAACGGGTGTTGTGGGTGCTGGACCAAGGATGGCTGTGACTGTGCTGAATCCTTTTCCCTGAGTCACTGCCTGTCCTCTGTGAACTTGGGGAATGAGGGGAAGTTGTGGAGAAGAGCCGGAGGATTAGTACCTGTGGCCCCAGGTTGAGCTTTTACATACCACTTTCTCGTTATCCACACAACCAGGAATCCTAACCCCTTTTCACACTTTCAGCCCCCACTGAAGCTCAAAGCCTCCTGACCTGCCTGCAGGGCAAATTTGAAGCCTCAGCCCAGATCAGCCAGGAGCTGGAGCTGGACAGCACAGTGACAACCCTGACTGGGGAAGAAAGAGGTAGGATTGGAAAAAGACAGTGAGAGCTGCAATCAGGGAGATATTGCACGTCAAGGGGAAAATAAACACATGAAACAGAGCCTAGGAAACTGCTTGCAAGAAGACTGGAGTTGGGCATTCCCTGGTGGTCCAGTGGTTAGAACTCCACACTTCCACTGCAGGGGGCATGGGTTCAATCCCTGATTGGGGTCCTGAGATTCTGCAAGCCACAGTCAGTCAAAAAAAAAAAAAAAAAACACAGTAGAGAAGTCTTGAAACTGGAAGAAACCATGAAGGATAATGGGGCCAACACAACTGATTCACAAGTGAGGGATCTGGGCTGCACAGAGGGACGGCTGCAACAGCAGGGCGGGAAAGCAGGCTTCTTGGCTCCTGGTGGGTTCATTCCAGAGGGCGCCAAGGGGGAGCTGCAGCTCCTAGGCGCTGGCTGAGGGCCAGAGGGGAGGTCAGTGGGCAGCCTAGGCCTTCAAAGGGAACAGGAAGTCTTTAGGGAGGTCAAAGTTCCTGAAGAGCTGGGAATTAGGACAAACTGAATTATCTCCCAGATTCACTTTCAGACTTCTCATCTCCAGGAAGGTCATGACTTGACCAATTTTTCTGTCAACAAAAGTTGCCCTCCTTGTCAGCTAGCTAATCATAGCAATAGAAAACTTTGACCACCACATACACGGCCCTGCTGTTCTCCCCATTGCTGGCTCTCTCTCCCGCCTTCCTCTACTCTGGCTGTCAGATGTCAAAGCCTTACACACACACACACACACACACACACACACACACACACACACACACTCTCAGTGGTTCCCCATTGTTTACTGAGTCAAAACCACATGCTCTAGTCTATCTTTTAATTCCCATCCCAGCCTGAGCACAGTTCAGCTCGGCCTCCTCTCTTTCCACTCTGCCCCCAAAGTCTGTCTGCTCCCTTGCAGCTTCCCAGAAGGACCTAGCCTTTTCACACTGCCCTATTTTTATCTGCTGGATTGCCCTTTTCCCCCTTTCCCTCCTCTGCCTTTAAAATCTTATCTTCCAGGCCCCTTTCCTAGGACTCCTCTCTGAGACTCTCCTTGACCCCTGCCACCCTCCTTCCCCAGCAGAAGTCATCACTTTCTCCTCTCTGCTCCCACAGCAGAAAAAGCTGGTTATTTCTCTACCACATCATTCATCAAAGTCTGACTTACACTCCACAACACTGGCTTTCCGCTCCAATGTTTTCTTATGAAACATTTCACATGTACAGCAAAGTTGAGCGAATTTTCCAGTTAACTCCCATTTCTCTGACGTCTGTTTCTACCATTAACACTTTATCATCCTTGTTTGATTACATATCTGTCCATCTTTCCATGCTGTTATCCATCTATTAATCCATATTATTTTTGATACATTTCAAAAGGAATTCTAGACATCAGTACGTGCACGCGTGCTAAATTGCTTCAATCATGTCTGACTCTGCGACCCCATGGACTGTAGCTGCCAGGCTCCTCTGTCCATGGGATTCTCCAGACAAGAATACTGCAGTGAGTTGCCATGCCCTCCTCCAGGGGATCTTCCCAACTCAGGGATCAAACCCTTGTCTCTTACATCTGCATTGACAGGCAGGTTCTTTCCTACTAGCACCACTTGGGAAGCCCAGAGGTAAGTACACTTCTTGCTAAATACTTCTAGAAGTATACCATTAATCAGAGTTCAATTGTTTGGTACAGCTTTTTTTTTTCCTATTTTGATGTGAAATTTATATGTAATGAAACGCACAAATCTTAAATGAACAGTTGCTGATTTGGACACATGCATACAGCTGTGCAATCCAGCCCCTCTCATCATATAGCACATGGTCATCACTTAGCATATTCCCTCCTGCCCCTTGCCAGCACCCCCCTGCCCTGCCTTCCTTCTAGGCAAGCACTCTCTTGATGGTTTTTTCCTGCCTTTCCTGTCCTGGAACTTCATATAAATGACTTCACATAATATGTACTCTTGTGTAACACGTCTTCCACTCAGCATGTTTTTGAGACTCAGACAGGTTACATAAAATCAGTTGTTTGTTCCTCTTTATTGCTGAGTAGTATTCTATTGTATGGATGTACTATAATTTTTGTTTGTCTGCTCATCTGTTGATGGATGCCTGGGCTGTTTCCAGTTTGAGTCTATTAAGAATATATTTGCTGTAAACATTCTTAAAGAAATCGTTGTGTGAGGATGTTTGTTTTAGTTTGGGGAGTGCTGTGCTGAGTGCTCTGCTTATTCACTCAGTCATGTCTGACTCTTTGTGACCCCATGGACGGTAGCCCACCAGGCTCCTCTGTCCGTGGGGATTCTCCAGACAAGAATACTGGAGTGGGTTGCCATGCCCTTCTCCAGGGAATCTTCCCAACTCAGGGATTGAACCCAGGTCTCCTGCATCGCAGGGGGATTCTTTACCATCTGAGCCACCAGGGAAGCCCAAGAATACTGGAGTGGGTAGCCTATCCCTTCTCCAGGGGATCTTCCCAACCCAGGAATTGAACCAGGGTCTCCTGCATTGCAGGCAGATTCTTTACCAGGGAAGCCCCAATTTGGGGAGGGGAAAAGGTAAATACTAGGACTGGAATTAAGTTTGTCTTTTTCTTCCTCTGGATTGTGAGCTTTTAGAGAGCTGATGTATTTTGTCTCTAGCTGCCTGCATAGTGCCTTTATATGCGGTATTCCTCGGCAGATGTTTGTGGAAATGAAGCATAATTCAAGCACAACCTAATTTTCCTATGTGCTATACAACATGTACCTCTCATTTAGCACACCATGGGCCCAGTGAGATGAGAATTGTTTCCTGTAATCTTCCCAATGAGCCTCTAAGGTAAGAGTTAGGAACCAGAGGGGGGAAGAAGTTAGGTGAGCTGTTGAAGGTCACAGAGCAGATGAGAGGAAGAAACAGAATTTGAAACAGACACTCTGTGTGAAGCCCCTGCATAGAGGAATCTCTGTGCCGCTCTGCTTCTCTTAGCTCCTTTAGCTGAAGCCCTTGGACTGGTTGTCCCAGTTCACCTTAATCTGCCCTTAGGGGCTGGGCAAGATCAGCTATCTCCTTTCCCCTGTTGCATGTGAATGACTGTTTTCTAGTGGAACTACAGATCTCACTTACCTTGATAGAGATCAAAACAGGAAGAAGGGATCTAGTCGACCACAAAAAGCTGTGGTCAACAGGTAACTGTGGAGGGAGATGTGCAGTCATCACAGGGAAGGTTGGTTAGGCAAGAGTCAACAAGGGATGACACATCTGGGGAGTAACTTTGACAAGAAGCAGCATCTCAGCACGTCGTGAAGCATCTCTCCAAAGACTGCATGTTAGTTGCAAGGGAAAAATTAGTAAGAGTATGCTGGGGAAGTCAGAATGTGCTTTGTCTCTTTGATCAAAATTAACATCACTAGTGAAGGGCAGATGGCCACGTGCCTCCTAGAATGATACCCTGAGGACATGCCATAGCTCATGCAGTATTCTTATGGGGATGTATTGATACAGGCTGATCTAACCAAAGAGAAAACATCAGACTCCCCAAATGAGATACATTCTAATAAAAGAAAGGACTTTTGAAGAAATTGTATTCTTCAAAAATGTTAATATCATAAAGAAAATCCCCATGTACACACACACAAAGGCTGTGAAAATATTCCACGTTAAAGGAAATGAGAGGCGTGACAATGAAATGTGACATTTGATCCTGGACTGGATCCTGTTCTGGAGGAAGAAAAAACATACTTTAAGAGACATTACTGGGTCAGTTGACAACATTGGAATACTCATGGTAGATTAGATAGAACTGAGTCAATTTAAATTTACTGAAGTTGAAGTCTGTATTATGGTTATAAGAAATACCTTCATTAGGAACACACACTGAACTATTTAGGGATAAAAAGCTATGATGCCTGTGATCTACACTCAGCTCCAAAAATATTATTTGTGTGGGGTGTATATGTGTGTGTGTGTGTGTGTGTAGCACATAATCTAGCAAATGAGAAAAATATGGAAAAGAGGTGAATTTTGGTAAAGTGTACATGGGAGTGCTATGCGCTGTTTTTATCCTTGCAACTTAGTATGTTTTAAATTATTGCCAAAGAAAAGTTTTAGAAAATGCTCCCCTGCAAAGTGCCCAGAATCCTAATTCAGTCAGTGTGGACTGTGCCCACAGAAATTCCATGAACATGGGCAGCTCCTTGCTAAATATAAGTCAGTTTGTCAAGCCAAATGGTTGATCCCAACCAAGCTAAGTGAAGTGCCATGGAGCTTAGACAAGCATCTTTTAAAAGAATCCCTTCTTCTTTGTCTCCTCTCATCTAGAACATCTTTCCAGAGTACATTCTGACCAGAGGCTTGTTGAATTGGCCAGACCTGCTTTCTGGCTTCAGAGTGATGCCTAGTGAGCTCCAAATACACGGTCTGAAGTCTGGGTCCTGCCTCTTTTCCTGCTGATCTGGTGCATGATGTTGGTCTCTTATCTGTGAGGTGAAGGGTTTGGACCAGAGCAGAGGTTGCCAACTGGCAAGCCAGGAGACACTGGTTCATAGAGGTGTTTGGCCTACACAGTATTCTTTTATTTCTTTTTTAAACAAAATTCACATTTAGGTTGGAATAAAGTATACAAAATTGATTTTAAAAAATTGATTTTCTTCACCAAAAATAACAGCAATTTTTTTGGTATTATTCTTAGACAAACCACAAAACACTTATTTTTTTGTAGGTTTTCTAGGTTTTGCTTGTAAATCAAGAAGAAGCAGTAGATACAGTCATGGAAAAAGGCAGAAGAAAACAGACAAATCAGTTTTCAGTAACCATGGGCTCTGATCCTTTCTTGACCATGAAAGTGAAGTGTTCAACATATACCTGCCAAAAAGCTTATGAGGATATGGGCTCGTAAAGGGATGTAAGCAGCAACAACCAGACGTGCAGCAACAACAACACGGGCTACACAGTGTTCTGGGAAAGACTGAAGGCAGGAGGTGAAGGGGACATCGGAGGATGCGACGGTCGGATGGCACCACTGACTCGATGGACATGAGTTTGAGCAACCTCTGGGAGTTGGTGATGGACAGGGAAGCCTGGCGTGCTGCAATCCATGGGGTTGCAAAGAGTCAGACACAACTGAGCAACTGAACTGAACACAGTATTCTTAAAAGCTTAATCAGTTGTTGACACTCAACAACCAGGGTACTGTACATAAATGTTTGGCTCCAGTGTGACCACACTGGGTCCACATTTCCAGTAACTGGCAGAAATTAGCAATTAGCCAGTTGCTGGAGGTGGGGTCTGTGCCCTCCTGCTCCTCACAGCCCCCACCCTACTCTTTTATATTGTGGCTAACTAGCTTCTCTCCATTTACAATTTCTGCTGGCTGTTTGGACTGGAAGATCTTTAAGGGCCTTTCAGTTCACATCTTCTCTGACCATGGCTTATCTCTTTAGGGGCTTCGGATGCTGAACAAGAGGTTGGATGAAGTGAAGAGTGTGGTGAAGAAGCAATAACAGAACGAGGATGAGAGTTGTCTGAAGTGTTTGGAGACAAAGGGCCAGAGTCTAGTTCAACCTGGTGATATACCCAGTGGAGCTCTAGATGGGATGTGATACTTGGTCAAAGTTGGGGAGAAACTAAGAGGTTTTATTGAGACCAAGGGTTCAGAATGGAAGATAGACGAACTGGGGAAAAGCCAGGTGTCGGCTGAGCTGGCCAAGTGCCTGGAACCAAAGCTGTGACTGTGATCAGTCACAGTGATGGGGTCACAGTGGAGAGCAGTTTTGGCTTGTAGCCAGGAAGTGGATCCTGGAGAGAAAAAGGAAAGAGGAAACAAAATAATGAAGGTGTAGTGGAAAGAGCACTGAGCAAGGAATCAAAGGATGGGATTTCTAGTTCCAGATCTACCATTTACTGATCATGTGATTGTGGGCATATTACTCCACGTCCCTGAACCTGTTTCCTCAACTTCAAAATAGAGATGATAATACTAGCCGTGCCTATCTCAGAGTTATAGAAAGCTTAACTGTCATACCATAGAGCCAAGCACTTAGCAGCTGGGGAAGCACTATCCCAATGTGAGATGGAATTCAGAAGGTATAACGTAGTCTTAGAATGTCAGGGCTAAAAAAAATTAAAAAAATAAAAGAATGTCAGGGCTAAAGAGCCATGTGAACATCTGCAACCCTCTCATTTCACCTATGAAGAATTTGAGGCCCAGAGGAGAAATTTCACAGCAAGAGGAGGGCAGAGGTAGGCACATTGCTCCATTAGTTTCAGAGTAGAACCGCCTTTGTGCTCCCTCTAGGTGTAGGTAAATGAAACTCACCAAAGGAAGAGAGCTAGCTAGGGGACTTTGGGTTCAAGGGATACCCCAAAAGGATGTGTTTCATCCTATGTACTCCAAAGTGACAGGCCTGGAGTTCCCTGGTGGTGCAGTGGATAAGAATCCGCCTGCTAATGCAGGGGCCACGGGTTCCATCCCTGGTCTAAGAAGAGTCCGCATGCTGCAGAGCAACTATGCCCATGCGTCATAATTACTGAAGCCCACGTGGCTAAAGTCTGTGCTCCACAACAAGAGAAGCCACTGCAGTGAGAATCCTGCGCTCCACAACTAAAAGTAGCCCCAGCTCCCAGCAACTAGAGAAAACTCACGCAAAGCAACAAAGACCCAGTGCAGCCAAAAAAAAAAAAAGGATAAGCTCTTGTAATTTCTCTGGAGGTCACAGGAACCAGGAAATACTTACCGAACCTTGAAAGAAGTAGTCTTCTTTCATACTTCTTTCAAGGGAGAGGAAGTCCCACCCAGCGCATTACCCAGCACGTAAGTGAGGGAGGTCACAGAAGGGAGAGGTGAGACCATCTTGTTCTAGTTCCCCTGATAGAGATGAGGAACCTGAGGCATAGGGATGGGAAATGGCTTGCCCAAGGCCATACGACCTGTTCCTGGCAGAGCTGGGACTGTAATGGGGTTTCTCAATTTGGAGCCTAGTTCTTTTACTCCGTGTACTATTTGGGATTGCATTTCACTGCAAATGGTAGAGACCAGTGGTGGCTTGCACCAATGGATATTTGTTGCTAATGATGGCTTTAGAAGATAGGGGTTACTTTTCTCATTTTCTAAAAAGTCTGGAGGTGGGCAGTCAAAGATTAGCGTAGCTGCTGGAAGATGTTAAGGACCTAGTCTCCTCTTATCTTCTTTTTTTGGTTTCTCTTTTTCTTTTTTTCCCTTTCCTTTTATCTTCTTATTTTCACCCTCAGCCCATGGCTTTTGTCCTTATTTTCTTGAGATGGCTGCTTTTCCTCTAGGCATTGTGTCCATATTCTGGACAGGTGGAAGAAATGAAGCTGAATTTGTCTTTTCATAAAGGCTTACCTGAAGGCTCCATATCATATATATATATATATAATATTTATATAAAATACTCTATGTTATGTATTAACATGTTGTATTATATTTAAGATGTAATACAGTAAGTCCCTTACATATATACATATATACATATATACATAATATATATATACATAATATACATATATATATAATGTCACACACACATAATGTCTGGCGTACGTTGTCCCAAGTGTGCGTCCTCTACAAGCAGTTGAGCTTTTGTGTACTTTACTGTTCAGTACTGGATAGAGTACAGTAGTACAGTAACTTTACTTCAAGCCCAGGATGTCTCGAAGCAAGCATAAAAGCAGTAGTGATGTAGTGGTTACTACTGTATCTTTCAAGGTACTGTATGTGAGGTTAAAAATGCTTTCTTTATTTTTTTTTTAATGTATTATTTTACGTGAAAAGTATTACAAACTGATTATAGTACAGTTTGGCTATATATGTAGCTGATTGTGTGAGTTGAGTACTTAGACTAACTTTGTTGGACTTATGAACAAACTGGACTTAGGAACTCATTTTCAGGACAGAACTCATGCCTATGTAGGGGACTTACTGTATAAATTAATAAGGATATGTGTATGTACATGTATAGTATATATACATATATGCATACATATGTGTAATACATATATCAGTTCAGTTCAGTTGCTCAGCTGTGTTGGACTCTTTGCTACCCCATGGACTGCGCGGCATGCCAGGCTTCCCTGACCATCACCAGCTAGCTCCCAGAGCTTGCTCAAAATCATGTCCATCAAGTTAGTGATACCATCCAACCATCTTATCCTCTGTTGTCCCCTTCTCCTCCCACTTTCAATCTTTCCCAGCATCAGGGTCTTTTCTAATGAGTCAGTTCTTCGCGTCAGGTGGCCAAAGTCTTGGAGTTTCAGCTTCAGCATCAGTGCTTCCAATGAACATTCAGGACTGAGTTCCTTTAGGATGGACTGGCTGGATCTCCTTGCAGTCCAAAGGGCTCTCAAGAGTCTTCTCCAACACCACAGTTCAAAAGCAACAATTCTTCGGGGCTCAGCTTTTCCAACTCTCACACCCATACGTGACTACTGGAAAAATCATACCTTTGACTAGATGAAACTTTGTTGGCAAAATAATGTTTCTGCTTTTTCATATGCTGTCTAGGTTGGTCATAACCTTCCTCCCAAGGAGCAAGTGTCTTTTAATTTCGTGGCTGCAGTCACCATCTGCAGTGATTTTTGGAGCCCAAAAGTCTGTTACTGTTTCCACTGTTTCCCCATCTATTTGCCATGAAGTGATGGGACCAGATGCCATCATCTTAGTTTCCTGAATGTTGAGTTTTAAGCCAACTCTTTTCACTCTCCTCTTTCACGTTCATCAAGAGGTTCTTTAGTTCATATGTGGTAAGTCCTGTTAATAGGTATATAAGAGGTGCAGGAGTGGGTATATGAATTGGAGGGAGCATGCAGAAGGTCATCAGGCTTGGCAGGGGACTTGGAAGTAGCTGTGGCAGTATATAGAGAAGAGAACAGGGAACAGCATCCATGTTGATGGAGATGTTTCTGAGACAGAACGAGTATCTGGTAGGCCTGAGAAAGGAGAAGGAAGGGGATAACTGAGATGGTTATCTAGCTTGGGATACACAGAACATGATGACTCTCTTATCTTACGGAGTGGAGGATTCTAACACTTCTGAATCTTCTTAGCCATTTTATGTCTAAGGAGCTCAAAGCCCAAAGCCAATTCTAGTCCTGAAGCCTGGGACACATCTAGGGGCTGATTATTCCAGGCACCAGGAAGAAGGAACAGAGTTACTTTTTGAGCTCCCACCTGTGTGGTTTCCTACAACAGTTAAATTCCTGACCGGCAGTGGGCTTTGGTGTGAAGTAATGCTAATTTCACCAGACAGAAAATCTATCTTATTCATCTTTGTAGAGGTGCTCTTCACTGTGTGGCCCTTTCTGATATGCCAATACCAAGTCAGCATCTGTTGGATGAGTGAATTCAGGCTTGGCAATTGTAGTTCTACTTTGGAGTCTGGGTAAGGTGAGAGAGGGGGAAAGCCCTGGGTTTGGGCCAAGACACCTGACTTACTAATTGGTGTGTGATCTAGGCCAGTTATTTCAGTTAGCTGTGATTGTCCTAAAGTCCCTTCCAGTGCTCCAAATTCATAGTGCTATCCCTTTCTCAGTTATCTTTTATTTAATTTTATTAAGTGTAGTTGATATGCAATATTTTAATTTTCAAGTATATAACATAGTGAGTTACCATTTAAGTACATTACAAAATGATCATCACGATAAGTCTAATAACCATCAAAATTATTTCAGTGTTTAGTAACTAATAACTGTATCCCTTATGTTGTATATTACATTCCTGAGACTTAGTTGTAACTGGAAGTTCATACCTCTTAATCCCTTTCACCTATTTTGCCCAACTCCCCACCCTCCTCCTTCTCTAGCAGTCATCAGTTCTGTGTATCTATGAACTTGTTTCTGTTTTTGCTTTGTTTCATTTTTTTAAATCCTATAGATAAGTTAAATCATATGGTATTCATCTTTCTCTGTCTTGATTCATTTAACAATACCCTCTGGGTCTGTTCCTGTTGCTGCAATGACAAAATTTCATTTTTTCCTATGGCTGAGTAATATTCTATTGTATAAATATACCACACCTTCTTCATCCATTCATCTACTGATATGCACTTGCAATGAACATAGGGGTGCCTGTATCTTTTCAACTTAGTGTTTTTATTTTCTTTGGGTAAATACCCTCCCCCACTTATTCTTTTACTTCCCCCCCTTTTTTTTGGCAGCCTAGAAGGCATATGGGATCTTAGTTCCCCAACCAGGGATCAAACCTGCACCCCTTGATTGAAAGCACGGAATCTTAACCACTGGACTGCCAGGGAGGTCCCCATCCTTTTACTCTTAATCCCTTCATATATGTCTAGGCTCTTAACCCTCCTTTACAGTCATTATCATATTAATTGTAAACTCTGTTAGTGCTTGTTGTTAGGGACCAACATAAGCACTTTGCATATATTAACACATTTGATCCACATAACACTATAAGGTAGTCACCATTATTACACATTTTATAGTTGAGGAAACTGAGGTACAGAGAGATTATATATCTTCTACAAGCTCACAAGCTTGTAAGTAGCAGTGCTCAGGGAGTCCAGGTCAGAGTCCAGTTTTAACTACCTAAGTATGCTACCTCCAGGTCATCTTACCAGTAATTATGAGAGGCTGGTGATGTATTCTCTCATTTTTTATAAGTAAGGCAACTGAAGCTTAACTGCTTTACTGTTACACATCTAGAAAGTATCAGGGCTGGACCTCTGGCTTTCAACCAAGTCACTGTTCTTTCTGGTAACCAGCCTGCTCTAGAGGTTGAGTATATGGCCCCTAGTGCCTGGTTGACAGAGTTAAACCCCACTCTGTCAGTTACTGGCTTGCTGACATTAGGTTAGTTCTGTGTTTGTTTTCTCATCTGTAAAATGAGAATGAGAACATGAAATACCAACCGTACAGAATTGTCGTGATGATTAAATGAGTTATTAGGTGTCGAGTGCCTGGAACATAGTGAGCATTCAATAGGGTGTCAGCTATCACTTTTTAAGTTCTGAACCAGCATTACCCAACAGAAATACAATGTGAACCAAACAGTAATTCTAATTTTTTTCTAGTAGCCGCATTTTAAAAGTAGTATAAAATAAGTAAGATTATTTTAAACATATTTTATTTGACCAAAGATATCCCAAACTGCAATCAATTTTCTAACGACCCACATTGTGATCAATTTAAACTTAAGAATAAGCTAAGCCTCGAAATTTCGGTGTGTATTCTATACTTTATAGCACATCTCAGCTTAGACCAGCCACGTCACTTGGGACTGGTGGCAGAGCAGCCCATGAGAGGCCCCCCACAGTCGCGTCCTCATCCCGCTACAGTTCTTTACCGCGACCAGCTGGCCAGCGCCCCGGCCCCGCCCCGCGCCCCTCCCAGGTTACGTCATAGAAGCCACAGGCCCTGCCGGCGGGGAGACCCGGGCCCGGCCGCGTGTGCCGGGCCTCTCGCATCGTCCCCTTTCCCAGCACTCAGATTCTAAAAGGAAGGGACGACCAGCACACACAGCAGCGGGGGAGGTCGGTCGGTCCTCCTGCTGCCCAGGCAGCAGCAGCAGCAGCAGCAGCGGGC